>NC_067401.1:239252072-239566238 GCF_016432865.1 Antechinus flavipes | reverse complement strand
AAAAAAAAACATATAAAGTGAGAAAGTCAACTATATAACCATATTCTACAATACTGCTCAGTTATGCCATAATAAGGTCTCACTTGAATGCTTTGTTTTTCCTCTTATTAGTATATTGAGCTCTATAGCTCCAGTGGGAAGTCCAATTATGAAGGGTAGTCTGTATATATGAACTATCTCTACTTTTCCATGCACAGGAATCCTCAGAGTAGAAAAGAGACTGATGCTTTGTTAGTACTACAGAAAACAGATGTTGCCTTTCTGCTCCCACAGAAAAACTGTCCTGTCTCCTTAGTTGTGATGGTAGTGAGAGCTCAAAGGTAAATTGGAGGTTCAAGGATTCCAATAAAAATTCTAATTTGTTGCTATCCCAAAATAATACACTCAGTTACATGAATGTAACATTGTATGACAGGACTAAGGTTGGTATTTCCTTCAGAACGAATGATATCAAGATACTCCATTTATTTGCTTCTGGCAAGGTTCATTTAGAGATTCCTTCTGGGAAAGGATATAGATATTTTCCTTTTCTGACTGTGACTGCCAAAAAAAAAATACCCATCATAACAATTCTGATTCTGGTACTTGTGATATAGCCATCTGTACTAAAGGAATTAGTAACCGGGGAAAAGAGAAAGAGGATACATGAATTATTAAGGAGACGATATGAAAACAAAAACTGTAATAGAGCTTAGAGATGAAATTATAGAGTTCTTATGAACCACCCAAGCCAGAATCACAGAATCTGATTTAGAAGATGCCTCAGGGGTGATTCAATCCAATCCATATTTAAACAAGGATCCCTTTGATAATATACCCAACAACAAGTGGTCATTCTGTCTTTGCTTGATGATCTCCAGTAAAGGAGAATCAATTATTTAATGAGGCAGGCCAATCTATTTCTATATAGCTGTGATATTAAGAAATTTTCTTTTCATGAAGAATAAATCTATCTGTTTCTAGGCAAATTTCACCACAATTTCTAGCTCTTCTCTCTATGGCCAATCAAGACACATCTAAACCTTTTTCCCTTGACATGCTCTCATGATTAAAGATAGTTCTTATTCTTGCCCTAAACTTCATCCACAGTCTTCTCTTCTCCATGTATACATATCCATTTCCTTCAATTGATTCTTATGGGCATTATCTGGAGGTACATCATCATCCCAGATACTACCCTCTGGATGTTTTCTAGCTAATTAATGTTCTTGTTTCAGTTTCAGTCTTGCTTGGGCATTGTACTGCAGTGCTATATTACACCTTTCAATACAGCCAATCCTATTTGGTTTTTTTTACAACATCTCACACTATTGAATCATTTTGAATTACATTCCATTGAAAACCTTGAATCTGTTACAGATGAAGTACAGTCAAGCTATGTCTTACCAATAAGTTTTTCTTATGGGTCAAGATTTCAATTTTCTTTTGCTAAAAAGATCCTAGTCAACAGGCCTATGCATTTTGCAAATAAAGTTATAGCGTGTGTCCATGTTATGTAATACTTTTAAATGGGCTTTTATCAGTCAAGCAAGCATTTATTAAGCACAAACCTATTGTGTGCTAGCATCTTAGTATTATTCTATGTATTAGGAAGAAAAAAGCAAAAAATAAATTTTGCTTGACTTCTATGACCTTAAATTCCATGTGTTGTTACAATATATGTACACATAAGAATATACAAAATAAATCTATGCAAAATAATTACAAAATAATTAGGTGCATGGGATTTGGGGATAAGCATTAGCAACTATGGAGACTAAGAAAGTTATCATGTGAAAGGTGACAGATGAAACAAATTTTGAGGGAAACTCACTCCACTCCTAGATTACTTCTCACATCTAAAGCATCCTCCGCTCTTGTGATTTGTTTCTCTCTCTAAATGTCAGATTACTCTATTAACTTCAATTTTAAGAAGGATGCCAAAAGTGAGTTCTGATTTCCAGTCCTGGGTTCTCTGTACTTTCTCACTCATGCACTTGCATGGGGTACTTTCATCTCTTCCTCTCAAACTTTCTTTTACATATTTTCTTTCTTCATTAGAATGTAAGTTCTTCGAGATCAGGAACTGCATTTATTCTGCTTGAATTTATGTTCCCTATATTCACTAAATATAACCCGTAGTAAATATTTGTTGTTAATAAATATTTGTTGACTTGATCTGAGTGCATGTCAGGCATAGAGGAGAAATAGCCTATGCAAGAGATGGAAGCCATGTGAGAAATAGTAGGCCTGTTTGGATTGTAAAGTACATGAAGTTGGATAATATATAATAAGCTAAGAAATACATGTTGGAGTTAGGCAGGAAAGAGTTTGCATTTTATCCTAGAGGTTATACTCAGATCTGTGCTTTAAGTATTTTACTTCTGCAAACATATGAAGGATATACTAGAGCTTGGAGTTATTTGAGGAATGGAATTAAATTAAAAGGCTATTACAATAGTCCAGATAGTGAAATAATAGGGGCCTGAACTAGATGAAGATGTGGGTTGAGGGATAATGACAAATCAAATATGACTTTTGAGTTAGCCAAGTTGTGTGTTGAGTATGATAGTTGTAGCTTGACAAAAATAGGCACATTTGGAAAAGTGATAGATTTTGGAGGGAGATAATGACTTTTCTTTTTATATATGTTGATCTTGAAATGCCTATGATATATCATCTTCAAAATTCCCAATAGAATTGGTGATGAGTGGCTAGAGCTTAGGAGAGAGTAGGGATGGATATATAGATCTAGTTGTCATCTTAATAGATGCAGCTGAACTCATGAAAAATGTTGAATATATAAAGAAAGAATTACAAAGAAAAGTATCCAGGACAGAGCTTTAGGGAGTGGGGTATCAATTGATAAAGCAAAGGAAACTGAAACAGATAGGTAAATGGAGAACTAAAAAATAACAATGTCTTGAAAACCTCAAGAAGTGAGAGCATTATGGAGGAAAAGGTGATCAACAATAATACATGTTACATAGAATCCAAGAAATATGAGTACTGAGAAAAAGTCATTGGATTTGGAAATTAAGAAATTATTCATAACTCAAGAAAAAACTACTGAAGGATGAAATCAGAAGTTAGATTGCAAAAGTATGAGAGATCCTATTTCATATCTGTCATATTGGTAAAGATTACCAAAAGAAAAAAAAAAGCAGTTGTTGGAAGGGCTTCAGGAAGATAGACACATTATTTTGTTATTGGTAAAAATGTAAGTTGATAAAGTCTTTCTAGAGAATGATTTGGAATTATACCACAAAAGTCACTAAACTGGTCATAGCTTTGGACCCAGAAATAGGATTACTAGCTCTATACTACAAGAAATTCAAAGAAGGAAAATGAGGAACAACATGTACAAAAATATTTCAACCAACTCTTTTTGTTGTAACACAATACCTATCTTGAATATTATTCAGCATGTATTAAGCTAGTATCTCATTTTGTCTCAATATTCCCACACCTCTTAAAAATTAGATTAATTCAAGCCATCAATCCTGAACTAAATACTAAATATTGAGCTTCCTCACAGTATAATTCTACAAATTGAAACTACTAGCCATATGAAAAGATGCTCCAAGTCATTATTAATCAGAGAAATGCAAATTAAAACAATTCTGAGATACCACTACACTCCTGTCAGACTGGCTAGAATGACAGGGAAAGATAATGCAGAATGTGAGGGGATGTGGGAAAACAGGGACACTGATACATTGTTGGTGGAATTGTGAATATATCCAGCCATTCTGGAGAGCAATTTGGAACTATGCTCAAAAACTTATCAAACTGTGCATACCCTTTGATGCAGCAGTGTTACTACTGAGCTTATATCCCAAAGAAATCATAAAGAAGGGAAAGGGATCTGTATGTGCACGAATGTTTGTGCCAGCCCTTTTGTAGTAGCTAGAAACTGGAAAATGAATGGATACTCATTAATTGGAGAATGGCTGAATAAATTGTGGTATTTGAATATTATGGAATATTATTGTTTGGTAAGAAATGACAAACAAGAGGATTTCAGAAAGGCCTGGAGAGACTTACACAAACTGTTGCTGAGTGAAATGAGCAGGGCCAGGAGATCATTATATACTTCAACAACAATACTATATGATGACCAATTCTGATGGACCTGGCCATCTTCATTAATGAGATGAACCAAATCAGTTCCAATGGAGCAATAATGAACTGAACCAGCTATGCCCAGAGAAAGAACTCTGGGAGATGACTAAGAACCATTACATTGAATTCCCAATCCCTATATTTTTGCACACCTGCATTTTTGAGTTTCTTCACAGGCTAATTGTACAATATTTCAGAGTCTGATTCTTTTTGTACAGCAAAATAATGGTTTGGTCATGTATATTTATTGTATATCTAATTTATATTTTAATATATTTAACATCTACTGATCATCCTGCCATCTGGGGGGAGAGAGTGGGGGCAAGGAGAGGAAAAATTGGAACAAGAGGTTTGGCAATTGTCAATGCTGTAAAGTTACCCATACATATAACCTGTAAATAAAAAGCTATTAAAATAAAATAAAAAACAGTATAATTCTACAAAATAACCTGAATAATGTAGTTTTCTGAGCAAATTATTTATTGCTTAATGATTGGAAGAATTTGTCTGTTCAGGAAGACAAAATGTGATAAGGGTAAATAATAAGATCAAAGATTTAGAGATGAAGAAGATCTTGGGGGTAATCTAGTTCAAGACTCTTCAAACTCAAATAGGAAGAGGTGGCTATTAGTAGCAATATTCTGTTTATTCTACAGATAACTTTCATAACTTTTTTTTCAGTTATGTAGGTTTTCATGAACCATTGCAATATGGACCAATAACATCTCCATAATGTAACTCTTTTAGTATCCAATTTAATAGATTGTGGGAGTAAGCCCTTTTTAAGTTAATGAAATGGTATGTTTTATATTTTCATTTCAGTATAACTATTTTTGGAAGAGGCATGGAATTTATTGTTATCAGTCACTCTAATTGAAGAGAAGAGCTACATATTTTTTATTTCAAGCTAATGAGCATTAGTGAAATTATTTAAATATCTGAAAATTTTGAGAGACACTACATGTAACTTCTTACCCAAAAGACACAGGGATCATTATTTAAAATGTTAGAAATGACTACACTGTGAACAATTTTAAGAGAGAAATGAATTAGTGGGATGAATTGCCTTATATGAAGTTATATATATATATATATATATATATTATTAAATACTTTAATACTATTATTTTAATAGTATTATTTAATACTATTATTATATAGGGTTTTCCTTTTAATCAGCCCACTTTTAATGCCATATATATCCAGAAGAGAAAATTACAAGTTCTGTTAAGAGACTAATAGAAAGAATTAATTAAGAATTTGGAGAAGACATACATTTCTTGGATTCTTTCTTAATAAAAGAAGAATAAAGGACATTGTACCAAATTGTTCCACTCTGTTAAACTGTCCTCAATATCCTGAAGCTACTCTTGGTTCATTTTTTTTTAACTGAGAAAATTGAGTCATTTTAAGAGAATATAATCCTGTAAATGATTTGGATCCTCAGGAATTGCAATCTCATGAAGAGACTTGTTAAATAACTCTAAACATATTCATTGTCTCAGAATCTTCAGAGATACTACCAAGTTCTAATCATAGAAATATTTCTTCCAGGACCCAGGGAGAAAAACTCAGCTCTGTCACTTATCTAACCCTGCAGCAATGTCTTCTGGACTTGAAATTAGTAATGTTGGCCTATTCAGAAACTTCCTCCTTCAAAGAAGGAGAAAAACAATTGTTCCTTCTCTCTTATCTTCCTAGCCCTTTCAATTCCACAAAGAATTCATGGGAATAAAAAAATATTGCTTATCTAGACCCCCAAACCCTGAGGCTATATCAGATTAGAGACAGCATAATGTAATGAATAATATGCTGGAGTCCTGGTCAGGATTATCTGAGTTCAAGTGGCATTTTAGAAACATTACATCTGTGACCATGGGAAAATTATTTAACCTTTTTGTACCTCAGTTTCCTCATCTGAAAACTGAGTGATATATACTTGAATGATAGCCAAAGTTCTTTCTAGTTCTAAATATATGAATCTATGATAATATCATAATCACAAGATGCTTTTAAGAATACCAACATGAACACTTCTGCCTCTCAGGTATAAATGGCAATTGAGATTGTCATCTAATTAGATACTCAGGAAGTCAAATTCTCTTGAAAGTATCTGATTTCATCAAGTGAAAGTGCAAGAAGATAGTGATCATGACCTACTCCAGTCTTCTCTAACCTTGTCTTTATTTATTTTTTTTTTGAGGGATTGGGAATTCTAGGTAATGGTTCATAGTCATCTCCCAGAGTTCTTTCACTGGATGTAGCTAGTTCAGTTCATTACTGCTCTATTGGAAATGATTTGGTTCATCTCATTGTTGAAGAGGGCCACGTCCATCAGATTTGATCATCATATAGTATTGTTGTTGAAGTATATAATGATCTTCTGGTCCTACTCATTTCACTCAGCATCAGTTCATGTAATCTTGTCTTTATTGATGCATTTATTTCATTCAATTGAATCCAACAAATTTTTATTGTCTCCTAAAATGACAAATGATATAGTCTCTTCCCTCAAGGAACTTACTATCTAATAAGGAGGATACAACATTTATATAAATATTTATGATATAGAGTAGAATATGGGAGGTTTGCAAAAATTCCATAATAACATGTAGAGAAGATCTCTTTTTAACCAGGGAAGAATAAGGGGACAGGGAAGACTGAAAGTAGTACCATATGAAGTCAATCTTGAAGGAAGAGAAAGATTTCAACAAATGGAGATATAAACTAAGTGAATTGATATGATGGTAATAGTGATATTATAGAATTTCATGCAAGAAGGTACCAGAACAGAACGGAGGGGTGGGGTGGAATAAAATGACATAATCTGGGAGGATATGATTGGAATGAGAAGATGCAGGACTTTAAGAGTTAAAATAAAAATTTGTATTTGATCTTCTAGGCAATGGGAAGGCATTGAAAGTTTCTTTGAGCAGGAGCTTTGCTCACTCTGGGACTTAAGGTAGATGGTGTGCTAGTAGTGTAGAGGATGAATTATACAGAGATAAGACTCAAAATACTTCACATTTTGGAAATTAGGGATTAGGCAGTAGTTCATAGGCTAGAGTGAAAGTTTCCCTAAAGGCCATCAGGTACAGTTTCTCTCTTCCATATTAGAGATGGGGAAATTAAATCATAGGACATTTATGTGACTTTTTTAGGGTCATGTAGTTCTACTCTGATGAAATCATAGGAGAATATAAAGGGAGAGATTTGAAACCAGCTCTTTCTGACTCCAAATTCTTTCCTTTATCCACTGTAAAACACCACTCTTTCAGATTGGATAGAGAGAAAAGGGAAACACTAAGGTTGAAATACAAATAATTTTTAAATGTCTAAAATTTATTTTCCTTCAAAGTATTTTCTTACCTTCAACTTCTATATGGCTTGATGATATGGTGGTAGCTTTTAACATTTAATTTTGAAGAGTTCATATTACAGGGAATTCAACAATTCAGTGTCTCTCTAAAACAGGAAGAGAATGCCCAAGGTACAAAAAGTCAGAAATTATGTGTGTGTGTGTGTGTGTGTGTGTGTGTGTGTGTGTGTGTGTGTAGTGGCTTTTTCAGGATGACATAAAACCAACCTGTAGAAATTGCTTTTTGCTGTTAATAAACCCCGCTGAATGTTCTGCAACATGGAAAAGAGCTTGTTGGCAGAGGTAGTTAATTACTCCTTTCAAGGAAACTGTGTAAAGAAGTAGCAAATAGACAAGACTTTATTCTAATCTCTTTTAACTTCCTTCTAAGGTTCTAGTGGGTAGATTTGTGCATATTTGGCTGGAAGACAGGAGTAAGAGGGAAGGGAAAAGTAGAGAAAAAAGTATTTGGATGTGTTACTTTTCAGTGACTAGAAATATGCTCATTCCTGTCTTCCTTAATTGATGCCAAATCTATTAGACTTTAAAGACTGCAGCAGGGGGGAAGAAAATAAGATTAAATAGAATATGTGAATCAGTGTGGTGTGGTGAGTAAAGGGTTGGTTTTGGTCAGAAAGACTTAATTCTAACTCAGACATGTGACCATAGGCAAGCCACTGAGCTATTTATTTCCATAGAAAAATATTTAGGAATATAAGTTACAAAGAAATTTCAGATCTACACATTTGTAGGGAATTTCTAAACAAATAGTCATAGAATTTGAGACTTGGAAGGGACCTCTGTGGCCATTTATTCAAGCCACATAGGAAAAACAGTCTCATTCTATAATATACCTGACAAGTAGTAACCTAGCCTTAAGACTTCCAAGTAAGGAAAATACATCACTTCTAAAGGTAGACTTCCATTTTTAAGTTGTTCTACATTTTATCCAGTTTTTTTTTTATAATGATAAAATTTTAGATGAGTCTCAAAAGAAATTTGTGGTTTTAAGAGGTAGAGATAAAGAGGGTGTATATTTCAGGCATGGGAAAAGTGAGAGCAAAAGATGGGTACTAGAGAATATCCTATCATAAGGACCGGCAAGTAGGCAAGTTTGGCTGATCCATGTAGAGTGTCGGAGGGAATAATATGCAATAATACTAGAAATATGTCATGGAACCAGGTTGTTAAGAACTATTTATAAGTGATTTTCCTAAAGAATAAATTATTTACCTTATCAATAAAGGCCAAGGGCTCTTTAATCAAATATACATTCCCCTACTTAATATCTAAAATCCTAGAGTCTAGTATTCCTTTTAATTCACCTTTCAGTTTCACCAAATTGGGGCTGCTCAAACACAACTTCCAATCTTCCATTTCTATGATTTGTGCTGCCTGCCCCACCATACACCTGAAATATGTTCCCTTCTCACCTCTAACTCTTAAAATACCTACCTTCAAAAGTCAACTCAGGTAATCTACCCTTTCTTCATTATCATCCTCTAGGCTACTAATACCATAGTTCCCCAATTTCCTAGTATATATTTTAATTTGGTATGTATTTTACATTATTTGGAAATGCACGCATGTGTGTGTATGTGTGTGTGTGTGTGTGTGTGTGTGTGTTATCTTCCTAGAGAGAATGTATATTTCTTGAAGGTAGGGACTGATTTTTTGGTCTTTGTACACTATGCCTAGTGTAAAGTAGGGCCCCATTGGTTATCCCACTCACTTAAAAGAAATTAGCTTTATTGGAAAGAATCTTTTTTTTCACTTAATAATATTTTATTTTTTCCAATCACATAAAAAGATAATATTCAACATTAATTTTTATAAGGTTTTGAGTGTTAATTTTTTTTCCCTTCATGTCCTTATCTCTCTCCTCCAGACAGCAAGCCATCTGATATAGGTAATACATGTACAATCATTTTAAATATGTTTCCATATTTGTCATGTTGTGAAAGAAAAATCAGAACAACAGGGAGAAATCATAAGAAAGAGATAGCAAAAAAAAAAAAAAATGAAGCTAATATGCTTCAATGGAAAGATTACTTCTTGATTGAATCAATCAAAAATAAGTGTGAAAAGGAACTCTACAATTAATTGAATCAGTGTTTTGGGGAGTAACTTGATCATGTCTTAATGAATTTGGATAAGGAAGAAGCTTGATACTGAGAGGATAGAGCAAGTATGAATTGGGAACACCAAAGGTAGTATTTAGCTTTGGCAGAAAAGGGAAATAAGGAAAGGTCATTAGCTTTATGAGAGCAGAGAATCTGGATGGAGGAAAATTCCAAGAAAACATGGGCTCTTTTCCCTTCTCTATTCTATTCTATTCACTGGGGGACCCAAAAGCATTTTAAGATTAAAATTGTGGGTTCTATATTTTAAGCTTTAAATGGAACTAAGACTTTTAGAACATATTGTATATAATCAAATCTATTCATTCTTTTTCCAGAAATTTCTATTTTTTCTCAAGCAAAAAGAGGCCAAGAGGTTGCCACAGCCAGACACAAATGTAAAGTTAGACAGAGAGTCTAACTTTTCACTGAACTGTTAGGAGACTTTCTAAGTGAGTGCTTGCTTATTAAACTCAAAACTTTTTGTCAAAAATAAATTCCCTGATGGTGAAGAGTTATTAACTCACATCTCTTAGATTGGCATCTAACAATGTGACAGGAAAGCATAATGATAGATATTGGAGGGGAAGTGGAAAAACTTAGACACTAAAGCATTGTTGGTGAAGTTGTGAAATGATTCAACCATTCTGAAGAGCAATTTAGAACTATGCCCAAAAGAACTATCAAACTGTGCATACCCTTTGATCCAACATTGTCACTATTGGATCTATATTCCAAAGAGATCATAAAAGAGGGAACTTTTCCCATGTGGGCATATGGGCAAAAATATTTGTAGCATCCTTTTTTGTAGTGTCAAGGAACTAGAAATTGAGTATATTACCCTTAGTTGGGGAATGGTTTAATAAGTTATGGCATATGAATATAATGGAATATTACTGTTCTATAAGAAATGATAAGCAAATTGATTTCAGAAAAGCCTAGAAAGACTAATATGAACTGAAGCTAAGTGAAGTGAGCAGGACTAAGAAAACATTACACACAGTAACAACAAAGATTATAATGGTGATCAATTGTAATGGACGTGGCTCTTTTCAACATTGAAGTGATTCAGGACAATTCCAATAGACTTGTAATGGAAAGTATCATCTGCATCCAGAGAGGGAACAATGGAGACTGGATCAAAGCATAGTGTTTTCACCTTTGTTGTTGTTGTTGTTTCTTTGTTTTTTTTTTCTTATTTTTCTTCCTTTGATCTGATTTTCTTTTCTGGCATAGAATGGTGAATATGGAAATATGTTTAGAAAAGTTGCATTTCTTGGGGAGGAAGGATGAAGAAAGGAAGAAATATTTGGAACACAAAGTTTTAAAAAGACAAATGTTGAAAACTATCTTTGTATATATTGGGAAAAATAAAATACTATTTAAAAGATTTTAAATAATAAATCAAAACCAACTAAAAAAAAGGATTTTTGCATCAATATTCATTAATGAAATTAGTCTGGTTTTACTTTTCCTGGTTTAGATATAAACATTATATTTGTTTCATAAAAAGAGCTTAGAAGGACTCCTTCTTTGCCTATTATTCTAAAGAATTTATGTGATATTAGAATAAGTTAATCTTTAAATGTGTGATGGATTTCACTTTTTTTTCTTTCTTTCTTTCTTTTTTTAAATAACTTTATTGACAGAACCCATTCCAGGGTAATTTTTTACAACATTATCCCTTGCACTCACTTCTGTTCTGATTTTTCCCTCCCTTCCTTTATCCCCTCCCCCAGATGGTAAGCAGTCCTATACATGTTAAATATGCCACAGTATGGGATTTCACTTTTAAATCCATCTGGGTCTTGATGCTTTTTTCTTAGGAAGCTCATTTAATCTGAAGAATTTATATTTTCATAAACATCCTTCAGTTATTTTAATTATAAAATTATTAAATTTATTGATAAAATAACTCCCAATAATTGATTTAATTTCATCTTTATTAGTTGTGTCTTTATCCTTTTCATTTTTGATACTGGTGATTTGGTTTTCTTCTCTCTTTAAAATCATATTAACCAATGGTTTATGTATTTTATTAGTTTTCTCATAAAGCTAACTTCTAGTTTTGTTTATTAATCAATTTTTTTACATTTAATTTTATTACTCACATCTTTAATTTTTAAGATTTCCAATTTATTGTTTATTTAGGAATTTTTAATTTGTTCTTGTTCTAGTTTTTAAAAATTGCTTTCACAATACTCATAATCTTTGATATATTGTCTCATTATTAACATTCTTTTAAATAAAATTATTTGTTATTTTTATGACTTTTTAAAAAATTCATTCATTCTTAAAGATTAGGGTATTTATTCTCCAGTTAATTTGCAATCTGTGTTTTCTGAACTTTTATTAAACATAGTTTATTGCATTGCAATCCAAAAAAGGATGCATTTAATATTTCTGCTTTTCTGCATTTAATTATAAAATTTTTATGGCCTAATAGATGATCAGTTTTTCTAAAGATGCAATGCTGAGAAAAATGATATATTCCTTTCTGTTTCCAATCAATTCTCTGAAGATGTCACTTATATCTAACTTATCTAAATTTTTTATTAATCTACTTGGTTTATTTCTTATTTTTGTTGCTTAGATTTATCTAGTTCTGCTGTGCGGGAGGGAGTTGAAATCCCCTACTATTGTAATTTTGCTATCTATTTCCACCTGTAATTCATACACCTTTTCTTTCTTTCTTTCTTTCTTTCTTTCTTTCTTTCTTTCTTTCTTTCTTTCTTTCTTTCTTTCTTTCTTCTTTCTTTCTTTCTTTCTTTCTTTCTTTCTTTCTTTCTTTCTTTCTTTCTTTCTTTCTCTGGGATAATTGGGGTTAAGTGACTTGCCTGGAGTCACATAGATAGGAAGTGTTAAGTGTCTGAGGAAGGATTTGAACTCAGCTCCTTCTGACTTCAGGACTGGTGCTTTATCCACTGTGACACCTAACTGCCCCTTCATTTACCTTTTCCTTTAAAATGTGAATGCTATAGCATTTGGTGCATATATGTTTAGTGTTGATATTACTTAATTTTCTATGATACCTTTTAACATTATGTAGTTTTCCTGCTTTTATTTCTTAATTAAATTAATTTAGCTTTAATTTTGTCCTTCTAAATCTCTTTTGTTAACTTTCAATCCAAAACACACTCTCTATCCATAGGTGTCCTTCAGGGTTTTGTCCTGAACTTTTTGTCTTCTCTATATATACTTGGAGATATCATCAGCTTTTATGGGTATAATTAAACAGCTCTTTATTGATTATTCTCAGATCTACCTATCCTACCCAAAACTCTCTGCTCACCTCCATTTCACTTCTAACTGACTTTTACACATGTTGAACTATATGTTAAGTAGATGTCTTAAACTCCACATCTGTAAAGCTAAACATCATCTCTCCCCCTCAACTCTCAACCACTCCAACCTTCCCTCTGCAATCTATTACTGTAAAAGGAAACTCTTTTCTTCCAGTTCCTCTAGTCCATGGCCTAGATGTCATTCTTGATTTTTCTCTATCTCTTATCTCTCTCCATATTCCATTTATTGAGGAGGTCTATTAATTTCACTTTTGCCACATCTCTCCAACATCCTTTCCTTTGACACTGATACCACTCTGTTACAGACACATTATTTCACACCTAGACTATTGCAATAACCTGCTGCTAAGTCTGCCTTCCTCACGTCCCTGTCCTTCCCCACTCCAATCCACTTTAGCCATCAAATTAAGTTTTCCTGAAGTGTAAGTATTCAAAAAACTCCAGTAGCTAGTTATCATCTTCCAAACCACCAAACCACATACAAAATTCTCTCATATTCAAAGTTCTTCATAATCTAATCTCTTTCTACCTTTTCAATATTCTTGGACCTTGGTCCTCCTATCCAGTGACACTGGCCTCGTTGCTGTTCCATTTCCTTTTTTTTTTTTTTTTTAAGAATTGGTGAGATGATTCAGAGTGGATTTTAAAGTGTTTTTTTTTTTTAATTAAATCTTTTTATTTACAAAACATATGCATGGGTAATTTTTCAACATTGACTCTTGTTCAAAACCTTTTGTTCCAAATTTTCTCCTCCTTCCTCCCCACCTCCTCCCCTAGATGGCAGATAATCCAATACATGTTAAATATATGTTAAAGCCAATACATGTTTACACAGTTATCTTGCTGCACAAGCAAAATCGGATCAAAAAGGAAAAAAAAAACTGAAAAAGAAAACAAGATGCAAGCAAACAACAACAGAAAGCATGAAAATGCTATGTTGTGTTTCACACTCAGGTCCCACAGGCCTCTCTTTGGCACTCTTCATCATAAGATGATTGGAATTGATCTGAATAATCTCATTGTTGGCTATTCCATTTGATTCCTCTCTTGGCTGAACATTTTTTCTGACTGTCTTCATGAATGGCATTCTCCTTCCTCATCTCCACCTACTGGTTGCTCTGAATTCTTTTAGTCCAAATTAAAACCTCATCTTCTAAAGGAAATTTATCTCAATCTCTCAATACTTTTGACTACTCTCTGTTAATTATTTCCAATTCATTCTCTATCTAGTTTGTTCATATGTATTTGCCTTTTGCTTTCTTCACTAGGTTGAAAGCAGGAACTGTTTTCTGCCTCTTTTAGTATCCTCAGTACTTAGCACAATGTCTGATAAATATTTGTTGATTGATTGGTTTGAATACATAAAGGTCCAGGCACTTTCTTTAAAATGGAGCTTCTGGGAGTAACTGATAAATAAAAGAAATGAGCCTTGTGGGACAAAGTAAACTTCCAGGGTAAGGAAGCTACTCTAATATGATGAAGAAAATCCTGGAAAGGAAGAAAACAGCTGGATAAATGTCTAGGGAATTAGTTATTGGACAAGTTGTTTCAAAAGCACAGTGCCTGACACTTAATAGATGCTTAATAAATGCTAATTGATTTATTTGTTCTTGGAACTTTCTCATAGAACCTTAACACTGCCTTGATTCATTTCTCATTTACTTTCTAAATAACTACCTGCCCTAAACAATGAGAAGTTTTAATCAACAAGTACTTGTTAACCATTTACTGCTAAGCCAACCATTCAGCTAAGTTTTTGCCTAGGAAAAGTTAAAAAAAAAAAAAAAAACAAACATGTTTCCACCTGAGGGTGATTGAATTCTAATGAGAGAATACAACTTTCAACGTTGTTTGAATTTCAAGAAAAAGTTTAATATTAAGGGTCTCCAATCATTAGAAGTTAAAAGGCTGTTTATTATATTATTACATGACATCTTTCGTTGCCTCTTTTCAGTAAGTTATTTAGGATTATTAAGCTGTAAGGGAATTTAGATATTAACTAGCTTAATCCCTCATTTTAACTTTTAACTTCTCTTTCAAGTTAAGGGACATTAGTGGCTAGACTAAAATTATAAGGTAATCACTAAATATTAAACCATATAGAAACTTATATAAACAAGTAGAGAATATTAGACCATTTAAGAAACAATTTCTTTCTTTTCTAAAGCAAGGAAATAAAAAATGGGAATCCCATATTCTTTGTGCTCCACCATCTACAGGAGAATTTTGGAGTGACCACCCAGGAATTAGCCCCAGGATTCAGACACCAGCCCTCCCTGCAAAGAGAAGTTAATTCTATTTTTTAGAAAATAGGGTTTTAGAGAACAGGTATCCTACATCTATATTATACTGTTTGGGGAGCCACTGACACTGCCTCCCTCAGTAGATATTCCCCATGTATTTCAGAAGATTGAGATTTATTCGGATTTTTAAACTTTCAGACTTCTGACTTTATTTATTTAAATCACGACACTCATTTCAGTTCTCTGATTAAGTAGACAAACTAAGAATACACAAGAAAAAAAATCAATTCCCCCTATCTTTTCTTAACTTTTAAAAACTTAAGGAAAAGAAGTCTGTTCAAAATTTTCCCATGAACCTCAAGATATGTTTTCATTCTTTTACATGCTCTCTACTAAAAATAACATTCAGAGTAAATGAAGTCAATGTTGAACATAAAAGTTAATATTTCCCAAATGATTTCCTATCTGATTAAGTAGAGGTTGCCACTTCATGAGCTAAGAACATATTCATGATTTAAATATATCATGTCACATGCATATTTTCCAGTTTCTCAGATCACAAACTAAGGCATTCCAGAATTCAAATGTGGATTGTGTGTGTGTGATGTAAAATATAAATTCAATGAAAGCTTCAAGCCTTTCTTGTTTCTCCCCCATGTCAAAGAAATTAGATAGATGGGATCATTTATTTAAAGTTTAATTGGACACTTAATTGGATTCTTACCAGTTAAATGAAGTTTTTGATTAAAGAATCTTACTTGGAAGATCAGAGTTAATGCTTCCTTCAGCCCTTGTATGGTATAATGAGTATCAAATTTTATCTTGCTAGATACACAGGTAGGAAGATCGTCAGATCTAGAATCAGAAGGGATCTCTGGGGCCCTTTAGTTCTATCCCCTCCTTTGACATGTAAGAAAAACAAAACCCAAAGAGATTATACAGAGACACATGAACAGAATAGCAGATTTGACTCTGCTTTATTGATTATCTCCATTTTGTCAAATACATCTTATTGGATTATAGTTTTTTTTTTTTTTAACATATTGTGCTCCTCCTTCCCCACTAGACTTGTTACCTCTATGAGAACAAGGACTAGTTTTCTCTTTGTATCCCCAGCACTTAGCACAGTGCCTAGCACATATTAGGATTTTTATAAATGCATGATAATTTAACCTGATTAACACATGCAAAAGATTTTTCTTCCTATTTAAGGGGTTATGATTTCTTCCAACTGCAGGAAACAGACAATTAAAAGGGGGGTTCAGTAATATTTTGTATCATGTGATGCATTCTTAACATTTATGCCAACACAGAGAGATTCTACCAGGTTGGAAAGGATTCATTTTGGGATTATGATGCAATCTGTTGTTCAAAAACAACCCTGAGAGCCCAGGGAAGCTTAATATCAGATTGATGGCCACCAAGTGGTAAATTTAATTCAGGAAAACTATTCATCAAGGCACAGAAGAGATATAATCAGCAAAAATGGAAAGGATTAGGAGAAACAAAGAGGTAATTGGAGAAGGGGCTAGGAGGGTACTAGATCTACAGTTTTTTTGTTATAAGAAACATCTTTTAGAAACATACCTTCTAACTGTGCCCAGTCGGCTATCAAACTGTGCATACCCTTTGATCCAACAATGACTCTACTGGACCTGTATATGAATGTGATCATAAAAAAAGGAAAAAGGACTCACATGTGCAAAAAAGTTTGTGGCAGCCCTTTTTGTAGTGGCAAGGAACTAGAAATTGAGTGAATGCCCATCAACTGGAGAATGGCTGAATAAGTTATGATATATGAATGTCATGGAATATTATTGTTCTATAAGAAATGATCAGCAGGATGATTTCAGAGAGGCCTGGAGAGACTTACATGAACTGATGCTAAGTGAAGTGAGTAGAACCAAGAGAACATTGTACATGGCAAGAGAAATATGATGATCAATTCTGGTGGACATGGCTTTTTTCAACAAGGTGATTCAGGCCAGTTCTAATGGTCTTGTGATGAACAGAGCCATCTGCATCCAGAGAGAGGACTGTGGGGACTGAGTGTGGATCATAGTATTTTTACCTTTTTGTTGCTGTTGTTTGCTTACATTTTGATTTCTTTCTAATTTTTTTTCTTTTTTGATCTGATTTTTTTCTTGTGCAGTAAGATAATTGTGGAAATATGTATAGAATCGCACATGTTTAGCATAATGAATTACTTGTCATCTATGGGAGGGGGTAGATGGGAGGGAGAAAAAATTTGGAACACAAAGTTTTACAAGAGTAAATGTTGAAAATGATGCATGTGTTTTGAAAATAAAAAGGTGTTTTTTTTTTTTTTTTAAACACACCTTCTACTTATACTGATAGCATGATTTTAATCTGAAAGTAGAGGGGGAAGAAAACACTGGGAGGCAAAATGAGTTCATTATGATTATAAAACTGTGACAGGACTAATACAAGACTTGAACCCTAGGTTTCCTCATTCCATGGCAAACTATGATTTTTGCTTGGAAGTTATATGAAATTGTCTCTACTAAAAATGCTTTAAAAAATATCCATGGTACTTCCCGAATCTCTGTAGGTAAAAGGAGAACATAAAATAATGAAAAGAATATCCTTGATGCACTGAACTTTAATGACTTTTATACAAGAGAATTACCTCCATCTTTTAATATATTTTGGAGTAGGCTTAGCTAGGGAAACACCTTCTGAGTGTCTTTTATTGATTCTTTTTAGATCACAAAATAAGCATCCTAGAAGGTACTTTAAGGGCCTTCTAAATCTAGCTTTTATACAAATTACAAAATATATCCATAGCATCTTTAATACTGACTGCAGTAGATTGGATCTAACCCAAACAGTATGAAACAGAAGGTCACACATCATCACTTAGTGAATCATGACACAAGCAGACAAACTAACTTAAAACTATTTCTCTTTCACAAAATGATTTGATGCTTTCCTCCCACTTCACACATCCAGCTTCATCCTGAAAGACTTGTATATTAAAGGCAGAAGCCAGAGAGGACACTGGAAGGCATAGAGAACATCATTTGTTTAAGAGACAGGCTATGGAGAGGACAAAATTTTGAAGATCAAAGATCCAATCATCTCTTACAAACTCATATTGTTGAAGGAGTTTTTTTTTGGGGGGGGGAAGAAAAGTGAATACATTGGAAGGAATGACTCCTCAAGTAATTAAGAAGAAGTGAGTAGGGAATGCACTAAACAAATGCTTACATTTCTGAAATTCAACTATTAACTTCAGGATTCCATTTTGTTTTTTCCACCCTGTTCTTTATTCAAAATATCTTTCCTTGATCCCTCCTTTTCTATATGCATTGTATCCTCCAGTAAAACATTAATTTCTTGAAGTCAGGAATGTTCTATTTTATTATTTGTATTTTTATTCTTAGTATAATTTCTGATATATAGAAAGCAATTAATAAATGCTCACTCATTTATTTATCATCATAATGATAGAATCATTTTTGTTATTTTTCCTTTCTGAATATTCCTATAAATCTACTTTTGGTCTTTTTATTATCTTTAAATTTTCATAGGATTATTAGAAAGAAAGTATCACAAGTATGTTGATCACCTTATATTTCTCTCAAGTGGGTGGGATTTATTTTTGCCACCATGTTTAAAAAGTAACAAATTGTAAAGCTTAAGCCATGCAGTAAAAATAGCAGTCAGATTTGGATTGGGCTCAATAAAAACTAGGTAAGTACAAATTTAGACTCTTGCCACGTCATTAACCAAATCCCAGTTGTTCCTAGGTACTGTAGCACATATGGACTCAAGGATCACCCACAGTTTTGAGACCCCCCCCCACCAATAAATGACCATATGCACTGGCACTCATCCCAAGGAAGAAAGCCGAGCTGACATTTGGCTGACTGCTACCTGAAGATGCATTTGTTCACAGTTACTAGTTTGTATTTTCTTTTCTAACAGTTTACTAAAATTCTGGTATTTAACAACATTAAGAGATGAAAGTATGCATCATTTAAAATTGTTTAAAACACATAATTAAAATCTTTTTTTTAATATCATCCACTTAATCCAGACTCTCTCCATCATTTTCACATCATACTCTTGCACAGTTTTTAACCATTATGCTGCTTCATATTTATTAAGCTAATATTTTGTCATTACTAAGTTTTTTTAGTCCTACCTTGAATTCTTCAGGCTTAGTTATAAAACCTCAAATCAGTGACTTTTTCCTCATCTTTGAAGCAGTTTTATTAAATTTTTGTCTTTAGTACTTAGACACATGCAGAATCAAATGAACCAAAGATCCATTTTTAGTCTTTTTAATCCTGACTTGAAACTAATTTTATAATGAATAAATGAATAATTATTATTTAGCATTTAGTGTATGTCGACTATGTTTTGAATGTGTATGTGTTGAATTTATATAAAAAAAAGTTGGTAAAGCTTACAAAAGTTAGACTTTCTGTTTGTTTTGATAGAGAAATGACTTTTTTTTAAATAGAACATCTCTTTCTTTTATTTTTTAAGTAAAAGCTTAAAATAAAATACTATCACGAAGAAAAATATATACCAATAGTTAATGACATTTATATAAATTAATATTTTAAACTTTATTCAATATTTAATGATACAAATAACATCATTTAAAAGATAAGTAATTTAGGATTTCATAGATATGAATCCTTTGCATCTAGGAGAATAAGATAAATTGAGATCTGAGTAGAGTAGACTTCCCACTATTTCCTATCATGACAGCCTTCCAACCCTATTAAGCTGAGCCCTTTTCCCATGTTCATTCTGAATATTGAACAAAAATTTATTGTTTAGAATGATTTATTGAAGTCTCTGCTCCTCTTTTGGGCTTCAAAATTCTTGTTGGAGAATAGCATTGAAAAGGAGGATCTGGTCATAAAAACATGGTGAGTTAAATAGCTATGCAATTTGAAGAAGAAAAAAAGCTGGAGAAAGAGAGACTAGGAAACAAGTAGGAGTAGTATTCAGATTGTTAGAAAATAGGCCTGATGAAGAAGTTTCTCAAGAAAGAAAAAAAATTTATTGGGAAAAAAAAAAAAAAAAACATGATTAGTTGCTTCTATTATTGACTTCCTTCATGGGAATAATATTAATGAAGCATTCTTCAGTGCTATAATTAACTTCATCAATGATGTAGAAACCATAGTTATTTAAATAGAATTTCTATGCAAATATTTTCATTTTAAAAATATTTTTCCTATGAAATATTAAATACAAATCCATATGTACCTCAAAAATTCTTTTTATAGGAAACAATTTAGAGTATAAAATAGATTTGATTTGCTCCATTTTGCCTCAAAATTTCTCTAATTTTTCTTTGTTCCAGGGCTATTTCATATGTCACATCCCTTGGGTTAAATGTTATCAGTACCATCAGCATAGCTTTATAATAATTCTACTTTTTGAACATTATTATATGAACTTGTATACTTTTATTTAAACAAAGTTTAAAATCCAGCTTATTACACAGTTCCTGACACTTGGTTTCAAACTCCATTCTCAAACTTTTGATGATTTGACTGTGATTTTTGCTTGGTATTATATGAAACTGTCTCTACAAAAAATGCTTTTAAAAAATAAATAAAAACAAAACATGATTCAGGAAAAATTACCTGTAGCATGAAACCTTATCTTAACCAAATGTTTTAGTATCAGATTCAAAATTAGACAAAGTCCAAATCTCAGCCAGTTGGAGAAACAAAAATTCTATCATTGAGATGACAAATAAAGTTTTCCTTTAATATTCTTCCCCTCAAAAAAAAAAGTTTAGCAAAGTTAAGAAATATCCTTGCAACTTTTAAACATTAGAGTCACAAGAATTTTCCAAAATAAGATATTTGTTTCAAATTCCATTTGTTTTCACACTTTTCTAATTTAAAACCTGTCCATGTTCTACAGTTAAATTTAGACAATGAACACTATCAGGGTATATTTCAACTTGGGGTGTTTATATCTCTGTCTTGAAGCAGGGAGAAATCATGGCTATAGACAATCCAAAACTTACTTTTTATACTGAAGAAAAAATATATGTAGTTAATAATGATTGCTTCTCTAGCAAAAGGGCAATGCTTAAGTTTTTGAGCTATACCACTGACTTTTAGTAGCAAATCTTTTGACTCTGATCTACTGGTACAGTGATTTCATAAGGAATAAAAATGAATCAAAATTGACAGAACATAAAGTATATATTCATGTAACCTAGGAAGCTCCAAAATCACATGGCACCTCAGAGGGAAAAAATTACATAATGTGGAATTAAGTATTGCCCACTATTGCTTCTCTGAGAAGGGAACTGGAAGAGACAGAGACAGAGACAGAGACAGAGACAAGAGACAGACAGAGAGACAGAGGCAGAGAAAGAGAGAGAGAGAGAGATTGCAAGACAAAATCAGCTAAAGAACCTTTGTGGCTGTCAGAATGCAGAAACCTTTTAGAATTGTTCAGTTAAAATCTGTATGTAAGAAATAGTCATTGAAATTGGAAAGTATTCTCATAACATAATGATTTGCCTTCCTAAGATTTTCCATTTCTGCCCCTTCAGCTTCTAAAGGACTTCCAGAATTCCATTCTTCTAAACTCTGTTTATGATCTATAAATCAACAGAAAAGTCAAGGTGAAATTCCATTTTCATAGTTCTTCATAGGATCATTAATTTAGAGGTGGAAGGGACCATAGAGTCCATGTTGTCAAAACCACTCTAAATATATGAAGAAAGTAAGTGCCAGAAAATGTCGGTCTCAAGGCTATTCAAAGGAGTGACAAGCCTTAAGATGGCCTATTCAACTTTTCTTTCTCAAACTATAGATTTTCATCATGATGTATGTTTCTTCAAACCACTTTTGTTTCTTTTTCAATTGTTTCGGTATCACTAGTACTTAGGAAAGTGACTGGAATATAGTAGTGACTTAATAAATGCTTGGTAAAAGATTAAATAATTTGATGATTATTACTAAATGTGAATGAGATGAATTTCTCTCAAAGAGAAAGTGAACATGATAATTTAATTGTAAGAGATTTAGAGTCTTAACTTGTTGACTGAAAAAGAAAGGTAGTCAAAAAGCTATATGGGCCCCAAATTACAGTTGTTTGTGTAGTACTTGGAACAAGGAATAGTTTTGATTTATTTTCATTTTATTATAGGATTTGTGATGTCTCATATTCTTTTGTTGACCCTGTCCTGAATCAGAATGTAAAACCATGATCATATAAAATTGAATAGTTCTGGTTTCCTTAATCTTTAGACCAGCTAACTGTTAGGTTTCACGCAATACATTTTATTCCTCTCCTCTGTGCTGTTTTTAATTCCATATTTGACTGAGGCAACCACCCACTAGACCCAGATGGTTACAGAGGAGAAAGTGAGCTAGTGACTTTTCACTCCACTCACTCAAATCCAATTCACTTGCATGTCATGACCTTATCTCCCAGATGTCCTGGCTGGCTTTAAGAATGAAGGAAAACAAAAACCTTATGAATAGCTGCCCCACTGAGAATAATCAACAGAATTTTCTCCCTTTCTCCCTTTCTCCCTCTGTTCCTCTCTTCCTTCCTTCTTCCCTCCCATACTCTCTCTCTTTCTCCCTTTCTCCTTCTGTTTCTCTCTTCCTTTCTTCTTCCCTCCCATGTTCTCTCCCACTCTCCTTCTCTTTTTCTCTCCCTTCCTTTCTCCCTCCCTCCCTGTCTCTCTTCCTTATTCTCTTAATACCTTCATTTCTTCCTTCCTTCTTTCCTTTCATTTTCTTTTTTCTTTCCTCCCTTCTTCCCTCACTTCCTTCATCCCTTCTTCCTTCTTGTTCTTTCTTCCTTCCTTCCTTCTTTCTTTTCTTCCTTCCTTTTTTTCCTTTATTATGGGCTAGATTTCTTTTTTTAGGTTAAACATTTAATTCTTCTTAACATAGTTCCATATTTGTCATGCTGTGCAAAAAAAAAAAAAATCAGATCAAGAGAGAAAAAACAGGAGAAAGGAAAGAAAGAAAACAAGCAAACAAACAACAACAAAGGTGAAAATATTATGCTTTGATCCACATTTAATCTTCATAGTTCTCTCTCTAGATGTGGATAGTACTTTCAATTCCAAATTTATTGGAATTGCCTTGAATCACCTCATTGTTGAAAAGAGCTAAGTTATCACAATTGGTTATCGTTTAATATTATTGTTACTATGTATAATGTTTTCTTGGTTCTGCTTACATCACTTAGCAGAAGTTCATTTAAATCTTTCCAGGCTTTTCTGAAATCAGTCTGCTTATCATTTCTTAAAGAACAGTAACATAATATTTCATTACAATCATATGCTATACCTTATTCAGCTATTCTCCAACTGGTGGGTATCCACTCAATTTCCAATTCCTTGATACTATTAAAAGGATTGCTACAAACATATTTGTCCACATGGGTCCTTTTCCCTCTTTTATGATTTCTTTGGCATCCGGACCCAGTAGAGATATTGCTTTTTTAAAGGGTATGCACAGTTTTATCACCCTTTGGGCATAGCTCCAAATTGCTCTGCAGAGTGGCAGAGTGGTTGGATCATTTCATAACTTCACTAACAATGTATGTGTCCCCGTTTTTCCACATCCCCCCCAACCTACATCATTATCTTTTCCTGTTATCTTAGACGATCTGAGAGATGTGATCTGGTACCTCAGAGTTGTCTTAATTTACATTTCATTAATCAATAGTGATTTAAAGCATTTTTTCATATAACTAGAAAAGGTTTTAATTTCTTCATCTAAAAAATTATTGATTTCTTTTGATCAATTATCATTTGGGGAATGATTTATATTCTTACAAATTTGAGTTAATTCTCTATATATTTTAGAAACGAGGTCTTTATCAGAAATAAAGATAAGTTGCTGGAGATAACTGGAGATAAGAGGCTAGTTATATGCCTTGATTTTAGAAACAATCCAATAAAGAACAATGCAAAGCATGTGGCAATTTGATTTAAAAACAAGCAAACCAACCAACCAACCCTGGGTTCAAAGTTAGTTATTGTCATTTACTTCCTGTAAGATTTGGAGCAAATATCAACCTCTCTATTTCTCTCCTTTTCTTTTACCTTCCATCTCCTTCTCCTTTGCCTCATCTCTCTCTCTCTCTCTCTCTCTCTCTCTCTCTCTCTCTCTCTCTCTCTCTCTCTCTGTCTGTCTCTCTTCTCTATCTGTTAGTCTCTCCTCTCTGTCTGTCTCTGTATCTCCTCTTTCTGTCTCTGTCTCTTTCTTTTCTCTCTGTATGTTTTCTCTCTCTCATCTCTCTGTATCTCTTTCTCTCTGGCTCTGGCTTTGTTTCTCTGTCTCTCCATCTCTGTCTGTCTCTCCTTTCTGATACTCCAGAAACTAAAAAGGGCTCTTTAAATCCAAAAGGGATGATTAGGCAGAGAGAGACATTCAGAAAGATTATTTCACTTAAAGGACAAGAATCTCTTGTTAGATGTTAGAGCAATTATAATAATCATGGACCTTTATACTACTATTACAATTTTTAAAGACTTGTCTTCTGTTAATTCTTTGAACTCAAATTCTGATTTGCCCTGTACAATTCTTAGATACTATGGCATACTCTCCAACTAAGCTCTACATCTGTTTCCCTTTACAGGAAACAGAATTATAGGGCAAATAAAGTACATTGGCTCTGGATTTTGAAATACTGGATTCAAATCTTGTTTCAGATATTAACTATTTTTATAGCCATGGGTAAGCCATTCAACCCCAGTATGCCATAGTTTCTTTATCTGAAAAATAAAAAGGTTTTGAACTAGATGACCTCTAGGGTCTTTCCTAGTTATAGATTTATTATCTGTTTGACTAATTGGCTGATTTTATAGTGGTCAATTAGTCTTTTCAACTATGTTATTATTACTTTGTCTGTAATGATTAACCCATTGTGACCCATATCATCGACTTAGAGACTGTGTAATCTCAAGTAACACTAATGAGTGACTGATCTGAGTACTACTCTTCATTTAGACATCCCCAAAATTTAGACTCCCCCTAAAAATAAGTATTGACTTTAACATTGTCTCACTCCCTGGTGAGGCAGCTCATGGCTGCAACCCAGTAAATTTGTTAGATCTTTTGTCACTACCATATGTCCCTGCTTACTCATTAAGGTCAGAATCAGCAGGATATTTGCTTTGTCCAACACATAATCTCTAGTCCCTCAAAGCAGCTCTGCTTCCCAATTGTGACATTTCTTCCCACATTCTATTCATAGTACCCTTCAGCCTGGGCACTTATAACTAAAGACATATCTGTTCGCTCTTTTGAAAATTCTTAAGAAAAACAGGGCTGTTTGTTGTGGTCTAATTGCAAAGCACCCTGTGACTCTTTTGCAAAGGACTCCATATAAATGCATGTTGTTGTTGAGGTAATTATCTCTTAACTAGTGCATATGCCATGGCTTTGCCAATGTGGAAATCACTCCATGAGAGCCATGTAATCTAAACAGCTATTTTATTTTATTTGTTGAAATTAAGTAAAAGCAGGAGAGTTTATTTTAAACTGTCTTTTCTTCCTTCAGACTAAAAAAAAATAACTAAGAAGGGGAATCTTAGAGGTTTGGAGTAAAAGCTTCCCAAACATAAATGGATTTGTATATATGTTCATACACGTGCATTTATGCATATATGCGTGTATCTGTTCATTCCCCTGTTTATACAAATATACAAATATTTATGTTGTTCTTGTTATTCAATCATGTCTGATTCCTCATATTCTCATGCATAATATCCATGGAGTATCCTTGGCAAATATACTGAAGTATTTTGCTATTTTTTTTCCTATAGCATTAAAGCAAATAAAGGTTAAGTGCCTTGTTCAGCATCATTCAACTAGTAAGTGTGAAGTCAGATTTGAACCCAAGTCTTTCTGATTCCAGACCCAGTACTCTATCCAGTGAGCCACCTAGTTGCCCCTATCAGAAAGAAAACACAGACACAGACACACACACACACACACACACACACACATATTCACACAGCATCTATCTATATCTACCATCTATCCATATGATATATATATATATGTATGTATACATGTGTGTGTTTGTATATATGTGCATTTTTCTGGAAGAATGAAAACCATAATTTGATAAGATCATAGAATACAGAACTTGAAGGGACATTGGAGAATATTCAGTCCAAGTACTTAATTTTACAAATGAGGAAGCTGAGGCTTAGATATTTCAATTCAATTCAGTAAGCATTTATTACATGAAAGAAGCTATATAAGGATTTGGTAATATAAAGTTAAAGGCAAAAAAACCCTGCCCTCAAGAAGCTTATATTCTTTTGGTGAGATCAAATTTTATATAAGTAAATGTATATATGTATATATATATACACACATACAAAGAAAAACAATGTCATTTTGGAAAGTTGTTCCCTAATAACTAGGAAAATCGGAAAAAGCCTTTAGTGTAGAAGATAACACCTGAGATGAGCCATGAAAAGGACTAGAGATTTGAAAAGATAGACTTAAGAAGAAAGATCATTCCAAATGTAAAAGCAGAGATGGAATTATATGCATAGATAACAGCAGATGGCTTGTTTTGGCTATAATGTCAAATCCATGACAGAGAGTCATGTGAAAAATCTTTTGAAAGGTAGGATATTAAAGAACTTTCTTTAAAGTCTTCCACAAAAGAATTTATCTTTACGGGGCCAATAGGCAACCACAAAGCTTCTTAAGCATCTTAAATATGGGTATGACATGGTTAGAACTAGGCTTTACAAAAATTGGTTTAGTAACTGTGTAAATAGATCAAAGAGAAAGACTGGGAGTGAGAGACCAATTAGGTAGTTGAATAATTTACCAAAAGTCTCTCAAGCAAAAAATTACATAGCTGTAATATGAACCTAAGTCTTTTGACAATGAACTTTCAATGAGTCCTCTTTTTAGATAAGAGGAAGAATAAATCTTTGTAACAGTGATTA
Source organism: Antechinus flavipes (assembly GCF_016432865.1). Taxonomy (NCBI): domain Eukaryota; kingdom Metazoa; phylum Chordata; class Mammalia; order Dasyuromorphia; family Dasyuridae; genus Antechinus; species Antechinus flavipes. The sequence goes on along the minus strand of NC_067401.1, from coordinate 239,539,149 downwards.
TCCTTGGCTCCCACTGCTTGAAGTCCAAGCATGTTACATTTCCCACCCCCAGGGGGGTGGAGGGGGAACTCTTCAATACTATTAATCACCTTAGTTATATGTCTAGTGTTTAAGCCAATGACTTTAGCTCATTCTGATGTTTCTCCAAGTATAGGGGAGGAGGACTCCCTAATTTATCTTATTTACTTATTAAAAGTCAGATTAACTTTACTAAGGATTATTTACTTCTAAAGGTAGAATTACAAATACAGACTTAGTAGTGTAACCCATAGGACTTAAACATTCCCTCTTTATCACCTCAGATTCAGAGAAAAGAAAGATTAGGCTCACATTTAATTGAGAACCATTACCATTCCCATGTCCAAAGCCCTCTCTAGGACTTGAATCCTGTGCATCCTGGCTTCTCAGGGTTTCCCTGCTAGATGGCTAGCTACATGGCTGCAAGTTTGTCAAAGTTAAAACTCCCTTCCTGCTGCTAGCACCTAAAACTGAAGACAAATGAAAATAGAAAAGGAAGGAAAACTCCCATACTCATTTCTCAGACCACTAAAGTAAATGAGAGAGAGGAAAGGTATTCTCCCTACTACATCATTCACACTGCAAATGAACTGTTATTTTTATCTTGTGGGTACAGCAGAAAAGACCTCAAAGGAAAGAATATGCAGGAAAAGAGATAAAGTACACCAATCTAGTAAGTTTTAAAAGTGCTTTTTTCTTCTGATTAAGCACCCAAAGTAGGCCATCTTCATCCATACAGTAAGAAAAGACAGGATTCATTATTCTTCCATTTTAGATTTGGTTACATCCAGGGCAAGCTCCTAATACATATAAAAATAGAATGAAAAGAAACAGAACTAATAGTTTGAAGAAACATTTCCTCAAATCTAGGCAGTTTATGTGTCTCATTTCTACATGGTTATATCACATTAGACCTAATTGAGAATTCAAGATAGTCATCGCCATGTTCACCATTCGCTTATAAGTATTATTCTTTGTCCATAGTGCCCTAAGTAAAATGAATTTCCCTCATTTATTTTTCTCTAAATGAAGAATCTATGAAGCCTGTATATAGGAGTTATGATGAAATATAAGGAAGTACCTTGGTTGCATTATGGAATATATGCAGACAGTCCTTAATAGGTTCTAGTTTACTAACCACATTGTAAAGGGAAGATTTTTTTATTGGCTTTGGGGCATTTAAAAATTGCTGTAGTTGATTTCTGCCATCCCTATTTGGTTCCATTTTCTCTCTGTTATGTTATACTCATGGTTCCTAGTGAAAGACCATGACAAAAATAAAGATTTTAGGGAATTTTCATCTCAGAGGCCATATTGTCCCAAGAAACAGGGTTCAGCCCTTAGCTTTTTTGTTGTTGTTGTTGTTCTTTTCAATTCTATGTGAAAGAATTGCAATGTTTGGCCTTAGAAGTTTTCCAGAGTTGGGAAAATAAGACACAGTAATCTAAAACTCAAATCTAGGCTAGGTTTCCAATCACATCAGTGTCCTGAGGAGCAATGACTTTTTGGACCAGGACCATGGAAACTGAGAGGAGGATTCATCCAACAACCATGCCACATATATATTTTTAAAAATAATTATAACTTTTTATTGACAGAACCCATGCCTGGGTAATTTTTTACAACCATTATCCCTTGCACTCACTTCTGCTCCAATTTTTCCCTTCCCTCCCTCCACCCCCTCCCCCAGATGGCAAGCAGTCTTATACATGTTAAATATGTTATAGTATATCCTAGATACAATATATGTGTGCAGAACCAAACAGTTCTCTCATTGCACAGGAAGAATTGGATTCAGAAGGTAAAAATAACCCAGGAAGAAAAACAGAAAATGCAAACAGTTTGCATTCATTTCCCAGTGTTCTTTCTTTGGGTGTAGCTGCTTCTGTCTCTCATTGATCAATTGAAACTGAGTTGGATCTTCTCTTTGTCTAAGAAATCCACTTCCATCAGAATACATCCTCATACAATATCATTGTTGAAGTATATAATGATCTCTTGGTTCTGCTCATTTCACTTAGCATCAGTTCATGTAAGTCTCTCCAAGCCTCTCTGTATTCATCCTGCTGGTCATTTCTTACAGAACAATAATATTCCATAACATTCATATACCATAATTTACACAACCATTCTCCAATTGATGGGCATCCATTCATTTTCCAGTTTCTAGCCACTACAAACAGGGCAATCATGCCACATATTAACATAAATTTGGCAGAACCAGTGTTATGTAAGAATTAAAATGAGTTGAGCCTATTTTCTTCAGAGCCCTGAGGTGAGGTAAGAGAGAGTATATATCCCCCCCAAAAAAAAACTGGAGAAATTTTTTTATTTTGTTCTTGCTATATCTTTGAAGGAAATATTTCTCTGTTAAAGTTACCCAGTATTTAAATTAAGTAGAACTTGAATATTTAGTAACTAGTCGCTAACAATACGGGTAACACAGCTGTTGGTAGTTCAAGCTATGTTTCATCATAACTCCTCTATACAGGCTTCATAGCTTCTATATGTAGAGAAAAACAAATGAGGGAAATTCATTTTCTTAGGGTACTATGGACAAAGAATAATACTTATAAGCTAATGATAAAGAAACAAGAACTTCCCAACTTCTAAGGGCAATCTAAATCCCTGAATAGCATATGTAGCAGTGTAGTTCTGAGAGAGAAAACCAGAATATATTCATGACACAATAAATTTTAAAAGAACAAAGAAAAATCAAAATAAAAAATATTAAAGGCATAGTACAAAGAACTACATGGTAATAGAGAATCGTGAAACTATTTGTTAAATATGATACTACAAAATGATTTGGAGTCATTGATTCTTTTTTTTTGCTGAGTCAATTGGAGTTAAGTGACTTGCCCAGTGTCACACAACTAGGAAGTATTAAGTGTCTAAGACCAGATTCAAACTCAGGTCCTCCTGACTTCAGGGCAGACTTCTTTCCTCTGCCCCACCTAGCTGCCCGGAGAATTGATTTTCAATTGTGATAGTAAGTAACAAAGGTTACTTATTATCTATAATTTTGGGGACAATTTTTGTTTGTTTCTTGGACCTTAGTTTCCATATAAGCAAAGAGATTGAATTGGATGAATACGAAACTTCATGTTCTAAGGTTTTATGGTTTTAAGTCATATTCAGGTACCCTAAAGAATAGAATCTTTCCAAGTGACCTCAAGTGGAGAAATAAAATATTCTACACTCATTCTAACTTGATCTGCAAGTGAACACTTCAATTATTCTGTAGAAGCAGTTTTCTCTAGAGATTTTACTGAGGATTCTAGATAGAAGATATTGCTAACCAGAAGAATTGACTCTGACAAGTTTAATAATTACTCTTTGTATTTTTCATATTGAAAAGAAAAAAAGATGAATATTTGTGTCACTTATATTTTATTATTAAGACATGAACAACAGATCCTCCCACTCAATTAATGGACAGAATGGTGGCTATAGTACAGAACTTGGAGTCAGGGAGATCTGAATTAAAATCCTGCCCCAGGTATTTAAAAGCAGTGTGACACTGATAAAAGACTCTTTGTGCTTCAGTTTTCTCATCTGTAAAAAGTAGTGTTAAACCCATGGCCTTTAAGGTCCTTTTCTACTCTAATGTGTTCTCCTATAAAGAGAGTAAAAAGAAGGTAGTGTGGTACAGTAGTAAGTGTATTGCTTGAAGTAAACAGTTGACTTCAAATCTCAGCTCTGACACATAGCATATATATGCTAGATAGTTCATGTAACCATCCTAGGACTTAATTTTATCCATCCATGAAATGGGAATTTTGGGCTCATTGATTCCCTCTAGGATTTTGGGGATTTCTTCTAGTTTTAAATCTATGGTCCTAAAATTAAAGTACTTTTTAGTCATCTAAACTGAAAAAGAGATCATCCAAAAATCAAGGCATGTGGTGGTAATAAGTAGCCTGAAACATATGTCAGAGAGAGAGAAAAAGAGAGACAGAGACAGAGACAGAGAGAAGAAGAAGAAGGGAGAGAGGGAGAGGGAGAGGTCAGGGGGAAGGAGGGAAGGAAGGAGAAGAGAGAAGAGAGAATGAGAATTAATGGATTCATCATGAGAGTCGGGATAATCTGTATGTTCTATGGGAAAGAAGGAAGAAAATAAGCAATTAAGTGCTTATTATGTGTCAGATAATATGTTAAGCATTAGGGATACAAATACAGGTTGAAGAAGAAGAAGAAGAAGAAGAAGAAGAAGAAGAAGAAGAAGAAGAAGAAGAAGAAGAAGAAGAAGAAGAAGAAGAAGAAGAAGAAGAAGAAGGTCTTTGCCCTCAAGTATTTCCATTCTAATTGAGTAAGAACAAATCAGAAAAGCTAAAACTCAGAGATGTTTAGGAATGAAAGCATCCATGGAAGCCAGTTAGAAGCAAAGCTAGAAAAAGAATGAAGACTGATCAACTTGAACACCTCTGCAAAATGGAGGCTCTAGGAAGAACTCACCAATAAGAGGTGAGGATGAGATTTGTGGAGGGATATTCCATTATGGTAAACCATAATAAACAATACTTCATTTGCCATTTCAGTGATCTATGGTAGATTTTCAGCAATAGAGGAGGCATGATTTTGAAGTTCAAGGTCAGTCAGGAACAGAGCCAGGAGAGAAAAAGGGAGAATCCTTTTGATGTTAAAAGAACTGGGTAAAGACCTCTAGCCCTCAAATAAATCTAAATATCCTAAGTAAAGTATGTTGTATGTTAGGGTCATCTATTGTTTTTTTCATTCAAGAATAGTCCTTTGTTGCGCTGAGTAGTCATTCTTCATGTTTTAAGAATATAATATTAATAAAATAATGATAAATTAATAATAAAAAACACAAGAGCTACAAATGTTCATTGTAAAGATGTTATAGTTATAGAAACCATTGACGACATAGGTTTGGTGGAGGAAAGGAATCACAAACTGTACTACTGGAGAGAATATCTACATCTACTGAGATCACAGACTGAATTAAATTTTAGTAAATTAAGTTTTATCAGATAAAATATTAATAAGACTTAGGAAACTCTTCACAAAATCCAAACAACCTCTTGATGTTTGTTTAGTTGGCTCTAATCTTGGGAATTATACAGCTAATATGGATAGCTATTTTAGATATAGATAGGCAGGTAGGTGGTATAGATAGGCACTTATAAAAAGAGTACTTTGAAAACACATATTGATTACTATTCACTGGGACAAAATTGTTACTTGATCTTGGCAAGTCATCAGTTATCAAACTAGTTTGTTGTCATTTCTGTAGATAAGATAGTGGTTATGATAGTGGTAGTGGTGATTCAAATTAGAATAAAAACTAAAATGTGTACATTTTTTCCCCAATTAATTTAAGGTCCTTGAGGTCAAAAATATTTTATTTTTATCTTTGTATCCTCAGTGACTATCACAGCACCTGGAACACGGAGAACCTTGATAAGTAATATTTACTAAGATTTGTATAGACCTTTAAAGTTTGCAGAACAATTTACAATTGAGGGAAGAAAGGAACAAGAATAAGCATGTGTGTGTGTGTGTGTGTGTGTGTGTGTGTGTGTGTGTGTGTGTGTGTGTATGTGCCAGGCACTATACTGAGCACTTTATAAATATTATCTCATTTGATTTTCATGACTATTCTCTGAGACCACCTGCATTTTATGATCCAAGAAACTGAGGCAAACATAGGATCAGTTATTTCCCTGGGGTCACATAACTAGTATCTGAGGCTGAATTTTAACTCAGTGTTCTTGAATCTCTTCTATTTACTGTGCTATCTATTTTCTCTTATTTTAAATCTCATTTTATCTTCATAACAACCCTAGGAGGGAGATATTATTATGTCTATTTTACAGATGAGGAAACTGATGGATAGGTGGTAAATGACTTACCCAGAATATTTGAGTTAGTAAGTATCTGTGGCTTGATTTGAACTCATATTTTCCTGGCTTGGACCAAGGCCTCTAACCATTGGACTACCAACAAGCTTCTAAGAGGTCTTAATATAAATAAAATGATAGGTGGATGAATTGGGGTGAACTCTCTTTTTTGTTATAATTAAATGTCAATCTTGGCTAATGATCGAGGGTAAGATTCCCTCAGCACAAATTAATAAGTGCCATAAATTATCTTATGTGTGCAGTTTAAGCAAATAAATAATTATTGGGGTTAGGAGGAAGGAGTTCCCTTAGCAAGTCATGCTTTTGTTAAATTATCTGTGACCCATTGGTAATGATTACAAGCCATTAATAAATTAAACTTTTCTGCACTAATATAATGGTGACATATCTGTGAATTAGTCTGGCTATTCTGGGATGCAACTTGAAATTGTGTTTTTAAAAGTAACTAAAATATTTATACTCTGTTACTCAAGAGATTTCACTAACAGGCAAATACCTCAAAGAAGTCAGAGATAGATCCCATATATACCAAAATGATTTTAAAAGCATTTTTGGGGTGTGATGGAAAAGAATTGGAAACAAAGTCAACTCTCAACAAATGGGGTATAAAGAAATAGTGATATCAACATATAATAGAAGTTAATTTCATTATAAGAACAAAGAAATATAAAGAATTCATAAAAGCATGGGGCAATTTATACGAACAGTTGTAGAGTAAATCTGGAATGGTTGGAAAAATATACAGAATGACTAAAATCTAAATGGAAAAAATAATTTGTACTCTGTGTAATTATAATAAGCTTTTCCTCAAAGAAGAAATGAGGGAATATACCTACCTTGCTTCTTTGCTAGGCAGAGGTAAGAGGATGTAGGTATGGAACAATAGTGATATCATTAAACATAGTTGATATGTTGGTTAATGTTATTAAGCTTATTTTCTCTTTTTTCTTTTTAAGTGCTTTTTAAAGAAGAGATGACTTATTCGGGGGCTCGGAGATGAAGGATATATTTGACAGTGAAGAAAAATTAAAAGATATCTATAAAATAAAAATTAAGAAAACAAATTAATGTATTTACATTCCAAAAGAATGTTTAAACATTGTAAATGTGCCATTGCATCTCAAGTGAACTTCACAGTCAACATTTTAATATGAAAAGTTCTGACAGAATCAAAGAGCATTACTTTGAAACAAATGTATAAATAGAAGAATAATTGATCAATATGTGAAGTGTTCTTCCATCTTATATTGTTGGCACTAGATTTAATATTATCTGTTATCTATTTTGTCCTGTAAATACATTCCACCATGAAACAAAAATAATTTTTAAAGACTCCAATTTTAAAAATGATGTTATATGAAAATGTGTCAAAGAAAATCACAATTTGAGTGACTGGAAAGACAATGGAGGTATGCATGGTACTAGTAAATTAGTTAGAGCATGATTTTGCTTATTATGTGTACAATCAGCATAAAATACATCTTCAGAGATGTGTGATCAAAAAAGGAGGTATGTTGGTTGTATAAAGAGGGAAGCAGATGGACAATCCAATATTTCTTTGGCATCTAAATAATATCAAGAGATTCCAAGCTACAGCATGCCATTCATTGAGTCAGAAAAATCATGAGCATGAACAAAAAACAAACATCAACTTCAGGACTGCAATGAAGATTCTCTGATTTTTTTTTTTTTTTTTTTTGCTATTATCAACTTGTTAAATGTCAATCTTTATAGAATTTACTTTAATCTTTTCCTGCTTCAGTTTTTAGGGGTTTGTTCTGAGTCAAGTTAACTTTTATAAAACACTGAAATCCATGTTATAAGTTACAGTTAAATATCAGTCCTAGTATTCTGAATAAAGCAAGGCTTTAATGATTTTTAAAACTATAAAAATATATTGATATTCTTGCTCTCCTAGCAGGAGCATGTCCTAATTGCTATACCATGCTTTCTTGATTGGTGATTTGAATAAGAGAGGGAATTGTGGGCAAGGAAACAGCTCTAAGATCCTTATCAATTAGAGTCTTGGATTAAATCAAACATAACTATGGAAGAATATGACTAATTTCCATATTTATGATAAATTTTAAAAATCTAATAACAAATAACCAAATGAGCCTTTAGAAGAGGAAATGGAAGAGAGCTCTAGACCTGGAATCAGAAGAGATCTTGCTTTGGACAGTTGCTAAATAAGCAACGGTGGACAAATCGTTTAACCTCTTTGAACATTGTTTTCTTTATCTATAAAACAAAATATAACACAAAACTACATATTTCACAGTGCTCTTGTGAGATTCCATTCATTCCAATCCATTAAGCATTTATTAAGTTTGTAATAAGAGCATATATAAGGCTCAGTGAATAGAGTGTTAGGCCTGGAGTCAAGAATTCAAGTTCAAATCTAGCCTCAAATACTTACTAACTATGACCCTGGGCAAGTCACTTAACCCTGTTTATCTCAGTTTCTCCATCTGGAAAATGAGCTGAAAAAGGAAATGGCAAGCTACTCTAATATCTTCATCAAGAAAATCCCAAATGAGTTCATGATGAATATGAATAAAAATGACTAAACAGTAACAGCAAAGCTTATAACATATATGGTTACTAAGTGCTAGGGACAAAAAGAACCCCCCCCCAAAAAAAAAATAAAAGTTATATTAATAAATGAAGAATTTCCCTTTTAAATTATGACATGAGGATATAAAAAACTGAAGAAACTTCATTCTATTTCTTGCCCATCTTAAAGTCTTATTTTTCAATCTGGCCTCTTATAACCTGTGTGGCCTCTCACTACCTGACACCCTATTTAAAAGTTAGGTATCTTATGCAGGTCAATTTCCCTTGAAGTTTTCCATTCAACTTTGCTCAGTTTCATCTTGCTTTTCTGTAAAATGAATGCCTTGGTAATGACAGCTCTAAATTATGAATTTTTAAGTTATTTTTAATTAGTAAATTTTTTTCCATATTTATACCTCTCTCTATAACAGAAAATGAAAGAAAAACAAAACTCCTGTTGTAAACATGTAGAGTCAAGTAAAACAAATTTCTATACTGTTCATGTAAAAATGAAATAGAGATTTTCTAATTTTAAGTAAACATGGTTTTCAATATTCATTTTTATAAGATTATGAATTCTGATTTTTTTCTCCCTCCCTTAGCTCCATGTACAATCAACTTTTGACATTTTTATGTATGTCATGTTGGGAAAGAAAATACAGAACAGAAGGGAAACAGAAAACAACAACAACAAAGATGAAAATAGAATGTTTCAATACATGTTCTATCTCCATGGTTCTTTCTCTGGTTACAAATAGCATTTTTCATTCAAATTCTATTAGAATTATTTTGGATTGCTGTATTGCTGAGAAGAGCTAAGTCTATCATAGTTTATCATCACACAATCTTGCTTTTACTATGTACAATTTTTTTCCTGGTTCTATTCACTTCACTTAGCATCAGTTCATGTAAGAGTTTCCAGGCTTTTCTTAAACCAGCCTAGTTATCATTCCTTAAAGTATTCCATTACATTCATATATCATAATTCATTCAGTGATTTCCCAATCGACAGGCATCCCCACAATTTCCAATTAGTTTTCACCACAATACAAGTTCCTATAAACATTTTTGTGCATGTGGATTCAAAAAGAGGGAACTCTTTTATGATTTCTTTGAGATACAGATCCAGTTGTGGCACTGGTTGTGCACTGTTTTATTTTGTTTATTTATTTAGTTCCAAATTTGGGCAGTGTTCTTTTTTTAAAAATTTTGAAATATGATGTCTAGACACTTTTTTATCATGGCTTTCAGCTAGTCCAGTGATTCTTAATTTTTTTTTCTTTTTAGTTTCTTTTTCCATGTTCATCATTTTTTATTTTACTATGAGATAAACTTAAATTTTCTTCTATATTTACAATCATTTGATTAGTTTTTATATTTCTTTTGGTTTCATGGAGTCACTGAATTCTCTTTGGTCAATTCTAATATTCATGGAGTTTGTTGCCTACACAGTATTATACTTTTTTTTGGCTAACCTTTTGATTCTCTGTCCAATTCTTTCTTCTATAGTTCACATTTCTTTTCTCACTTTTGCTCCAGTGTTATCCTTTTATTTATGAAAAATGATAACAATGATGCTTAAAAAATTTCTTGCTTTATCTCTTCTAACAATTATATTTGACTGTGCCTAATCTGGGATTTTTGTTGAGGCTTCACTTGTAGATACTTTGGATTCATTCTCTTCCTCTGGATTTGTGACTTGAGTATCCCTGTCACCACCAAAAAGGAAAAGGGATAATCAATTTGTAGTACTGTGTTATATTTTACACATGTTATTTCTTTAGAGTCTCACAACAACGCTGTAAGGTGGAAGGTTCTATTTTCCTCATTTGAAGAAAATAAAGGTAAAATGACTTGTTCAGAGTCCCGAAGTTTATATATTTCTACATCTGGATTTGAACTCAGGTCTATCCTAACTACAAGCTTAGCATTCTAGCCAATGTACCACCTAAATGCCTAATAACTTTCTGTCTATTAACGTCTTTCTTTCTGATTTTAGATTTGATGTTAAGGCTAATATCTGAATATTTCTGGAAGGAAAGTCTGTGCTGATCTCATAGCTGCTTTTTTTTTTAGGGGGGCGGGTATTGAGTGTTGTGTTATTTCAAGCTTTCAGTACAACTCAGGATGGGAACCGGTAACTATCAGTGTTCCCAAAGTATTCTTTATCAAGGGAAACTCTGATCACTTGTACTGTACTGATCTTTACAAATTCCTGATCTGGTTTAGGTCTAATCCTATCTGGTTCAGAGTGACAAAATTGAAACCTCACATTTTCATCTAGGGTTCCTGCCATAGTTATTTCTTGCTGGTTTCCGACTGGACTACAAGAAGGAATTGAAACCTTGACCTGTTCTAAGCCACACTACTGCTACTTGCTTATGAATATGAGCACATTGGATATATTTGCAACAGCTCCTTACCCTAAGAACATCATCACTGGATATAGGTCCCCTCATTAATCTACCATGGATTTGTCACCGAGGCATAGGTAATAAGTGAAAAATCTATCAGTTGACACTTGTTTCTGTATCCTAGAAGGAATAAAGTGCTCTAGTAGGGACACTTATGTCTTAGACCTTCTCTTATCTTAATATAGAGTTTGTTCCTATTTGATGGAGAGTTCCAAGAGGCCTCTTTTTGGCAAGACCACATCCCCATTTTCCAGACCTTTCTTTCTCTCTCCCTATGCTGACTTGGATTGGAAAAAATGACTCAACTTTTGAAGATTCCCCTCCCCTCCATCTAATTCATTATAGATCATTTTCTACATCTTTCAAGAGGCATCCCCATCCCACAACATACACACATACCACACTTCTTGATGCTTTACCACTTTGGCTCCACCTTCAATTATATTACCTTTTTTTTTTTTTTTACTTCATTTGCCATTCAAATATTCTTTTATATTCATCTTTCTTTATTATTCATTTTAGATCCCCAGATTTTCACATTTTCCTATTTTATTTTCTAATTCACCCAGTTCTAATATAGAGATTGCCTTTGTCTCTCACCTTTCCATTCAAGATCAACTTTTCCCCACTTCACACAGTAATGCTTATGTTTCCATAATGTATTTCCTAGAAAGATAATATAAAAGTGAAATAAGATGGAATTGAGTAGTTGAATTTCACTTCTCATCCAAGCCTGACCAACTTCTCACTATCTTCCTTGAGACTAAATACTCAGAACCACTGGATATCCAAATACCATACTTTGGGGTACTTAATCTACTCTACTTTGGCACTTCTATTCCCAATTGATTGAGCTATTCTAAATACTGAATAAATGGCAAACTTACATAGTCCACTACATAGATCAAATCAAATCATGCTTCCTAGGCCATCCAGTCATCCAACCTACCTGCCTGCCTGCCCTGGAAAATGCAGTTGTTAATTCCTCAACCCCAACCATCTTTTTTTTTTTTTCCTTTACTACTTCTTACCTTGAACATAGGAATCAAATGAATGCTCCTGTTGCTTCTGGAAAAGTTTTACAAGGTTAAGTATCTCTTTCATCTTTCACACCTAATGAACCATCCCCAAACATCATTGTCTTTCTTTAAGCTGTCTTCCCATATTAGAATGTATGCTTCCTGAGGAAAACAGCTGTTTCACATTTGTATTTCCAGTGCTTAGTATCATATTTAGTAATTCTTAATAAATGTTTTTAAGTAAATGAATAAAATAAAAATATCTCATTGATTCATTCACATGAAAATATTTAGAGAGTTCTTATATTGTCTCATTCTATTTCTTACATTAAGAGGTATGAAGGATAGCGAGTAAGAGGATGGTCTTAGAATCAGAAAGACCTAGGTTCAAGTATTACCTTTGATATATATTAATAATTTTAATAATAATGATAGCAGCAATTATAATAATAATAATTTTATAAAGTACTTTTACATTTTCAAAGTTTACTTTTATTATCTCATTTAAACCAAAGCAATCCTGTGAGATAGGTGCTATTATTATTTCCATTTAAATAAAGAGGAAACTGAGTCTCAGTTTTTCACTGAGGAAAAAGTCAGAGAAAAGTTAAGTGATTTGCTTTGGGACAAAGTCAAGTAAATAAGTATCTAAGGCAAAATTTAAACATAGGGCTTCTTGATTCCAAGATCAGAATTCCAGTTGTCTGCTGAGTAAACTTAAGAAGGCATTCAAAAGTTATGATCTAAAGTAGTTAAAGGGGCACCTTCACTCAATGAGGTCATTATATTTGCACTTTACATAAATACCACCCATCTTGCAGGACTTTTGTTAAGTTACAATGAATACACACGTGCATATACATATATAAACATCTATGTATATGTTTGTATGTATGTATGTGTATATGTATTCACGCAAAATATGTATATACATAGTTTTTTTTAAACTCTTGAAATAGTATATATGAAGTAGTATATAGTGTTCTTGTTGTTATACTTTTTCCTATTCGTATCCATTGGTTCAGAAAATATTTAAGTGCATATATGTCCCTTGGCCTGCAATCTAAAGATTGAGCCATCGATCAATGTTTCTCTTCTTTGAAAGTTTGAGGACAAATTTTGTGATTATGTCAGTGAGCCACATATTTTCTTTTTTTTTTCCATCTATATGTATATATTTCCATACATATTTTCCTGAGGCAATTGGGGTTAAGTGCCCAAGGTCACACAGCTAGGGAGTGTTAAGTGTCTGAGACCACATTTGAACTCAGGTCCTCCTGACTTCAGGGCTGGTGCTCTAACCACTGTACCACCTAGCTGCCCCAAGTCACATATTTTCTAAGCAAAAAGAGACTGCTGACATTAAGGCTCTCAAATTCATGTTTTCTAGTAACATTTCAGAGTTACAAAATCTTTCACAGACCTTCGATTGAAATTTTCCATAAATAAGATTTTTCAAAAATTGTCACAGTATAATTTAAATCACTGTAGAACTGCTCTGGTTTATTTATTTAGTTATTTATTTATTTATTTATTTATTTTAATGTGTGTTTGTTGTGGGTCCAGGCATACTGATCAAAATGACAAAGTGTTTGTATTTCAGACATAAAAATGTCAACTTCAGTCAGACACTTATGCCTTTGACTAAGTGTGAGTTGGGATGCAATTGACTTCCTAATTGCATATCCAGTGCCAGTCTTTGAGAGGATGGGTTCATTGTAAATGATTAAGAAATCTTCACAGGTGGAGCATATTTAATGATCCCAGCCTCTCCCACTTTAGCTGAGTAATGCTTCCAATGTAAGTGCCAAGATTTCCTATCAGTTGCCAAGATAGTCAGTCCTACTTTCATAACATCCTTCACACCCACCGCCTTCTCTCTAATCACACAGCCTTTATCTTAGTTATATTGGCTATCACCTCTTCCCTAAAATATTGTAATAGTCCTTTAATTGGTCTACCTGCCTCTAGCTTCTGACCTCTCTAATTCACACAATTATCCAGTTAACACAGATCCATGTTACCTCTCCCCTATTACCTCTCCAAAATTTTTAGTGCTTCCCTATTACCTCTAAGGCATAAAATCTTCATGCTAGAATTTAAATACCACCAAAATCACTCCTATTTCCAATCTCATTTTACATGACTTCCATTAATGTAATTTCCATTCTAGTCAAACTTGCCTCTTTGCTACTCACCAGATTTAATATTCCATCTTCCACAACTATGGCTTTGTACTTGTGGTACTCTTTGAGGTTGGTGCTCTCATACTTATCACTTCTACTTCACAGATGAAGAAGCTAAGATTAAGAGAACAATAGCTCACTGAGGCTCATCCACACACTACAAATCTGAGCCAGGAGACCAAGCTATTATGTCATATTGCCTCTCTCATTTGAGTATCCTCTGAAGTCAAGGCAAATATCAATCTCTACTTTATGTACGGAAAATTGGGATTCAATAAGAGTGGGTTGTAATGGAACAGGTATTTGAGTTCAAAACTCTAACAAACCAGTCCTATGCTTTTCCACTAATTGAATTTTAAGTTAGTTTAGCTATTAAGTGTATATCATTGAGCATATTTGATGCTTTTAAAATGACAAGGGTGATTTGTATTTCCCCACAGTGTTTACTACACACAGTTGATGACAATAGTAATACTGTCCAATGGAATTCAATATTTTGTAGCAGAGTCATCATTCAATTGTTAAGGACAAACATACATACTAGCATCCTAAGCTTAAAACTACACTAAGACTTTTGGAAAATCCCTAATATAATATTTTTTTCTTTTTTTTTATTTTTATTTATTTATTTATTTTATTTAATAATAACTTTGTATTGACAGAATCCATGCCAGGATAATTTTTACACAGCATTATCCCTTGCAATCACTTATGTTTCGTTTTTTTTTCCCCTCCCTCCCTCCTCCCCCCCCCCCCAAGATGGCAAGCAGTCCTATATATGTTAAATATGTAGCAGTATATCCTAGATACAATACATATTTGCAGAACTGAACAGTTCTCCCACTGCACAGGGAGAGTTGAATTCAGAAGGTAAAAATAACTCGGGAAGAAAATCAAAAATGAAATAGTTCACATTCATTTCCCAGTATTCCTTCTTTGGGTGTAGCTGTTTCTGTCCATCATTTATCCAATGAAACTCAGTTAAGTCTCTTTGTCAGAGAAATCCACTTCCATCAGAATACATCCTCATACAATATCGTTGTCGAAGTGTATAATGATCTCCTGGTTCTGCTCATCTCACTTAGCATCAGTCCATGTAGGTCTCTCCAAGCCTCTCTGTATTCATCCTGCTGGTCATTCCTTACAGAGCAATAATATTCCATAACATTCATATACCACACTTTACCCAGCCAGTCTCCAATTGATGGGCATCCATTCATTTTCCAGTTTCTAGCCACTACAAACAGGGCTGCTACAAACATTTTGGCACATACCGGTCCCTTTCCCTTTTTTAGTATCTCTTTGGGGTATAAGCCCGATAGAAACACTGCTGGATCAAAGGGTATGCACAGTTTGATAACTTTTTGGGCATAATTCCAGATTGCTCTCCAGAATGGCTGGATTCGTTCACAATTCCACCAACAATGCATCAGTGTCCCCGTTTTCCCGCATCCCCTCCAACATTCATCATTATTTTTTCCTGTCATCTTAGCCAATCTGACAGGTGTGTAGTGATATCTCAGAGTTGTCTTAATTTGCATTTCTCTGATCAATAGTGATTTGGAACACTCTTTCATGTGAGTGGTAATAGTTTCAATTTCTTCATCTGAAAATTGTCTGTTCATATCCTTTGACCATTTATCAATTGGAGAATGGCTTGATTTTTTATAAATTTGAGTCAGTTCTCTATATATTTTGGAAATGAGGCCTTTATCAGAACCTTTAATTGTAAAGATGTTTTCCCAGTTTGTTGCTTCCCTACTAATCTTGTTTGCATTCGTTCTGTTTGTACAAAGGCTTTTTAATTTGATATAATCAAAATTTTCTATTTTGTGATTGGTAATGGTCTCTAGTTCATCTTTGGTCACAAATTTCTTTCTCCTCCACAAGTCTGAGAGATAAACTATCCTATGTTCCTCTAATTTATTTATAATCTCGTTCTTTATGCCTAGGTCATGGACCCATTTTGATCTTATCTTGGTATGTGGTGTTAAGTGTGGGTCCTTGCCTAATTTCTGCCATACTAATTTCCAGTTATCCCAGCAGTTTTTATCAAATAATGAAATCTTATCCCAAAATTTAGAATCTTTGGGTTTGTCAAACACTAGATTGCTATAGTTGACTATTCTGTCTTGTGAACCTAACCTTTTCCACTGATCAACTAATCTATTTCTAAGCCAATACCAAATGGTTTTGGTGACTGCTGCTTTATAATATAATTTTAGATCAGGTACAGCTAGACCACCTTCATTTGATTTTTTTTCATTAATTCCCTTGATATTCTCGACTTTTTATTGTTCCATATGAATTTTGTTGTTATTTTTTCTAAATCATTAAAATATTTTCTTGGAAGTCTGATTGGTATAGCACTAAATAAATAGATTAGTTTAGGGAGTATTATCATCTTTATTATATTCGCTCGGCCTATCCAAGAGCACTTAATATTTTTCCAGTTATTTAATTCTGACTTTATTTGTGTGAAAACTTTTTTGTAATTTTGCTCATATAATTCCTGACTTTCCTTTGGTAGGTAGATTCCCAAATATTTTATGCTATCAACAGTTATTTTGAATGGAATTTCTCTTTGTATCTCTTGCTCTTGGATTTTGTTGGTGGTGTATAAGAATGCTGAGGATTTATGGGGATTTATTTTGTATCCTGCTACTTTGCTAAAATTATGAATTATTTCTAGTAGCTTTTTAGTAGAATCTCTGGGGTTTTCTAGGTATACCATCATATCATCTGCAAAGAGTGATAATTTGGTTTCCTCATTGCCTACTCTAATTCCTTTAATATCTTTCTCGACTCTTATTGCCGAGGCTAGTGTTTCTAATACAATATTGAATAATAATGGTGATAGTGGGCAACCTTGCTTCACTCCAGATCTTACTGGGAAAGTTCCAGTTTTTCCCCATTGCATATAATGCTTACTGAAGGTTTAAAATATATGCTCCTAACTATTTTAAGGAAAAGTCCTTTTATTCCTATGCTCTCAAGTGTTTTTACCTAATATAATATTGAGAATGAAAATTTGTAAATGATAAATTTAAACTACCTTTAATCGAGCAGTACTCTGTACTAAAATATATTCAATAAGTCACTGATTGATTATATTAATATATGGAACTGATAGGAGACAATTCATTAGTACAAGAAAGGATTTTTTTGCATCTAAATAGCATTTTCCATTTGTGAAGCACTTTATATTCATTAATTATTTCTTCCCAAACCCAGTAAGAGTTTGGGTAATTTTCAATAATACTGACTGGTTCCTGATTTAGGGATAGGAAAGGAGAATGAAGGTAGTTTGCCTAATACAGAATACATGATGGTGTCTCCAAAAAGTTCACCCCCAAAAAGAACAGCTCATTTTTGTCTTCACATTTTAATCTCCTTCATCGGGCTTGCCTGAGAATGTTCTCCTCCCTCCAAGCTGAAATCAGTCCTCCATAAAAATATTCTAAATTAACATATCAGATTGGCAGCTTTCAGCCAAATCTCTACCTTTCAACCAATTATTAGTTATTCCCTGGAAAATATATAGTGCCAAACAAATTCCAAATCATGAAAATAAAAATTGATTCTTAATGACATGTGAAATATTTATAGCATTTTTCCAGTACTGAGCTTTACATCCAATATAGATTGATATCATTCCACAAAACATATTTGATTTCCAAACCTTTAAAACTCTAACCACATTACCTAGCACAAATGATAGTCTTTGAAAACTCATGTTCAAAACTGCTAAGTTTCTTTTCCTTACAAGTACCCACCTGCAGCAATTACTATGCTATTTGCATAAACTAGTGCTGAAAAATAAAAACATACCTGAGACAGCTTTATAAATAATATATCCTTCCAGAGAAAAATATAGATTAATTATTCAATACCACTATTTATTTATAATTTCTATTGTCTGTGTGTATTTAGGATGGCCCATTTAAAAATTGCACTAATAAGCATTTTGCTAAGACAGTGCAAGTTATTAATAGATATAAGGACATTCATTGCCTCTGCGTATTTGAGATTCTCCCTTTTGAAGGATCACAAATGCACTTTTTAAACTCGTGAAAACCACAGATCATAAAACTCTAAACATTGATTATGATTTATGTGAAACAGTTGGTAGATACTATCCCTTTCTAAGTAAGAGAAGGGAGATTCATCTTGTACAAGATATTTTGGGGTAAAAAGTATAATTTGAGACTTATAGAATATGGATATGGATGGTATTGGATGAAAAGGAAGAAAGAGAAGGACCTACCATCCTGGCATCACTTACAGGAGGAAAAAGAACATTTTCTGTTTATATAAAATGATGATCACTGACAAAGGTGTGGTGGAGCTACCTCTAACCAGTTTGGAAAAGCCAATTGTTAAATTTTCAGTGTAGGAATTCACATCTTGAAAATCTTCAAATGCAAAAGTTGGGTTCTTGTTCTTCTTTATAATAATAATATAAGATGAGATGGTTTTCTTTGGGGGAGAAGGTTTCTCTAGGAGGTTTTCTGGAGGCAGCCTTAGTATCAGTTCAGATCAATAATTACCCCAAATACAGCCAGCTGGTAAAAATACAAATGTTTATTTCTCCTTCCAAATCTTGTCTCTTTTATTCATTGCAGTTGAAAGTAATAATCACCCAAATGCAGCCAGCTGGTAAAAATGCAAACGTTTATTTTCTCCTTCCAAAGTAGCCTGGTTAGTTAAGGCCTATTTCTCTGCTTGGTTCCAAGAGCTCTTGCAGATTGTCCTTTGCTTCTGCCTCTGCTTTCTTCAGCCACCAGCCAGCTCCACTCTTCATGTAATTCCGCTGAAATCTCTCTGAGAGCCTCTGCCTGTTTCTTTTATATGAGAGAGAGGAATTGTGGGATATGAGAGAGAGGGCTTATGGGTTTTCTCCCATAGTGCTCTCTGGCCCTAAGAGCTTCAAGGGAGGTGTGAATTCAGATATCTCATACTAAACCCTGAAATTTCCCAAATGTGTGAACTCCAATGAGTAAAGGTGCAAACACAAGCATTGTATCAATTAGTTCTACTTAGTACCTTGTTTCAGGTTCTGGCCCAAAATATCTTCTTGTAAGATCAGATCAATATTCTATCAACCCTAATGAGTTAGCAGTTTGTAAAGATTCCAACAGTATTGGATGAAAAGGAAGAAAGAGAAGGACCTACCATCCTGGCATCACTTACAGGAGGAAAAAGAACAACATTTTCTGTTTGTATAGAATGATGATCACTGACAAAGGTGTGGTGGAGCTACCTCTAACCAATTTGGAAAAGCCAATTGTTAAATTTTCAGTGTAGGATTCACACCTTGAAAATGTGCAAATACTACAAAGCTGGACTTGATTTAATATTTTGATGATTGTCTAAAGTTCTAGTAATGCAGATTTAACTTAAAAGTCTGCCATTGATAATATTGTTTTCCTTCTGGAGATCCAGTTATAAACACTTATCCGCATATACAATGATATGTTTAGAAATAAGTGAAAGGGATATAATTCAATGGGTCTCCGACCAGCAGTTCCTTAAAGTCTAAACTTTCTTCTAATCCATGCCTGAAAAGACAAACCTTCCTCAGCCTTCTTGGACCTGGAAATTAATTTTGTTATCCTAGTGGACTCCGTATTTCTGAACTTAGAAGTTCAGAATCTTAGCATAGTCCTTTTGCAGAATTTTGTTTGTTTGTTGAGGGAATCTGAACCTGCGATTTTATCAATGTAAAGAATTATCTGTTCAAACCTGACTATTACCATTGCAAGTCCACAACTCCTCTCTAATTTATTGCTAGGGGCCGTAAGAAACTAGTGATTGATCCTGGGTCACACAATCACTACGAGTCAGAAATAGGACTAGAAGTCAATTCAATCAATTTTCTATCTATTGTATTATGTCACTTTCCCAGTAATAGATGTATTTCCCTTCTAGAACCTTCAAAAATTAATCCATGAGGTAGAGAATTCATCTTAAAATTTCATTAAGGCATCCCATTCAGTCTATTTCATTTAAATATCCATCATTATTATATCTGCCTCTGATGACATAATATAAAATTTTAAGATTGGAAAGGGAACAGCTCTCTTTGTTTTTCAATTACAAAAATAATTACCAGATAGAGAAAGTGACAGGCCTAAGGTCACATAGCTAGTTAATATTAGAATTGGATATAGATTCCATTTTTTCTGACCGCTCATCTATTACTAGATATAATCAAATAGTTTACCAAGGGAGCCTTGTAATTATTTTTAGATGTCTTAATTTCCTACTTTCTTGTGTCTAAACTTAAAATGAATAACAATAGTAATAATAAGCTCCAGAGTTGGGTTGGGAAGCTAAGTTACCCAGAGGCCAAATACCACACCTGCAGTCAAAACTCATCTTCCTGGGTTCAAATCTGGCTTTTACTAGCTGTTTATTAATTCTCTTTGCCTCAGCTCTTCTTCATATAAAATGAAATGGACAAGGAAATGGCAATCCACTCTAGGATCTTTGCCAATAAAAATCCCAAATGGTATCACGAAGAGTTGGGTACAACCTGAAAGCGACTAAACAATAATAATAGAAATAGGTAGAACTTAATCCAAAGCAAAAAGCCACATTTGAGATGCTGGTCATATGAGGAAGGAAGAGTTAGAATGGCAAAACAGATGAATCAAAAATGATTAGAAGAAATAAAAGCTATTGCCTATTTAAATGTTTTGTTCTCTGACATCCAGCATAATTACTAGTATAGCTGGCTCTTTGTTTTTCTTTTGCAGGAAGGAAGAGAGATGATTCAAAAACAAGATCATCATACCTCCCTTCTATAATGAATGAGGGATAGTGACAATCACCCCCAAGTTGTCTCAATAATAAATAAGAAATCAACTAAACTGTTTTGCTCAGAATAACAGAAATCAGTTCTAAAATGTATTTCACCTGCTCCAAAGTGAGAGTTAAGGCATATTTGTCATCAGCTGTTCTAAATTCAACGATTCTTATGACAAGAATGTGAGACCAATTTAACCATGACAGGGAAACCCTCATTTTCTCTAGCTTGATTCCTATCAAAAGACTAAAAATTCCTTAGATATTCCATGAATTCTAGCCCAGCTTTTCTCCCCCAATATCTGGTGATCTCGTGAAGCCTACAAATTACTTTTCAGAATAATTTAAGTTCATGGGTCAAAAATTAAGAATCCCTTATTTGGACAGTGAGTTACTGAGCAAGTGTTAACCAAGATTGGTAGTTTGTTTTTCTTTTTCTTCCAGAGATCACTATACCAGTGAAATACAATTCCAATGAAGGTGGGGGACTTCATTGTAACACTATAATTCTCTAATTAAAACATCATGGCCATCTTGAAAGAGCCACTCTGAGAAAAAAAACTAAGATTTGTTTTGTGTCCCCCTCCACACACACACACACACCCACACACACAAAACCCAGGAGAAATAAATCAAAGATGAAAAGAACAATATTTAGGCTTTATTGCCAGAAAATTTTTCCTAACACTTAGAATTGTGCAATGGTGAAATGGGCTACCTTAGAAGTTGGTGTGTCTCTTTCTCTTAGAGATCTTCAAGCAAAGGCTAGGTAAAAAAATTTTTTGGTGGGGGGGGAAGAGAGTGAGTTGAACCAGATGATTTTTTAAGGTCCCCAAAGTCTAAAAAATCTGTGATTATTTGATAATAATGTTTATCTAAGAAAAAATTGGTAAAAGTTTGGATTTTGTCCCCCAACTTTGCAGCTCAGACCTATTGTCCTCTTATTAGCTGTCCCCTGGGAAAAGTGCCTCATCCCAGCTGGCTAACTACTATTTCTAAAATCCTTTTCCTACTTTCTCTTTATGATGCCAACATTAAAAACCTAACCAGTTGAGTATATCATATCTGCAGATCATTGAGCTTTGCTAGGTGTTAGTGGATGGTAATAATTTAATCTGATACTCTAATGGTATTGTGAGTGTTCAATTCAACTCCAGAGGTGGTGGGCTTGCTGAGCCTCCTTTCAGAGCAGCTCATCTACTTTTGGTATCCACTTGGCATTCAACTTATTTTTTCTCCTGAGGCAATTGCGGTTAAGTGACTTGCCCAGGGTCACACAGCTAGGAAATGTTAAGTGTCTGAGACCCCATTTGAATTCAGGTCCTGACTTCAGGGCTGGTGCTCTTTCTACTGCACCACCTAGTTGCACTACCTTTGGATTCAAGAAGCTATTATCATTCACAGTGGCCATACTATCTGGGCAGACAGAATAAATCAAGTAGAGGTTAACTAATGGATCACAAACACATCAGTAATTTAGAAAGGTGTTTACCTCAACTATGTGAAGACTATGTCCCTTTAGTGGAATGGGCAAATGATAACAATTTGTTTAAATAGTCATGAGGGGGACTAAAGCAGGCACTGTGGGATGCTGAGCTTGGTCACATATCAAAGATACCAAGGTCACCCCCAGCCATCTCAGGTAATCAAGAATCATCCTGACTTTTGTTTTGCTACTGGACTTTGATGAGTCTAAAAGAAAGGTGAGGCTGATGACTCTGCAACTCTCTCTTACTTGAATCTATATCACCTACAAGTCAAGATATCCTGTGGTGTCATTGCTCTTCAAAAATAAAAGACAAATAACAAACAACTGTGTTACTCTTTGTTTTGCAACCATCTATAGCTATATATATATATACACACACACACACCTAAAAAGAGTTAAAAGAATGGTATTGATACTAGGAATTCCAGGGACTTCCACTGTCTAATTTATGGTAAAATGGGATTTAGACCATCCCTCAGATCACACCAGTGCACTTTGATGATAATTTCTACATGATTATGTTTTCAATCCATTTCAATTAAACAGGCATTTATTGGGTCCCACTATATACAAATTAGCTAGTTCTAATGACACAAAGACAGAAACAAAAGCATTTTCTAGTATTAGATATTCATTAATTCTTTGACTTTTCTATTTAAATGGCTCTTAATTTAGTGGCATTCAATTTTGTTTGGAAAAGATATTCCTCTATTACCTGCTCCCATGTTTCCCTCAAGGATCTCAATAATCCATCTTTTGTTAGTAAAAGGTAATCTAGAGTTCCTGCTTTCTTCCATTTATATTCGTTCTATCAGTTTTGATAGCATTTTAGATAGGGCAAATAACCTGGTCTTTCAGATGGCTCCTATGTTGTGAAATTGAATGATCTTTCCTATGAGGGACACATGGCATATTTTTGGTTTTCCAGCATTTCTTTTCTCCACTTACTTTTTTTTCTTGCTATGGTAGTTCTTGCCAAATAACTCTTTAGGAACATGCTAATGTTTGATGCCTATATAAGTCACTGGGTCCCTTTCCTAGTCCTGGAAGCTGATGAGTGTTCTTTATTTTCAACTGCCAACTTCCTCTATGCCTTCTGGTGGCATGGCAAAGAAAAGGAGATTCCAGAAAGGCCTGAGAAACTCCATTATACCAACTCTAGCTATTTAGATTTAATTTAGGGAATTTTTTCAGCTCTAAGAATAGTTTTCTCTTGATGAATCAATCTCAGTAATTCCTTCAAGAATTAGCTCACTTCAAGAATGATATGATATGATTATCATATGTTAGGGATCATTTCATAGGATAACAAATTAATATTTGAATGGGACTTTGGAGATTATGAAGTCTACTCCTTCCCCATATGTACTACTGCCCCTCTTATTTTACAGAGGGGAAAATCAATGTTCCAAAAAATGTAAACTCAAGATAATAAAATTATGGTAAAGGAGGGATTTGAATTCAGGTTTGACTTAATCCAAGCCTAGTACCCTATAGACTATACCATGCTACTCTCTAAGATTGGGAAAAAAAATGTGAGCCTGTTGATGTGTCTTTTGGCTTGCTAAAATTAATAGTATATAGTTTCCCTGGGCCTGAAATGTGTTGCCTTAGAATCAGCTAATAAAATTACCTAGGTTTTTCTCCAGTATTTTTTATTCTTCCTATTTATCTGAATAATTTCCTTTTGAACCTGAATATACCTCAAAAGCTTTTCAGTATAAATTCTCTGTCCACAGTTTTTTTCCTTGCTGCTTTTGAAGAATACTACAGTGTAGACCCTTAATTGTGTTGTTTCTATAGTCTATGTACATATAGCCTGCACATCCTCATTTTGGTAATACTGTTGCTTGACAATATTCCCAATCTATTTATTCATTTTTTGAATGTTGGTAAGAATACATAAGTTTTGAATCATATTTTATTTGGAAAGTCTACTTTTCCTATTTCTTTCATCTGAAATATCCTTATTCTTCTGAATACATTCCCCCAGGGGATTGCAAGAGGGTGCTATGGATACCTAACTCAGGAAGTTTGTTTGCCTCAGTTTCCTCATCTATAAAATGAGCTAGAGAAAGAAATAAAAAACAACTTCAGTATCTTTGCCAAGAACACTTCAAATGAGATAATGAAGAGTCAGAAAAGATTAAACAATTCTCCCCCAAATATTAAGCGGTAGGGCACTATTTCTAGAAAGCTCAAGGCCTTAAAATTAGTTTCCCTCCAAGGGGGTTCCAAACCCTTGGAAATGAACACAAAGAACATGAAAGATTTAAATTGAGAGGAAAGAGAAAGATTTCTTTTCTTTCTTTCTTTCTTTCTTTTTTTTTTGAACTACACAGGGAATGAATGAGAAAAATATCCTTATGATTTGTCAAGAGGATCAAAAGTATTTCAGTAGACTCGTGGTTCACATAAAAGCATCTAACTATGTTGAGTGTCATTTGCCAGAAGAAATTTTAGTCAAAGAAAAATTGTATTTCTATATTCTAGAAAAAAAAAAGTAGACAGTTTTCTGACCCTGGACACACATTATTGTTTCATATCTCCACACCTTTCCTTTAGCTATACTCATTCTTTTTCCTCTTCAATTTCTATCCAATAAAAGAAAAAAAAAATACTCATCTCCAATGTTATTTCCTATCGGAAGTTTTCCCTGATATCCCAGATAGTAATGGCCTTCTTCCTTACACTTTATGTAGCATTTTGTTTTACAACTCTCTGCAGCATTTAATTAAGTAGCAAGGTGGAATTGTGTGGATAGAGTGTCAGATTTGTAGTTAGGAAGAATTTAGTTCAAATCTGGCCTCAGACACTTATTAGCCATGGAATCTTGGGCAAGTCATTTAATCCTATTTGTCTCAATTTCCTGATCAGTAAAATGAGCTAGAGAAGAAAATGGAAAAACATTCCAGTATCTTTGCCAAGAACTAACCTCCCCATTTAACTAATACAATGCAGGTTTCTTTTCCTCCTATTAGAGTGTAAATTTCTTGAAGGCAGATACTGTGGCTTATATAGACATTATTTCTCTCCCAGAGATTAAAACAATACTCTGTACACAGTTTCCCTTTAGTAAATATTTCTCTTTCTTTTTTCTTTAGATTGGAAATCGACACATTTCATTTGATTGCTATATAGATTTATTATTTAGATTTCTTCCTAATATAACATCTTTGGGAATAGAGAATATATTGGGGTTTGGGGGGGAGTTATGTCTTTGCTTTCCTGTGATTTAGCACAGTTCTAGGCACATGGTAAGTGTTTAATGAATACTTACTGGTCAATTGATGTTGACTATATATGCTTTGGGTTCTTTAGATCCCAAATCTAGAGTTGGATGGGTTAAAATCATCTATTCCAAACTCCTCATTATATAATAAAAGTAATCAAAGTTAGAATGTTAATTGTTTATTTGATATTCACAAATTAACTCTAAAATTTTCTTGCTATAAAGATGTGTGAAATGTGCACATTTGGTGAAAATAATGGCCAAAAGATTCTTTTGGTCAGATTGGAAGAAAAAAAGATATGAAATTAAGTAGATAATCTCTGGAAAAGCACATTAAAATCTTTGACTTTTGTTCATTAATTTTTTTTAAAATAGACCAAGGTAATATTGCTCTTTGCATCAGACTTCAGATGGTGTCTAGTTGTCTAATGTATCCCTTGCTGCCTCCTAATTACTCTGAAATATGCCTTACTTATCCCGTGGCAAGAAACCAATCCCTGGGCCCACACTGCATATGTTAGAAGTATATAGTCATGGTTGGATCAATATGTCTCCGTCACATTGCTGCCAGAGGGAGTTGATTAACAGCCACCTGTGTGATGCTTAGTATTAGTGTATTTACTCAGACAGAAAATTAGCACATCCCTTCCTCATTTCTTAGGTCATTACTATAAATTCATCCAACACCTAATCAATGATCATCCCTTCTCTGTAGTAGAAATATTAGCTGTATTTTTTTAGTAGAAGTTCATTTTTGGAAATATACTATTAACTATATTTTCTATAAGACTTATATCACAGACATTCCAGGGAATGGCCAAAATAGTTTCTGATATTCTGTGAAAAAAATGATGAGTTTCCAAAAAGTAGGAGATAGCCAGGAATCAACCAGTCATTCAATATGTATTGCTATAAGTAAGCACCTAATATGTGTTTGTACTAGATATTGTGGGTACAAAGGAAAAAATAGATCCTGCTCTCAAGGAGTTTGCATTCTGTCAGGTAACATGTACTTATAGATATAAACTGAAAAGACAAATTAATTATATAATCAATATGAGGCAGTCACTAGTTTTTAAAAGGAATACAAAGTTAAGAGGGAGGGAAACAGCTTAAAACCCAAATGTAACAAAAAAAAAACCCTATATATATTAAAAAATATTTTTTAAAAAATATAAATAAGCCTAAAATTGTGTAAATCAAGTAAAAATTATTGCAAACTTGAAAATATGAGAATATTATGTAGAGGGAATAATTTGAAAAATAATAAATACCATTTTAATATTATTGCTTATTGGGTAAAAAGCATGCTATTTTCTTTTTTTATTATAGCTTTTTATTTACAAGATATATGCATGGGTAATTTTTCAGCATTGACCCTTGCAAAACCTTCTGTTCCAACTTTTTTCCCTCCTTCCCCCTACTTCTCCCCCAGGCAGGTAGACCAATACATGTTAAATATGTTAAAGTATATGTTAATTGCAATATATGTATACATATCCATACAGTTATTTAAGCATGTTATTTTCTTTATCACTGAGCATTAGATCCGTTAGAATAAAGAAAGAGAAAAGATGTGTCATGATTTGCCTTTTGATTTTTATTCTGAGAGGTATAAATAATAAGATGCTAGGTTTGAATCTGGTAAAACCTGGGTTAAAATCTATCCTTGGATACTTTCTAGCTCAAGAACCCTGGGCAAGTTAATTAATACTTTTTGTGCTGCAAATAGCTCCACAGGACTTATTTATTATTATGTCATAAATTAGTATTCCCATATAGAGTTTATTTTTTCCCATATATTCCCATATAGAGTTTATTATAGTTATTGTATTCCCATAAACTAGAGCTAGATGTTTTAAGTCATTGAATTGTTGTCATTGCTTATTTATTTGTTTGTTTGCTTGTTTGTTTTGATACTGAATTTCCCTATATTGTCTCTATCAGAAAATCAGTTACCACTAATGAGCTTTTACTCACCACCGTTCCATCAAAGCTTTTACTTGCTGCATTTTAAAAAACTTTTTAAATTTATCCCAACCTAGGACCAATTCCTCATCCCTCTCTAAGAAATATGATGGTCCCATACTCTCAGTGGTTTATAAGAACCATTCCTGATTTTGTGTAGGCAACTCCTCCTTTAAATGTTTTGTAGCTCAGAATTCCCAAACTTCCTTGATTTCAAGAATAAGATGTGCAAACACATTAGTCAGATGTTAGTTTTATGACCAACCATTTAAGGATTGTGGTTATAAGGTAATTAATGAGTGAATATTAATTTGGAACACAATAACTATATTTTTCAAGGATCTTAAAACCGTGTTATTTAAATTGGTCATCCATAACTTTGATAGAAGAGTGATAGATCTATGAGTATGTTTTGAAATTGTGAGATTCTTTTGTACTTTGTTTTATTCTCCATACAGAATATGCATAACTGGATAAATTGATAAATAATTGTATAGGTTGATGTATGCATAAATAAAAAAGCATTGATTAGGCATTTACTATGTGCCAAGTATTGTGCTAATGGATACTGGTGATACAAATGGAAAATTGAAACACTCCATGTTTTCAGTGAGATCACATTATAATGGAGAAATGAGAAAGATGAGAAAAAATTAGATCCTGTTCTCAAGGAGTTTGATTTCTGTCAGGTAACATGTACTTATAAATATAAACTGAAAAGACAAAATAATTATATAATCAATATGAGGCAGTCACTAGTTTTTAAAAGGAATACCAAGTTAAGAGGGAGGGAAACAGCTTAAAACTCAAATGTAACAAAAAAACCCTATATATATTAAAAAATATTTTTAAAAAATATAAATGAGCCTAAAAGTGTGTAAATCATGTAAAAATTATTGCAAACTTGAAAATATGAGAGAAAGATGACTAATAAGTGAAAGCCTAATCTGGAAAATGTCTACCAATGCAAATTGATGACCCATCTTTGATATAATTTTAGAGAGTTGCCTAGGGCAGCTGAAAGCTAAAGTAACTTGCCAATGGTCATAATACAATTATGTATAAGAAACAGGCTTTAAATTCAGCTTTTCTTGACTATAAGGTCAACCATCTATCTTTTGTACCATAGTGCTTTTCCATACTACAAAAATACCCATTATTAATTTACTCACAATACTACTCCTAATCATGGAAATTTGCTTATTTAAAAATTAACTTGATTCTACAGCAAATTCTATTAGTTTTTTCCCCTGATTCTTTTGTTTTTCTGTTGGCTTCTATATTTTAATTATAAAAGCAAGCTGAGACCATTGCATTTAACAGAGAAAGCATGTGTACCATTAGTCTAATACAAAGACCATGAAGGAGTCTCAAGGAAAAGAGTATCTAGTACTACAGATTGGTTTTTCATAATAATTTAAACAGAAACTTTGTGCCTGAAGGCATAGTATTATTTTCAGAAATGTAAATGAAATACCATTATATCTGAAAATACTTTATTTCTGTTTCTTACATGATTTCCGGCAATTATATGTGTTACATATCTGACTTAATCAAGATTTTTTTGAACTTATATTTGATGGTAACTAATTCCCACATTCTTCATGAATGCACACATTCTCTCCCATTGTTGTTCCTTTTTTTCATAAGTGTGAAAGGCAGCTTGGAGTAATAGATATACCATGTTTCCCTGATAATAAGACACTGTCTTATTATTTTTTTGGGGGACAGAAAAACACCAGAGGGCTTATTTTCAGGGGAGGGCTTATTTTAATGAACATTGACAGCAATTTTAATAAACAGGTAAATGTGAACAAAAAAAAAGTACCTTTATTCAATAATGATCATGTCATCTTCTTCAACAACATCGTCATAAGTATCCATACCCTGAATTCCATCCTGGATGTCTTGCACCTCTATTTCCTTCAGAAGAAGTGGACCCAATCTGTCATGTCCAGCAATATAGCTCTCTTTAAATGAACATGTCTTGTCCAGGTAACCTGCTCGTAGTGCCTTAGCGACACAGCTGTCAGTAATTTTATCCCATGACTTCTTCACCCAAGTCACGACTTCTTGCAGATAGGGCTTCACAAAGTTTCTATGCTGATTTCTTTCCATTCTATTTTCAATGTAGTCATTGACTTCCATGTGCAAATGGTCCTTGAATGGCTTGTTTATTGCAATATCAAGGGTCTGGAGATAGGCAGTCATTCTTGCAGGAATCATTACTTGATCTGTTCTTCTCTCTGCAAGGAAGTTCTTCATTTCTTTAGCGCGGTGAATGCTGGCTGAATCCCAGATTATCAGACCTCTTTGGTTACCTCACATAACAAGTGGCAGCATTAAATCAACCCACTTTCTTATAACAGCTTGTGTACACCAGGCTTTTTCGGTTTCAAGAACGTAAATGCTTGATACACGTTCAATCTTATCTTTCTTGCCCTTACTGATGATTAGAGGTGTGGCTTTCTATCCATCCAAATGAATTGCCAAAACACAGGTGACCTGTGCAGACAGAATAATAAAATTATGACCATCAGTCCTTCTTTTCACTCCATCATGCCCCTCAATAATGTTTTAACCCCATCATGCTCCCTGAGTGCTCCTTCTATCCTCCATGATGCCCCCTGAGTTCTTCTTTTATCCTCCATCATGCCCCTTTTATCCTCCATCATGCCCCCTCACTCCCACTTACATACCGGGTTTTTATGTTGTCCTGCCTCAGCTCTCCTCCGTGGCACTGCTCTCAATGGCGCCAGCAAGCAAATCACTGGGGAAGAACAGGATGGTGTGCTCACTGCTGCAGCTCTGATTGGATGCAGCTCAGAGCGCGGCGTGCGTTTCACGGGGGGGGGGGGGGGAGAAGGAGGGGACAGTGCATTCAGAGGGTACCGTAATGTAGCATGTAGCGCAGGGGATCACCTTCACTACAGTAGCAATCTCAATAGGGCTTATTTTCGGGGGAGGGTTTATTTTAGAGGAATCTTACACAGTAAGGGGAGGGCTTATTTTTGGGATAGGTCTTATTATGGGGGAAACACGGTAGTACTTGACTTGGCAACAGGAAAAGATGAAGTCAAATCCTCTGTAATTTACTTGCTGTGTGTCCCCAGGCAAGTCACAATTCCTCTGAGCCATAGAAAACTTAATAGGATTTATCTATTCAATAATGGACATGCTATAGATTTGCTTTAGAAATTTACTTTATTGATGATCACATATATGCCTCATAACAGTGTTTCATTATTTTATTTTAAAATTTTACAGTTTATTTCATTTTTATACAAATAATAGCAAAAGTATATTTTAATTGTGTAAATATGAAATTATTCATTAAAGGTAAACTTTTAATTTTTTTTTTCAGTTTGTCATTTGCATTTCACCACATCTATGTTTCTGCTGTACTTATGTTAAATTTTTTTAAGGTAATGTCATTAAAAATATGAAAAATCCAATTTTAATTGTAGAAAACTCTGAAACCATGAGATTTTATTTAAAATTGTTTATCTTGCATTTTTGTACAATTCCATGTGGACAAGAACTTCCCATTGGGAATAAACATCCTAAGGACAAAAGTTACATTTTCATCTGATTTCTATACTTTATCAGGTATCTCACTTCTGTCTCATTTAACTGTGACACAAAATAATTCCTATCTTCTGTGCAATATTTTGATAAATTTGCTTTAGATTTTTTTTTCCTTTAACTCATATTACACAAAGGAAATATTAAAAAGTTTAGGTTATAAATAAACATATAACTTTGAATAAATGCATTTTTAGAAAATAAGAAAAGCTTTGTAAACAATTCTTCCTCTGGACACAGAGTATATTCAAGCCTTTTGGAGGGAATTCTTTTATACCAACTGTTCTTATTATATCATCTTAATAAAAGCTAATTGTCTATTTTCTAATTGCTTGTAGGAAACATGACAATGGGGGTTCATGAGCTACCATAGTATAGATATTCATGGTAGGAGTTACTTTCTGAGGATCCTGACTTTCAGTGTGAGTTCTAATTGGAAGAGTAGCCCAGTGGGAGATTATAAGTATATTCTTTATCTCAAGAGGCATCATGGTATAATAATAGTTTACATTTACATATTGATTCAACATTTAGAATTTAGGATCCTCACAACATCCTTGTAAGTCAGATGTATTATCTGCATTTTATAGATCCTCAAATGAGATTTGGATATATGCCCCAAATCACATAGCTAATAAATAAAATCCTAGTTTTACTGACACTAAGTTCATATATCCATGTAGTTTTTATTGTTGGGATGGATCCAGGATCTCAGATACATAAACCAGGATTAATTTCAAATACTACACCTCTTGCCATCAGAAATTTATCGATCAGCTGGACCATTTGTGCTAGATCCAACCTCCCTTCCTTGATAATGCTCAAAAAAGAACTACAAAAGCTGGATCTTATATGCAGGACTCTTGAAAATGGAATTCCCAGGTATATTGCTAGCACAACCCCACTTCCTCATCTCCAAATTTCAGTGACACAGAACAAGTAATTGGAAAAAAAATTCTTTTTCCCCATTACTACTCCTTGTTTTCATCCATGTCAACCATTATCTTCCCAAAATCTGATTGCCTTTTTTTTTCCTCTTCCACTGTTCCCTGTGAATTCACTTTAGTTGTTAAAAATATCTCTCTTTATCTTAAATGGTTTTTGGTTGTTAAAAATATATCTCTTTAGTCTAAACTTTTTTTTTTTTATTCTTGCATTCTTTTCATGTCTGGCACTTAAGGAGATCTAAGTCCATATACAACATTATTGGGCACTCTCTCTACTGTGGAATTCAGTTTCTCCACATACACATGTACCAGAATGAGGATTAAGCATATTCCTTGATCTTCATTACAACCTCCAAACCCCCTCTCTCTTGCCATTTCTCATCAATCTCCCTTTGAGATATATTACCTTTGGCAAATCCTGGAGGTAATTATAAATTATTCTTCATCCTTCCCCCCCTTTTTAGTCACATTTTCATTTGTCCCCCAGTTACTAAGCACTTATTTTCTCTTCTTCCCATATTTCCCCTTCCCTGAAAAAAAATCAATGTAACAAATGTGAATAATTAAAGCATTATCAAATTTGCCATGATAATGAATGTATGTCTCATTCTGCACATTGAATCTTTTATCTCTTTGACAACATATAGGTAATGTTCTTCATCATTGGTCCTCTGGAATTCATGGTTGGTCATTTTATTACTCAGACTTCTTTAGTGCTTCAGAATTTTTCATTTTTATTATATTGTTGTTATTGTATAAATTGTTCACCTGGTTCTAATTACTTCATTATATATAAGTTCATATAAGTCTTCCCAAGATTACCCATCCCTTTAATAATTTTTTATAGCATAAAAGTGTTCAGCACAGTCCTCTTCATATCCTTCTCTACCCTCACATGTTGGAATTTCAGTATCCATGTTGATGTTTTCTCAATCATTCTTACTTCCTGTTCCATCAACTTCCTCAGCTCCTATGGTTTATACTTTCATTTCAGATCAATAACACATAATGATAACCATATATTTTACCTCACCAACATCCATAAGTGTTCTACCTCTGAAACTAAGAACTTTGAATTTAATATATTTGATTATAACTTCCTGTCCTCCCTCTTTCCTTCTGCCTCTTCCTAAACTTAATTTTCATTCTTGTCCACTCTTCTAGTCCCACCATTCTTCAATGCGTTTCTAGGTCATAGCCCCTGCTATAGCTTCATTTTCATCCATTCCTAATCTTTATCCCTTAATAAATTAGTTCAAAACCCTTTATATTCATATCCTTTGTTCCTTTATTCTACCATCTTAATTTCTTCCCAAACTCTAACCCTCTTTTGACCTTATTTAGCAGTAGTGCTGTTCCTGCTTATTTTCTGATGACTAGAATTGGAATAAGTCACTCAGCCATGCTAACTAGATGCACTCCAAATTTATATTTTCAAATCTCAATTTGGCTTCCATCTCTACATGACAGTCTTTTGTTCTTCTCTAGTAACTATCTATTATATTCTCTATAGATTCTATTACAAATCTTTTCTATTGTCCTTAATCTTATGTCTCATAGCAGAACAAATTATCTTATACTTGCCTGAAAAAATTGAAAGCATTTACCTTGACTTCTTTATTTTCTTCTTTACTTTTCACTACTCTGAGACACAATATTCCCAGGTCAACCCCTCTAATTGGGCTTTGATTCTGTCCTTTTCAGTTCCTTCTGGGAGTTTACCCCTTCAGCTTCTCTACTGACTCCATCCCAGATGCCTAATATCTGGAAACTCTATCCTTGAGAAAATTTCACTTTAATATCATCCTTTCAAGTTAAAATTCTATATCCCTCTGTCTTTTTACAAAATCCTAGGAAAATCCATTTTTTCTTATAGTAGTTGCTTTCTATCACTCACTTCCTAATATTTTACAATATGGTTCAACTTTAGCATTCAGCTGAAACTGGGACTCTTTAAATTTCTTAATTGCCAAGTCAGATGTCTTTTCTGTTCTTATCTTTCTCAATCTCTGTACTAATACTTTGAACTGTATATTCTTTTTTTACTGGGTTTTTCTGACACTGATGTCTACAGATTCTCTGTCTTTATTATGACTCTGCAGTGTCATTTTCTGGATCATGACAAATGTTTTAAAACCATCACTCATGTGTAGCTAAATTATAAGTCTCTGC
Source organism: Antechinus flavipes (assembly GCF_016432865.1). Taxonomy (NCBI): domain Eukaryota; kingdom Metazoa; phylum Chordata; class Mammalia; order Dasyuromorphia; family Dasyuridae; genus Antechinus; species Antechinus flavipes. The sequence continues at coordinate 239,504,868 of NC_067401.1, read as the reverse complement.
CCTGAGCCTTCTGCACTTCTTTTTTTTTTATTTTTTTATTTAATAATTACTTTATATTGACACTCGTTTCTGTTCCGATTTTTTTCCCCTCCCTCCCTCCACCCCCTCCCCTAGATGGCAAGCAGTCCTTTATATGTTGGATATGTTGCAGTATATCCTAGATACAATATATGTTTGCAGAACCGAACAGTTCTCTTGTTGCATAGGGAGAATTGGATTCAGAAGGTATAAATAACCCGGGAAGAAAAACAAAAATGCAGATAGTTCACATTCGTTTCCCAGTGTTCTTTCTTTGGGTGTAGCTGCTTTTGTCCGTCATTTATCAATTGAAACTCAGGTCTCTTTGTCAAAGAAATCCACTTCCATCAAAATATGTCCTCATACAATATCGTTGTCGAAGTGTATAATGATCTCCTGGTTCTGCTCATTTCACTTAGCATCAGTTCATGTAAGTCTCGCCAGTCCTCTCTGTATTCATCCTGCTGGTCATTTCTTACAATAATATTCCATAACATTCATATACCACAATTTACCTAGCCATTCTCCAATTGATGGGCATCCATTCATTTTCCAGTTTCTGGCCACTACAAACAGGGCTGCTACAAACATTTTGGCACATACAGGTCCCTTTCCCTTCTTTAGTATTTCTTTGGGATATAAGCCCAATAGAAACACTGCTGGATCAAAGGGTATGCACAATTTGATAATTTTTTGGGCATAATTCCAGATTGCTCTCCAGAATGGTTGGATTCGTTCACAACTCCACCAACAATGCATTAGTGTCCCAGTTTTCCCGCATCCCCTCCAACATTCATCATTATTTTTTCCTGTCATCTTAGCCAATCTGACAGGTGTGTAGTGGTATCTCAGAGTTGTCTTAATTTGCATTTCTCTGATCAATAATGATTTGGAACACTCTTTCATATGAGTGGTAATAGTTTCAATTTCATCCTCTGAAAATTGTCTGTTCATATCCTTTGACCATTTATCAATTGGAGAATGGCTTGATTTCTTATAAATTTGAGTCAGTTCTCTATATATTTTGGAAATGAGGCCTTTATCAGAACCTTTAACTGTGAAAATGTTTTCCCAGTTTGTTGCTTCCCTTCTAATCTTGTTTGCATTAGTTTTATTTGTACAAAGGCTTTTTAATTTGATGTAATCGAAATTTTCTATTCTGTGATCAGTAATGGTCTCTAGTTCATCTTTGGTCACAAATTTCTTTCTCCTCCACAAGTCTGAGAGATAAACTATTCTATGTTCCTCTAATTTATTTATAATCTCGTTCTTTATGCCTAGGTCATAGACCCATTTTGATCTTATCTTGGTATATGGTGTTAAGTGTGGGTCCATGCCTAATTTCTGCCATACTAATTTCCAATTATCCCAGCAGTTTTTATCAAATAATGAATTCTTTTCCCAGAAGTTAGGGGCTTTGGGTTTGTCAAACACTAGATTGCTATAATTGACTATTCTGTCTTGTGAGCCTAGCCTTTTCCACTGATCCACTAATCTATTTCTTAGCCAATACCAAATGGTTTTGGTGACTGCTGCTTTATAATATAATTTTAGATCAGGTACAGCTAGGCCACCTTCATTTGATTTTTTTTTCATTAATTCCCTTGAGATTCTCGACTTTTTATTGTTCCATATGAATTTTGTTGTTATTTTTTCTAGATCAATAAAATATTTTCTTGGAAGTCTGATTGGTATAGCACTAAATAAATAGATTAGTTTAGGGAGTATTGTCATCTTTATTATGTTCGCTCGGCCGATCCAAGAGTACTTAATATTTTTCCAATTATTTAAGTCTGACTTTATTTGTGTGGAGACTTTTTTATAATTTTGCTCATATAATTCCTGACTTTCCTTTGGTAGATAGATTCCCAAATATTTTATGGTATCAACAGTTATTCTGAATGGAATTTCTCTTTGTATCTCTTGCTGTTGGGTTTTGTTGGTGATGTATAAAAATGCTGAGGATTTATGGGGATTTATTTTGTAGCCAGCTACTTTGCTAAAATTATGAATTATTTCCAATAGCTTTTTGGTAGAATCTCTGGGGTTCTCTAGGTATACCATCATATCATCTGCAAAGAGTGATAGTTTGGTTTCCTCATTGCCTACTCTAATTCCTTTAATATTTTTCTCGACTCTTATTGCCAAGGCTAGTGTTTCTAATACGATATTAAATAATAATGGTGATAGTGGGCAACCTTGCTTCACTCCAGATCTTACTGGGAAAGGTTCCAGTTTTTCCCCATTGCATATGATGCTTACTGATGGTTTTAAATATATGCTCCTGACTATTTTAAGGAAAAGTCCATTTATTCCTATGCTCTCAAGTGTTTTTATTAGGAATGGATGTTGGATTTTATCAAATGCTTTTTCTGCATCTATTGAGATGATCATGTGGTTTTTGTTTGTTTGGTTATTGATATAGTCAATTATGCTAATAGTTTTCCTAATATTGAACCAGCCCTGCATTCCTGGTATAAATCCTACTTGGTCATAGTGTATTATCCTGGTGACGATTTTCTGTAATCTTTTTGCTAATATTTTATTTAAGATTTTCGCATCAATATTCATTAGGGAGATTGGTCTATAATTTTCTTTCTCTGTTTTCAGCCTACCTGGTTTAGGTATCAGTACCATGTCTGTGTCATAAAAGGAGTTTGGTAGGACTCCTTCAATCCCTATTTTTTCAAATAGTTTATATAACATTGGAGTTAATTGTTCTTTAAATGTTTGGTAGAATTCACATGTAAATCCATCTGGTCCTGGGGATTTTTTCTTAGGGAGTTGATTGATAGTTTGTTCTATTTCTTTTTCTGAGATGGGACTGTTTAGGATATTTACTTCTTCCTCTGTTAGTTTGGGCAAGCTGTATTTTTGGAGGTATTTTTCTATTTCATTTAAGTTGTCGAATTTATTGGCATAAAGTTGGGAAAAGTAACTCCTAATTATTGCTCTAATTTCCTCTTCGTTAGTGGTGAGTTCTCCCTTTTCATTTTTAAGACTAACAATTTGATTTTCCTCTTTCCTTTTTTTAATCAGATTTACTAAGGGTTTGTCTATTTTGTTGGTTTTTTCATAGAACCAACTCTTAGTTTTATTAATCAATTCAATAGTTTTTTTACTTTCAATTTTATTGATCTCACCTTTTATTTTTAGAATTTCAAGTTTAGTGTTTGACTGGGGGTTTTTAATTTGTTCCTTTTCTAGCATTTTTAATTGCAAACCCAATTCATTGACCTTCTCTTTCTCTATTTTATACAAATAGGCCTCTAGAGATATGAAATTTCCCCTTATTACCGCTTTGGCTGCATCCCATACATTTTGGTATGATGTCTCATTATTATCGTTTTCTTGGGTGAAGTTATTAATTATGTCTATGATTTGCTGTTTCACCCAATCATTCTTTAGTATGAGATTATTTAGTTTCCAATTATTTTTTGGTCTACTTCCCCCTGCTTTTTTGTTGAATGTAATTTTCATTGCATCGTGGTCTGAAAAGGATGCATTTACTATTTCTGCCTTACTACATTTGAGTTTGAGGTTTTTATGTCCTAATATATGGTCAATTTTTGTATAGGTTCCATGAACTGCTGAAAAGAAAGTGTATTCCTTTCTGTCTCCATTACATTTTCTCCAGAGATCTATCATATCTAACTTTTCTAGTATTCTATTTACCTCTTTGACTTCTTTCTTATTTATTTTGTGGTTTGATTTATCTAATTCTGAGAGTGCAAGGTTAAGATCTCCCACTATTATAGTTTTACTGTCTATTTCTTCTTGCAGCTCTCTTAGTTTCTCTTTTAAGAATTTAGATGCTACCCCACTTGGTGCATATATGTTTAATATAGATAGTGCTTCATTATCCATGCTACCCTTTAGCAAGATATAGTGTCCTTCCTTATCTCTTTTAATTAGATCAATTTTTGCTTTAGCTTGATCTGAGATCAGGATGGCTGCCCCTGCTTTTTTGACTTCACCTGAAGCATAGTAGATTTTGCTCCAACCTTTTACCTTTAACCTGCATGTATCTCCCCGCTTCAGGTGTGTTTCCTGTAAACAACATATTGTAGTATTCTGGCTTTTAATCCATTCTGCTAACCGCTTCCTCTTTATGGGGGAGTTTACCCCGTTCACGTTTATGGTTAGAATGACCAATTCTGTATTACTTGCCATCTTGTTAACCCCGGTTTATGCTTTTCTCCCTTCTTTCCCCTTTCCCCCCCTTCCCAGTATTAAGCTTGTGAGCACCACTTGCTTCTCACAGCCCTCCCTTTTTAGTATCCCTCCCCCCGCCTTAGAGTTCCTCCCCCTATCTTACCCCTTTCCCTCCCAGTTCCCGTATTCCCTTCCGCTTAGCTTATTCCTTCCCTTTTCACTTTTCCCTTCTCACTTTTCAATGAGATGGGAGAAGTTTCACCATAGATTGAATATGTCTTAAGATTTTTCACTTAAAGCCAATTCTGAAGGCAGTAAGATACCCACTATATTCATCCCCCTCCATTCTTTCTCTCAGATATAATAGGTTTCCTATGCCTCTTCATGAGATGTACTAGCCCCACTTTACCCTTTTTCTGGTACAATGTCCTTTCCACATCAATTTCTAGAACAAGGTATACATGTATTCTTTATACATCTATATAGTCAAAATATAGTTCCCAAGATTAATCTTTACCTTTTTAGATTTCTCTTGAGTTCTATATTTGTAGATCAAACTTTTTGTTAAGTTCTGGTTTTTTCATCAGAAATAGATGAAATTCGCTTACTTCGTTGAATGTCCATCTTCTTCTCTGGAAAAAGATGCTCATTCTCGCTGGGTAAGTTATTTTTGGTTGCATACCAAGTTCCTTAGCCTTTCGGAATATCATATTCCAGGCCCTTCGGTCTTTTAATGTGGATGCTGCCAGATCCTGGGTGATCCTTATTGTGGCTCCTTGATACTTGAATTGGGTTTTTCTAGCCGCTTGCAATATTTTTTCCTTCATCTGAGGGTTCTGGCATTTGGCCACTATATTCCTTGGTGTTTTGATTTTAGGATCCCTTTCAGTGGGTGATCGATGAATCCTTTCAATGTTTATTTTTTCCTCTGTTCCTATGACTTCTGGGCAGTTCTCTTTGATAATTTCCTGGAAAATAGTGTCCAGGCTCTTTTTGTCATCATGTTTTTCTGGGAGTCCAATGATTCTCAGATTGTCTCTCCTGGATCTGTTTTCCAGGTCTGTTGTCTTCCCCAGAAGGTATTTCACATTTTTCTCCATTGTTTGATTTTTTTAGATTTGCTTGACTGATTCTTCTTGTCTCCTCGAGTCATTCAATTCCACTTGTTCAATTCTGATTTTCAGTGAAGTATTCTCTTCACTCACTTTTTTAAAATCTTTTTCTAATTGTCCAATTGAGTTCTTTTGTTCTGTGGAATTTTTTTCCATTTCGCCAATTTTGTTTTTTAGAGAGCTGTTTTCTGTTTCCAGTTCACTAATCCTATTTTTCAAGGATTTTACTTCTTTATCCACTCTCTCTTTAACTGACTTCTCCAGGCTCTTTTGCCAAGCCTCACTCTGCTTTCCCCATTTTTCTTCTAGTTCCCTTGTGAGAGCCTTTTTAATCACTTCTATGAGGTTCATCTGTGCTGAGGAACAGATGATCTCCTCCTTTGGGGATTCACCTGGGGACTGCCTGTTTTAAGTCTCCTCAGGATTTAGAGTCTGCTCTCTATCTCTATAGAAGCTGTCAAGGGTTAAAGTCCTCTTCAGCTTCTTGCTCATTCTGTCTAATAATCAAAGACAAACTACCAAAGAAAAACAGAAAAAAACTGGAGTCTTTCTTTGGGGGGGGGGGGGGCCGGGTGTGTTATCGAGCTTCCTCTACAGACTGCAGGAGGCAGCAGTGAGGCACTAGCAGGACTGTGTTGCGCGTGCGCTCTGAGATCCCAAAGCGTGCTGAGTCACTGTGGGGGGGGAAGGGGGGGGCGACCAGGTCCCCAGAGACTCCAGCTGTTTGGGATTGTATTCTTCAGCCCCGGTGTTTTTAGCTTCTCTGCTGGGCTGCTGACTTGCTGCCGGAGCAAAGTATCCAAATCTGTAGCAAAGCTCTCCCCGCAGAGACGGCTGCGATCACTCCCCACCCCCTCTCCAGTCTGCTCCCGTGCTCTCACTGCCGCTGCCCGCCGCCTGCGCCCGATCTAAAACCACCTCAGCCCTCCAGTAAAGACAGACCTTTCTTGGCGGATCTCAAGGATGGCTTCTCTTGGTAACTATATGTGGGTTTTTTTCAGTCAAGCATTGATTCAGAGGCTTGTAATGAAGTGGATAGTGAGAGAAAGCGTGGAGCTTATGCAGCTGTGAGCCTCCTCTCCGCCATCTTAACCGGAAGTCCTTCTGCACTTCTTTATAGAGTTTCCTTAAGTGATTTCATAACTTAACTATCATTTTGCTAGTATCATTTACTATGTACATGACTATAAGACCTATATCTCTCAGAATGAGGCAAGTTTTGGCATTAGCTTGAGAATGACATTTTGCAGAATAATGAGATTAGCCTGACTGATTCAAAAGTTGTCAGGTAAGAAAATGGTATAAATAAAATTGCCCAGATAATAGGGAGTTTTGAATACTAAGTTAAGACAAGTGAAACATTGATTACAATCCCTTGAATGTTGTAGGGTCTTGTAAATAAGTTTTGAGTAAATCTTTCTTGATCCTCATAAATGCTATTGTCTTTCAGTTCCAAATGGTCTTGAATTTATTATATGTATGTCCATATATGTCCATGGTGTCTCTATCAAGATAAAATAAGATCCTTGAGAACAAGGATTGTTTTCTTTATGTCATTTTATCCATGGTGCTGGGATACAGTAGGGGTTTAATAAACACTTGATTTTGATTTATTGATTCCTAATTTCAGTACAATTCTGCATTATAAATGTTTATTCCATATTTTTAACTGGATGTTCTGTAAATATCTAATCTCAATATGAACAAGATTACTCTTTATCTTCCCTTCTCAAAACAAACAAAACATCAACAATAATAACAAAAACCCCAGCTCTGTTCCAAATTTCCTTATTTCTGTCAAAGTAAACATCTTTCTTTTCACTCATGTTCAGAGATCCATCAATAAAGACTTTCCAATGCTAGTGTAATTTTATCATTCCTGGACATTTTTTTTGGCCCATTTTTTGTATTTATTTTTCTATATTCATGTTATCCTTCATCTCCAATACATTGTAGGTTCCTTATTGGAAAACTCTAATTTTGGCTTTTATATCTCTAGAACATCTATCCAATTGTCACAGAGCAGGTATTTAATAAATATTTATTGAACAAATGAATTCATTAATATCTTATATGCTGTGAATAGACTGTTAAATGTGGTATAAGAAAGACTTGAATTTAAATTCTATCTCAGATACTATTGCTAGATGACTGATCATGAGCATGTCACTTCACCTTTCTGAACCTCAGTCTACTAATTCATAAAATGGAAATAACATCTGCTGTGCCTGACTTAGAAGGATATTGTAAAGCTCAAATAAGACAGTGTATATAAAATTCAAGCACTGTTTAGATGCCAGCTGTTAACATTACTTAGTGTTTTCCTCATTATGAATTGAAGGCTACAAATGACATAGTATACTATATCAGCTTTCCTTCACTCAGTCTATTTATTATCTTCCCTTTTTCTTCCTTCTAGTCTCATCCAAGGTGACTTCATCTTGATCATAGATTAAACTGTCATCTGCATACTTAATACTCCCAAATTTCAGGATCTCATTCTTTAACTGATTTCTTCTTGATGACTAATGACTAACTCAAATTTAACATCACTAGAAAGATTAAGCACCACATTGTTTGTTTCAAATCTTCCCTCATCCTATTTCTCCTGATTTGTATGTGACTCCATTTCTCTTTGCTTCTTTCAGATTCATCATGCTGATATAATTTTTCACATTCTTTCTCTCCACCCCAAATCCTCTTCAGGCTCTGCTCTCAATATCATCAGTTCAGAGGCATATCCAAATTCCTTCCAAATTTTCTATTTTTTCTCAACTGTCAATTATACTCATAATGCACAATTATGAGACATACTGTGAACTAGAATACAAAATATAGCAAAGAGAATGAAGAATAGAATTTTAAAATCTCAAGAGAAAATTATCACTAAGATTCTACATCATTAAAATATTTAATGAATTGAGATAATCTCTTCTGAGGTATGTTTTAGAGGAGATTCAGAATTTTGTCAGTGGTTGAACTAAATTACATCTTTACATCTCTCCCAATGTTAATATTCAATCATTCAAAGAAAGAAGCATAAACTATCAATTTAAGGTGACCCTCAATTCAGGAATCCCAGTTTAAATATCAGGGTTGAGTTCTTTGGATTTGTTTTTCCTCCCACTCCTAAAAAAACCTTCTTTCTTCAACATCTGTGCTCATTTTTTTTTTCACATACAGTACTATAATCAACTAATATTTACTGACATCTCTTTGGTGCCTCAGGCTCTCAAGCATCTAGGATACCACACATGCAAATACCCTCTACTATCTAGGAGATTGCATTGTGTAAAAACAAGAAAGAAAAGTACCTCCTCTTTTCTCTTAATAATGTGCCATGTTTCAATTTGGCTGCTGATTATCTTTCTTTTTCTGTAACTGTGTTCACTTTGTTTCATTGTCTATTAGAGGGATGGGTTAATATTTGGATGGATAGCCTCTTCTTGAAGAAGAAAATGACAAACTACTCCAATATTTTTTGCCAAGAAAGTCCCATATGGAGTCATAAAGAGTTAAACATGAATGAAACTACTAAAAAAGCATTTTCTTAATAAAGATACCCAAGAATGGATGCCCCAGGCTAAAGCATTTCACATCAGGAATTGAAGGGAGAGATTAAAATTAATACAGCTATTCTTAACCTTCACTGGAAGAATTTATGTAAAGGTGAGATTGGAAGGAAATGTTTTAACATAAGATTTGCTGAAATAATTACTAATTGCTGGAGATATTGGAGAAAAAATTCCTTCATGGAGTTGGAGACTAAAATCAGGAGACCTCAAGTGATTCTATGATCCACCTTAATGAATTGAAGTAGAATAGGAAAATGAATTAGAGGACTAGACTCCGGAACACCAGAGTTTAAAGTCTGCCTTAGGCACTTACTGAATAAGCAATCCTGGGTAAATCACTTATTCCTTCTTCCTCTGAGTTTCTTCATCTGTATAATGAAGGAGTTATATTCAATGACTGAAGAATTCTTTCTAGTTTTAAAATGATGATCTTATGATTTTTCAAAACATATTTTTATCTGGATCATCTTGATCTATTGATCATTTTGATATTTTCTTATTTTAATTACCTCAAATTTTTATTTGAACATCTTATATTGAACAAGGGTATTAAAGTATTGTTTTTTGTAATCAAATATTTTGTAATCAACATATAAAATCATCTTCTGTAATTCAATGAGAACATCCTCAGAACAACTCCAATAGCAGACAGGAAGAAAAAATGATATGCACCTCAACTTTTTTTCTTAGTGGATTTTAATATCTCCACTAGATCTTAAAAAATAGAAAGTTTTCATTCCATGTAATTTGGCATTTGTGAATATTTTGGTATGAAATAATATATTTAAAACATTACTCTTAAATTTTATAGGTCTATATTATGTACAGGTTTTACAGGGAGTATAGTTAATGTCTGTAGTGATGCTTCCATTTTAGGATAGATATTTAGTTAAACTATCAAATACATTTTAAGTTTTGTATGCATACAACTCTTAGCTTCTGGTATATAAGTCTAGTCACATAATATTTTCTTTCTAGGTCTCCAGAAGAAACTAAATGTTTGCTGCTTGCCACACATTATACAATTTTCATCATTTCTTTGACTACTCTACCTAATGCAATAAGAATGAACTCCTCAAAGATAAACTCTTTGTAAAATCTATTGGCAATGAACTGAAGTTGAATTTTTATCATAAATCTTCAATCATATAGATAAATCTTCATGACACAATCATTTGATTTGTGCTTCTTTGACAAAATATTTTTAGTTGACTACATGTAGGTATCACCCATGGAATATATTTTGATTCCATTTTTGCACATTAGCCATTTCATACAAGATATAAATAGATAATATGCCTTTAGTTACATTTGACAAATCCAGCTGGATATGTTATCAACTGTTACCATTATAGCTTTGCAAAGAAAGGTCTTATTTTTCTGAAAATTTTGACTGTAAATGGTTTTATGTTTCTTGTGTCCTCTACAAATTATCAATCTTCTTCCTTATTTTTTAATGAAGAATTATTAATGTCTCTATGGCTTCCTTAGGTCATAAGTCTGTGTTTTCTTAAACTTATATGAACTTTTAGAGGATTTTTAAAAGATGGCAGGATAGGTCAGAAAATTCCAAGCTCTCCAGATTTCTCCCACAAACAAAATAAAATGTCACCTCAGGGGGGAACATAGAGGGGTGAAGAACCACTAAAACTTGGGAGAGAGGAGGAGTTCTCCTGTGCCAACCCTAGAAGATCTAAAGAAAGATCTCAGGACTGGAGTTCAACTGCTATGAAATGTAAATACCTTCAGGCTAGCCCAACAGGCAAGGTGGGTTCAGAAGCAGCCTCAGCTGGAATCACAGGAACTTTTACTTCCTGGTCAGCCTGAGGAATTGGTGGTCTAAGTCTGGGAAAATTGATGGAAAGTCATCTGATTAGGAATGCCAGATCCAGCTGTGCTGCAGAGATTCAGCCCTGGGAGAGGAAAACCCAGCACTCCTGGTGAGTGCAGATTCAGTGGAGTCAGGACACTGCTGGCATCAACACTTGCTGGAATGGAGAGTTCTTGGTTTGAGACTCCAGGTCAAAGAAAACTAAAGTGAATCCAGAGGTACCACCACTATTCCTGCAACAAAGGATTAAAGGTATTTTCACTAGTAGTTTTCATCTTCAAAATTAGATAGGCAAAGAAGAATGAATCCAAACAAAGAAACTTATTATGGCATTAGGGAAGAACAGGATTCATTTTTAGTGGAGGATAGTGAAATTGAAAAAAGCATCTTCCATTCCAAAGAGCAATGTTAAATGGCTACCTACCCAGAAAGAATTTATAGAAGAACTCAAAAAAAAAAAAAAAGTCAAAAATCAAAGGAAAGAAATTGAGGAACAAAACAAAACAAAGCAAAAAACAAAGAACCATCCAAGAAAAAAACAAAATTATGAAAAAAAAAAGTTAGCCAACTAGAAAAGGAGATTAAGTTTTAAAGAACGAAACAATTCTTTGAAAATTAGAAGTAGAAGTAGAAGAAGTCAGTGAAGCTACAATAGACCAAGAAATAACAAAAGAAAATATAATGAAAAAAATAGAAGAGAATGTGAAACATCTTCTAAGAAGAACAACAGATTGAGAAGAGAAAATATAAGAATAATTGGACTACTTGAAAGCTGAGACCAAAAAAAGAGCCTTAATCCAATAATGCTAGAAATAATCAAAGAATACTATTCTAGGGTAATAAAAGAAGAGAGAAAAGTAGGAATAAAAAAAAAATCCACTGATCACCACCTCAAAGAGATCCTAATAGGAAAACATAAGAATATTATTGCTAATTTTTTAAACTCCCAAATTAAAGATAAAAGTTTATAACAAACAACAAAAACAATTCAGTTATGCTAGAGCTACAATTAGATTTGTAAAGGATTTATCAGGAACTACAATAAAAGACTGCAGGTCCTGGAATAATATATATCAACAATTTAAAAAATTAAGCCTATGCCTAGAAATAGCATAATCCACAAAACTAACCATAATATTGAACAGAAAAAATGGATATTCAATGAAGTTAAAAATGTTCAGGACTTTGTCCCAACCAAAACTGAACTCAATAGAAAAAAAATTTTTTTTAAAGAGCCAACATTAGAGATTAATTTCAAGGGACTCAACAAAAACAAATTGTTTATGTTTTTATATGGAAATGCATGTCATATATTTAAGATTGACATCAATAAGTAGGTAGCTCAAAAGAAAGATTGGGGCAAAGTTGAGTGTGATCTGACTCTAAAAAAAGGTAAAAAAATAATTATGTTACATAGATGAAGCGCAGAAAAAGAACATACATGTATATGTTACATATACATAAGGTTATAGCACCCTTCAAAATCTATAAAGAAATAAGACAGGAAGGAAAAAGATAAAGTAGGGTATAGAAAGGTGTGTGAATTTATGTCAGTAGTACAAGGTGTATAGATTAATGGAAAGAGGATAAAGAGGAAAGGAAAAGGTAGAGAGAGAAGATAAGGGAGTTATAGATGGGGGGAGATTAAGTCATAGCAAGACTAGTTAAGGAGTAAAATTAAAGTAGAAGATTAGCAGGGATAGGAAATAGGAAACAAACATTATAATAAGGATTTATCAAGAAAAAAAGTATGATTAGTAATTATTGGTCTCAGACAAAGTCAAAGATTCAATCAAGAGAGAAATCTAAATTATATGTCAGCCATATTAATATTTTTTATGTACATATCTATCTATATGTAAATGTGTGTATATATTTGTATATGTATGTATGTGTATATATTTAGGTGTATGGGTAGAGGAGGATGCTCTATTTCTATAAGGAAGCAAAAATGGATGGTCTTGACTATATAATCTCTTTTATTATTATATATGAATTCTTGAAACCCAAATTTATTTTTACATATTTTTAACCCTCCCATATATTTTATTGGGCACAAGACAATGGGGTTTTTTGTTTGTTTGTTTGTTTGTTTGTTTTATTTTAATTTTCTATCTTTTTCTATTTTATTTTTTTCTTATTTCATATTTAGTTTTTAATAAATAAATATAAAAAACCCGCTGAGGGAAAAATTTGTAGGCTTTCACACCTTCTAGATCCGATTTTATCTATTCAATAGTCAATATACAGTAAGGTTGGTGTCACATAAAAAAAAGTAGTTCTAAATATATTCTTCCAGTTAAACTTTAATGGCTGGGTCCTAATCTTTTAAAGTATATAACCTCAGCTTTGTACTTGATAATCCTAAATGTAGAAGGCTGAAACTCCAAAAAGGTATGCTTGAATCAGACAACAGAGCACTTAAGGCTAATTACCTATTTGATGTGAGATAATGGCTCTATATATATGTATTTAGATGAGATGTGATGGCTCTCCTCGCCATTGGTATTTGCTGAATGTTTGGGGGTGAGGTAATCATAGGCAAGAATTGGAGGTCTGGGGGAGAGAAGTCAGAGTCACTTGGCGGCAGGGTGAGGAGGAGAGAGGCTAGAGACTCCGGACTCCAGAATCCAGGCTACATCTTTAGCAAGCTGTGTGGCAGCTTGCCTGCCTCATTTACTTCTCCCCCTTAAGACCAAGGACTTTTAGTAATCCTGACTCTGATTGATCCTGAGGCCCTCCAGGGAGCTAGTGTAAACATTACACCTAAACTCAGTTTGTTGTTGTTTTCCTGGAAAAGAATAAGGTCTTGAATTTCCTTAAATTTCCTGGAAGTATATGAAGAATTTACATTTATTAAGGCCAAAAAACATTTTGACCAATATCAGTTGAGAAATTTTCCAGGAGATGAAGGCTATCGCATTTGATAAATGGAAAAGGATAAAAGGAAAGCTATATTAACATATTTTTCTGTGAAATGATGGCATGTATATATACCCCAGGATCAATTGTAATGTTTTAGTAAAATAAAATACTCTAATACTCTGTTGTATTTGTAGGTGATGATATTGGCTATAAGTCTATGGAAGAAACTGATATTCAGAAGTGATGATCCATAACTTGCTTTCTTTTTAACTGTTAGGGAATCTCATTCCTTGAAGCTGCTCCAAAAGTTGAGTAACTCTCGGTAACTGCCTATTTGTTGAGGTTATCTCTACTTTGAACTTAAATTGTTATTACATATGTTGAATAAGACCTTCACTTCTGGGCAAATAATTTTGCTGCTAGACACTATGGCTGATTTGTACATTAGTAATTAGAGTTTATTTTGTTTAATGTAATCCTTCCCTAATCTAAAGTCCTTATTATTCATTTTTCTGCTTCCCATTTCTATCCTATTTTCTTATTGAGTGAAATATATTTCTACATCAAGTTTGTATATGTGCAATTTAAAATGCTGTATAAATGCTATTATTAAGATTTATTTATATTTTGGGCAAAGCAAACTGTGAATGATTATTATGAATTGAATATCCTATAATTTGTATATATTTGAGTGGTCACTCTAAACTCAATTTTGTAACAAATATGTAAAACCTTGTTAAGAAAAATAGTATCAGGTTTGAATCAGACTGGTAAAGAAAGTGTTTTCAAATATGGTAAATATTTGAGCCAGTAATTATCAATCTGATCTGGACCAAAACTCTTTGTTTTGCAGAAAATCTAGTTTCAGTCACATTTCTTTATCTAAGCATCCTGCTGTTCATTATGATATACAGTTTTTGGTTTACATTTCATTGAACATATTTTCATTGTGTTGGGGTACTCTCAAAAAAAAAGAACAGAATTTTTTCTCTTCTCTAATTTCCTTGCAACTTTAACCTTTATGGGATAGCATTTTGTTTATGTTTAATTGTTTCTCTCTTTTTTATGTGTTTTGATTCCTTGTATTGCCATTACATCTCAGGGATTTGTCTTTGATTATATTTGTATCCACAATTTATTTTATGCCTTTTTTTTTTTTTTTTTTTTTAGATTCTATACTATATATTTCATCTTTGTTGCTCTTAACTGGTCAAAATGATCCTCAAGCTTTATATTGTGTATATAGGGTAGATATTTATGTAATATTCCAATGTCTTTTCACAATCCTTTAGTAATTATTTTTTCAAAAAACCACATTTCTACCATGAGGGTATTTGAAACCTCTTGTAAAAATATTACTAGATAGTTACATGTTTCTCCCTATGCTTTTTACATGTATATACTTGTGCATGCATTCATACACACATATGTTTGTTGCTGTTTTGTCATTTTGTCATTTGTCATTTGTCATGCCCTTCTCTTTGTGACCCCATTTGGGGTTTTCTTGGCAAAAATACTGGAGTGGTTTACCATTTCCTTCTCTGGCTCATTTTAAAAATTAAGAAACTGAGGCAAACAGAATTAAGTGACTTCCCCAGAATCACAAAGCTGATAAGTATTTAAGGCCAGATTTGAACACAGGTCTTTCTGACTCCAGGACCCAACACTCTATCCACTATGCTATCGATCTGCCTACATATGTATACATAGATATGTATATATAATAATAATAATAATAATATTAAAGGAAATTGTGAAGACCAAGTTAGCATCCTGGATATCTTAGAATCAGCTGGAGTCAGGATAACCAAAAATCCTTGGTCTTTATTCTTGGTTTTTAGGGATAGAAGTCAAGGGAATAGACACAGCATCGTCATGACCTTCCTTCTCCTCATCTACTGTCAAAGTGACTCTGGCTTGTCTTATTTCACGCCCTAATCCCTCCCACAATTCTCTGTATATATCAAAAGATTGAACCAGCACAAGATAGTGGGAAGGACCATTTTCCAAGCATATGCTAATAGAGTATATTGTCCAATTGGTAATTAGCCTCAAGTGCTCCATTGTCTGACCCCAGTGCATTAACTCAGTTTCAGACCTTTACATTTCCTGCTTTCTTTTGTTTTAGAACAGGTGGTCATGCCATTCTCAATTTTTCAGGAAGGTGAGAACCCCCAAAAGAAGGTGATCACGCCCTCCCTGACTTCTCAAGAAAGGAGGTGAAAACACCGAAAAGGAGGTGATCAGCCCCTACCCCACCCCACCCCGCCCCCAACTTCTCAGGAAGGGAGGTGAAAGCACTAAAAAGGAGATGATCACGCCCTCCCTGACATCTCAGAAAGATAGATGAAAAGTACCAAAGGGAAATGGGCCAAAGGGTCTTATTAGAAATAGGTATGTACAAACCCATCAGCACATAGCAATAATGCACAGGCTCTTAGTGATGACTCTCCCCACAGTCAGTGCAGGCTCGATGTGATGTAACAAACATGAATTGTACATGCAATTAGTGGTATAACAAACAATATAAATCAACATGGTGCCATAAAAGATTTCTAGAAGTCCTAGAAGGAGGGTGTGTAAACAACAGTACACATATACCTTCTTCAGCAGCCAAGAGATAGTCCAAAACCAATCTATTGTCCATTGCTTCATGTGTCAGGGAATCCAATGATCCCAGCAAATTTTTGAAATCCTGCAACAGTCTTATCATTTCTCAGAATATCCAATGATTCCTGAGGGTTTTCAAGTCCTACAACAGTCTTATCATGTCTCAGAGAATCCATTGATCCTGAGGGTTTTGAAATCCAACAATTTTTGATGTCTACAAGTCAAATGCCATAACTGCCATGCTCTTTAAGTGGTGGGCACAGTCAGCGACAGAACCTCCTGATGTTTCTTGGGTCTTCTCCTTCGTTTCAAGGGTCTGCTCCATCTCTCTCTGATGGATAAGGCAAATATGGCTTATTGGCACCCATATGATTCCTTCTCGATCTGTAGAGATACAAACAAACCCTCTCCTCCAAGCACTTAATCTATCTGGTCCCTTCCATTCACCACTTTCTGGGTCTCTCCATATCACCTGGCAATTATCTAAAGATCGTGGTGCTGCTCGCACTGGACACTGCCCTTCTGTCGGGTTATAAAATCTGTCTGCCGAAGCCAGTGCATATTTGTCAAAAATCAAGAAGTTAATAGTATAAAGGGCTAGATTTAGAAGTTCTCTAGGGTTACCTGTGGCTCCCCCTTTTTTTGTTTTTGGAGGAGCATCTTAATGTCTCTGTTTCTCTTCTCTACTATTACCTGTCCTTGAGGATTAAAGGGTATGCCAGTGGTGTGTAAAATTTTATATTGTGCACAAAAGTGGGCAAAATGTCTAAAAGTATATGCAGGTCCATTATCTATTTTTATTGCTTGTGGCACACCCATAATTGCAAATGCTTGTATAAGGAATTCAGTGACCACTTGGGCTGTCTCTTTTGCTGCTGATATTGCAAAAGTGAATCCTGAAAAGGTGTCTACTGCAACATGCATAAAAGACAGATGACCAAAAGATTTATAATGGGTCACGTGCATTTACAAAATTTCATTGGGTCTCAAACCACAAGGGTTCTTCTCTTGAGGCAGTGTAGGAGTGTGAAAAGGAAGGCAAGCTGTACAGGCTTTTACTATGTTCCTAGATTCCTCTCTTATTATTCCAAATTGTAAACGTAAAGCTGGAACAGCCTGATGATATTTAAAATGAGATTCTTGGGCTTCTTGAAATAAAGGAGAATTGGCCAACATAGTTAGAAGATTATCTGCCTTTGAATTACCATAAAAAATAGGACCTGGAAGTTCAGTATGAGAGTGGACATGCAAAATATAAATCTTACCTGGATGTTTTCTCACTTGCTCTTGAAGTTCCTTAAAGAGCTGATATATATTAGAGATACAAATTTTATTTGGGCTTGGCAATTCTTTATACCACACCTACTGAATAGGCCAAATCAGATTATTATATTTATATCTCCTGGATAATAAGTAAGAGCTAGAATGATTGCATACAATTCATTCTGCTGAGTGGACTGAAAAGGAGTTCTGACTACTCTCTTTATAGTTAAGTCACAAGAATATACAGCACAAATATTATGTTTTGATGCACCTGTAAAGATAGTTGGTCCTTTAAGAGGAACTTTAGAAACTTTTTCCTCAAGAATCCATTGCCAATTTTGTAATAGTCTGGTTATCTTTAATAGAGACCCGTGTGTAAAATTTGGAGCTATAGCCAATAAAATTTGCCACTCTGGGATGGTTTCACAGAATACATTAATTTGTGCATTAGTATAAAAGGTGTGTATTTTGTCAGGTCTTATCCCAGATAATTGTACTGCTCACTTAGTGGCCTCTAATAAAATTCTAGCCACAAACACTGGGTAAGGAGTAAGGCTTTGTTCTGGTTGTGCTGGGAAGTTCACCTACTCTATCACACTGTCTCCTTGATGAAGGACTGCTATGAGTTTGTCTTGTGTAGCAAAAACTGATATTTCCAAGGGTTTTTGAGTGACTCTTTCAACCACATTGGATAAAGCCAGTTCAACTTCTCTCAAAGCCTCTTGAGCTTCTTTTGTAAGCTGGCATGGTGAGTTTAAAGCACTATCTTCCCTTAAAATGTCATATAATGCTTGTAATTGATAGGTAGTCAAGTCTAACACCAGACACATCCATTGTATATCTCCTATTAATTTCTGAAAGTCATTTACAGTGTTTAGATTCTCTGTTCTTAAGGAAAGTTTTTGTACTGTAAGCACCTTAGGGTACACTTCATATCCTAAATATTGAAAAGGAGCATGTCTTTTAATTTTTTCTGGAGCTATGTGCAATTTGTAGTTCCTTAGTGTTTCTATGGTCTTTTATAGACACGCTTCTAACATTTGTTCCTCAAGTGCACACCCCAAAATATCATCCATATAATGTAACAATATTACTTTTGGAAATGCTTACTGGAGTAAGAACAGCAGCAATATACATTTGGTGCATAGTAGGGCTATTTTTCACTTCCTGTGGCAAAACTGTCCAATCATATTTTTTATAATGCTCCATTAATTTAATTCTGGGCATTGAAAAGGCAAATCTTTTCATATCCTCCTTATCCAGAGGGATAGAATAGAAACAAACCTTAATGTCTATAACCCAAAGAGGCCATTCTCTAGGCAACTGAGTAGGAGATGGAAGTCCAGGCTGAAGAGTTCCCATAGTTTCCATCTGTTCATTCACTTTTCTTAAATCAGTGAGCATCCTCCATTTTCCAGATTTCTTTTTTACAATGAACACTCAGGAATTCCAAGGACTTAGAGAAGGTTGTAAATACCCTTGTTCAAGCTGCTCCTGTACTATATCTAATAAGGCCTGGATTTTATCGCTACCTAAGGGCCACTGTTCTATTCACACTGGTGTATCAGTTTTCCATTGGATAGGAACAGGTGAAAGTGTTGGCAGGCCTTCAACAGCAGCCTTGCCTAAAAAAAACCAAAGTCTCATTTTTAATTCTAGTTGTTGTAAAATGTCTCTTCCTCATAGATTGATGGGGATTTTTTCAACTATAGAAGGAGTAAAAACTCCTGTTTTGCCTTCAAAAGTCCATCTCAAAGGGGTAGCACTAACTTCAGCTTCTATTGATCCTCCTACACCAGAGATGTAGGTGTCTGCCTTAATCTTTGGCCAATGACTGGGCCAATTGGCACCTCTAATGACTGTATGATCTGCACCAGTGTCTACTAATCCTTCTAATCGTATGCCATTTATATAGATTGTGAGCATAGGTCGGTCAGCTGTCACAGTTGCTGTCCAGTATATTCCTGGATTTTGTTGCTTGGAGACAGAATCTGGGCGACTACCACCAGATTGTTTAGTAGGAGTCTGTATCAATAAACTTGATGCTACTACTTCTCCTGGTTGATAAGTCACACATTGTCTACCTGTATTAGTGACTGGGATATTATCTACACATTTCCCAGTTTCCCACATCAGTGTATGGATGAACACTGTTTTGTACGTACTCTCAGGAGGTGAAATGGTTAAGCCTACTGTGTCTGGAGGCAAGGGATCCAAAGGCTGGAGAGAAACAGATTTCACTTCTCCAGGGGGTATCTCAGTTGTCCCAGCTGCATACAACTCTATTCTCCCCACTTGTAATCCCTTTCTCCCTTCAGGTTACTTCCTGGATGATTGATTATATAATCCCTTTCTCCCATCAAATGGCTTCCTGGCTGATTGGTCATGTCTCGGTACTGGACTTCTAGGCACTCTAGGTGTAACATCGGCTGCCATCATGCCCCAAGTATTTTTTGTTTCAGGCCTTGGGGTCGGCCCCTCATCCTTTTTCCCTGAATCAGTCTACATTCTAATGCCCAATGGAAGCCTCTATTGCATTTTGGACATGGGGTTTTGGGTCTTGTTCTCCCACCCTATTTTCTCACTCTGTCTATGCGAACATTAAGCTTCCAGATGCCCTACTTTACCACATTGAAAGCATTGATGAGTCTCTCTGAAAGTTCTTTGCCATAAGGGACCCTGTCTTCCCATGTTCGAATCTTGGGAAGTCTGTATCATAACCTGGGTATAAAAGGTATTTGTGCCCACTGTGGCACAACATCTTATGATCTCCTCTAAAGGAGCATTCTTGTGCAGTCCTAGTATAATTCTTCTGCAAACCTCATTAGCATTTTCTTTAGCAAGTTCCCTTATCATAATATCTTTTATTGCATTTTCACCATCAGTTCATATGATAGCTGTCTGCAAATGTCCCACAAAATCAGCAAAGGGTTCCATTTAACCCTTGTGCAGTTTTCACCCTTGTCATTTTTACTGGGGATAAAAACCCATCCTTTGATAGCAGCAGAAGCAATTTGCTCATATGCTGCTATGAAGTAATTAATCTGTACTGAAATGTCTGCATAAGAACCTACACCTGTTAGTTGGTCATAGGTGATTGGAGTATTAACTCCACTATGACTATTTTGTTGGGCTTGTATCCTACAGAGCTCACTATATTCAGAAAGCCACAACATGTTTTGTACAGGTTCTAAGCATGTCCTTGCTATAGATTTCCAGTCCCTAGAGGTTAAGACTTAATAAGCCAAATTCTGTAACAACATTTTAACATAAGCTGATATCGCCCCATAAAGAGTGCAAGCCTTTTTCAGGTCTTTGAGGATTTCTATATCAAAAGGAGCGTATCTTCCACTTTCTTGACCTAAAGAGTTAAAGTGTTGAATCACAGGATAAATTCCTATTAGCCTGCCCTTCTTCTGTGGCTTTAAGTAATGCCTTTTATAATCTAGTCATAGGAGGGAGTGATAGCTGGGGGGGAGGTGCTGGTGATGTCACTGCCCCTCCCACTACTTCTCCTCCCCCCTCCATCTCAGAAGATGAAGTTGATGGGGGCATGTGAAGAACCAGTTCCAGTTTAGGCGGGATTGAAGCTGCCTTGTAAGAGCGAGAATCATCACACCCTTCAGGTTCACCCAACTCCTCATGCCTTTGCTGATACTGCCACTAATCTGTCCTTTGTCTTCCTCTTTTTCCTCACACTTCCTCATCTGGTTTTTCTTAAAACTTTTCTTTTTTCTATAATGTGCAGGATTCTTTAAGGCCAATTGTATTATGTTTCCTTGGAAATTGAATCAGGACCTTTATCACTGTAGTATTCACATAGTTGATCTCCTACTAGTTTCCAATTATCTGACCCTATATCTTTTTCCTTTAAGAACCAAGGGGATGTGCATTTTAATGTACTCAAGAGTTTAGTGATCTGCTCCCAAGTTACAATTAAGCCTTGTCCCTTGATCAACTTAAATGTGCTTTCTATAGCGCCCCTTTGGGGCAGGAGTGGGAGTGGGGATGGAGCTGGGGCTGGAGGAGAATCTTTTCCTAATATCTGTCTCATTTCAGCTAGAAAAGGTTACTAGTTTAACCCTTAACAAAGTAAGTTCCCTGTTTGTCTATTAAAATATTCAGCCTATTTCCTGGTCACTGGGGACTTTTTCAGTGAAAGTAGGGTCCTTGGTCCACACGCTGGGCACCAAATGTGAAGACCAAGTTAGTACCCTGGATGTCTTAGAATCAGCCAAAGTCAGGATAACCAAAAGTCCTTGGTCTTTATTTTTGGTCTTTAGGGGTAGAAGCGAAGGGCATGGACACAGGATCTCCGTGACCTTCCTTCTCTTCTACTGCCAAAGTGACTCTGGCTTGTCTTACTCCACCCCCTAATCCCTTCCACAATTCTCTGTATACACCAAAAAAATGAACCAGTACAGGATAGTGGGAAGGGCCATTTTCCAAGCATATGTTAATAGAGTGTTGTCCAATTGGTAATTAGCCCTAAGTGCTCTGTTGTCCAACCCCAGTGCATCAACTCAGAGTTTCGGCCCTATACAGGAAATGACTATATTATATTTATTATATCATATAACATATTGAATTATAATAGCATTTATAAAGCAATTTAAGGTTTGAAAAGTATATTATAAATATTTTCTCATTTTATCATCCTAATTACTCTGAGTGCTATTGCTATCCCCATTTTACAAATGAGAAAAGAGAGGCAAGCAGAGATTAAATGATTAGCCTTGGATTCTTGCATTCAGATTCTAACAAATCCTTAGAATTTCATTCCATGTATGCCCATAACTTCTTCAAATGCATTCAAGATGTCAACATTATTTTAAACAGACATTTTATAATGAGATAACATTTCTGGAGTTCTTGTTAAATATGCCTTAAATATCTTTATCTTTTCCCTTCTTCAGATTTAAGTAACTCCTCAATTTCCACATATAATCTGATTTTGAGTAATGAATACACAATTACTCAATATTTATTTGCAATATGTTGTTGAGGATTTGCACTTAAGAATATTGACAATTCAGTATGAAGCATTCAATAAGTTCTGATTTCAATTTTATTCAACCTTATTTGTATCTTCATAATCAACGTGTCTTATCTAGAGAAGGTATTAGCAATGGTCACCAATTTATTCAATTTGGTCTATAGATTCAAACTTGAAACATTTATTTTCTTATTTTTTTGGTGCACATAATTTTTTATTTGGTGAGTACAAAGAACATTTTGATAACATTGGAGCATGATTCCATAAGAATCAGCAGCTAATTATTATATTTTTCAATGAAGTTATATAGCTTTATTTCATATGTGTTCCCCAAATACTTAAAAATATACTTTAATTTGATTCTTTTAAATTTTAAATTCTTTTAAAATTTATTTCCATTTAGGAAAAATGACAATGTACTTAAGTCTAGTCATAATCATAATGAGCAAAAAAGATCTTCTTGAACATTCTATATGTTTAATTGGTTGTTCTTGACATTTTTGTCAATCAAAGAACTAGAGTTGTGGCTGAAAATATAGCCAATGAAATTAAATATAATAGTGAAATAAACAGACATTCAATGAAATAATCTTCCAGTGTCTTCCTATGGATCTTCAATAGTTCTATGAAGTCACTTCTCCCAGTAGTTTCATTTATGATTTTTGAAAAATAGCCCTGAAAAATTAGGCTTTGATAAAGTCTATTGGGATTCAAACTTAGATATCTAAGATATCTAACCTTAAGCCCAAATCACTCTGACAATCACTGATTAGACAATAGGTCCCAGCCTTAGCCTCACTTGGTCATAGTTTGTATTTTGATGGTTCAAAAAGAGTTGAACAGATTTTTTTTTTTTTGGTTCTGGCAAAAAAACCCTGAAAGCCTGCCCCTCCCAGATAGATTTTTTGTTTGGATAGAAAAAAGGAGCCGCTTCTTTTTGCCTCATTTCTTATCTAGCCTTAATCATTTAATGGGTGCTGTCTCAGACAAAATGAGATCTGGGAAAGACCTTAATTCAAAAATACCAAAGTACTCTTTTTCATTGGATCAGTCTCCAGCCTTCTTAATCTATATCTGGCCACTGAACCCAGATGGCTCTGGAGAAGAGACTGAAGCTGGTGACTTTGCACAGCTCTCCCTCACTTAAATTCAATTCACTTGCAAGTCAAGACATCAGCTTCCTGTTATTTTATTTGTCCTGTCATGAAAAGCACAAATAACAATTAAACCACTTTTGCTGTGGTGATGTTTGATGCCTTTCCTTAAGGGTGTTCTTTGATAACACTGCCTGATTTCCTGTGGCACATATATTATTCTGTGTAGGGCCTAAAATGTTTTTATACTTTCTATTAAATTCTTTGAGATAATATATTTATTCATGACAGTTGTAATAGATACCAGCTTTTAAATTTACTGTTTCAGTATAATTGGTCTATTAGTTGGATTCATGCTATCATATTCAAAAAAGGCTTTTTTGGAATTGTTTATTAGATATAATTTCTTAAAATTATGTTATGTGAAGTTTTTCAATGACTTGGAGCTCTTCAACTTTTTCCCCTAAGATTTTAGTAGCACCTTGATTTCATCTCTTATCTAATCTAGACTTCTGCATGAAGATATTTTTAGGTCATAAATATAATATTGTGTGACATGGAGCTGAAAGTATCAGTGACAATAAGCAGCATGAATCTCTTGCTTATAACTTGTAAAAATCTATTTCAAGTTTTGTTATGATAGAACTGGAACATAGATTCTTGGCCTCACTCTGCCAGTCCCCAGCCACATTAGCAGACCAGATCCTCAGAGAGCAGTTGGGTATTTTTTTCATCAAGGTTCCAGGGATAACCTGAAAAAGGTAAAGGGTTGCTTTCTTTTAGTACTATAGTTCATGGAAACCCCACTGGAATACTTTTCATTAATCATCAGTTGATATTAATCATTCAGTTAGCTTTAGTGGGGAAAGTATTTAGTAAGGTTGCCCATTGAAAGAAGAGTATATGCAAAATACAGACCCCAAAACTGGGAAGCTTCCTTCTAAATACATACAGAGTGAAGCTAGAAGTCTCAGGCTAAAGAAACACATGTGGCAATGGGCTATGTCACAGCTCCTGGATGCAGACATTCTTTTCTCCTTTTGATGAGTTCTCATAATGTTCATCTTAGTATAGCTTTTGGCTTGGTATCTTGTAAAATCCCAAAGATAGCTTTTCTCAGTATATCTATTTTTTTCCTTGGCTCCTGATACAGATGCTGCCAGCAGCTATTACAGTTCTGGAGATGCCCAAGAGAAATCTAAAATCTTCTGATCATTCTGCTCCCTTCCTCCCATTAAGAAATTCCTTTTCAAGGATTTGGCTAGACTTCTTTATCTTCTACACTTGTCTACCATTTGCTTAGATTCCAAATTGGCTTGCTCTTTTACCCAAGACCCACAGGGTCTGAATGAATTTTCTTCAGCCAATTCCCATACAATTTCCATATAGTATCATTTAGTTATATTCAATGATCTATTTTTTGTTAATAATTTTTCACACCTAACTTAATGCCTTTGATTAAGTGATTCAATAAAGATATTTTCTACTAATGAATGTGGCTATTTGATATGAGGGTAGAGTGATTGATTGATTGATTTAATTAATTTTGACCTCATTTGTACAAATGACCTAATATTTGAATGAAATAAAAGTATTAACTTGTTTGCTTTTATTAATTTGTTCCTCCCAATGTCCCTTTTTAAAGTACATTTTATGGGTCTATCTCAAATAATCAGATAAAAATATATTCTCATATCAGTGATCTGAAAATGTACATTTCTTAATTGTAAGTTGCTCATCTCTCAGTCAAGAAATGAGTGACATATTTCATCTTCATTCTTTTGAAATCATAATATAAGTTCATTGTATTGTTCAAAGTTCTAAAAATCTTTTAAATTCATTTTTTCTTTATAATAATATTATCATTATATGATTATTGTTGTAATTTCCCTTACTTTTATCAATGACTTATCAACTCAACTGAAGTCTTCATAGTTTCCTCTGACACTATATACTTCTTAATTTCCTACAAAACAATATTAATCCATTATATTTTTATACCACAATATGTTTAATTATTTTCTATTAGATGGATACACCCATTAATTTTTCGTTTGGGGCTAAGATGAAAATAGTTATCAAAATTATTTTTTACAAATGGATAATTTTGATTATATTAAATTAAAAAAGATTTTGTAAAAACAAAACCAATGCAATCAAGATTACAAGGAAAGCAGAAAACTGTGTGTGTGTGTGTTGGGGGGGTGGGAATTTGCATGCAGGGGTTTTAAAAAAGGCATCATTTCTAAAATAATTGGCTCAAATTTATAAGAATGCAAGCCATTCTCCAATTGATAAATGATCAAAGGATATACCAAACAACTTTCTTTCTTTCTTTCTTTTTTTTTTTTTTTTTTTTTTGCTGAGGCAATTGAGGTCAAGTGACTTGTCCAGAATCACACAGCTAGAAAGTGTTAAGTGTCTGATATCACATTTGAACTCAGGTCCTCCTGACTTCAGTTCTGGTGCTCTATCCACTGCACCACCTAGCTGCCTCTACAATTTTCAAATTTAGAAATTAAAAACATTTATAATCTTATGAAAAAAATGCTCCAAATCACTATTGATTGGAGAAATACAAATTAAGACAATTCTGAGATTCCACAGCATACCTCTCAGATTGGCTAAAATGACAGGAAAAGATAATGATAAATGCTAAAGGGGATATGAGAAAACAGGGATGCTCATACATTGTTGTCATCTGTTCCAACCATCCTAGAGAACAATTTGGAATTATGTTCAAAGGGCTATCAAACTGTGCATAACCTTTGATTCAATAATGTCTTTATAGGGTCAATATCCAAAAGAGATCATAAAAAATGGAAAAGGAACCACATGTGCAAAAACTGTTTGTAACAGTCCTTTAAATAGTAGCAAGGAACAGAAAACTGAGTGGATGCCCATCAGTTGAAGAATGACTGAATAAATTATGATATATCAAGGTTATGGAATATTATTGTTCTACAAGAACGATCAGCAGGATGGTTTCAGAAAAGCCTAGAGAGACCTACATGAACTGACACTGAGTAAAGAGTAGAAAATCAGGAGGTCATTGTACATGGGAACAACAAGATTATGTGATGATTAACTATGGTGAACTTGGCTCTTTTCAATAGTGAGGTGATTTAAGCCAGTTCCATTAGACTTGTGATGGAGAGAACCATCTGCATTCAGAGAGAGGACTGTGGGGACTGAGTGTGGATCACAACATATTTTCATCATTTTTGTGGTTAGTTGCTTATTTTATTTTTCTCTTTCTCATTTTTTTGATCTGATTTTTCTTGTTCATTATGATAAATGTGGAAATATATATAGTAGAATTGCACACATTTAATATATTGCTGTCTAGGGGACGGGATGAGGCGAAGAGAGGGAGAAAAAATTGGATCAGAAGGTTATGCAAGGGTGAATGTTGAAAACTATCTTTACATATATTTTGGAAATAAAAAAAGGTATTATTATTTTTTTTAATAATTATAACTTTTTATTGACAGAACCCATGCCTGGGTAATTTTTTACAGCATTATCCCTTGCACTCACTTCTGTTCCGATTTTTCCCCTCCCTTCTTCCACCCCCTCCTCCAGATGGCAAGCAGTCCTATACATGTTAAATAGGTTACAGTATATCCTAGATACAGTATATGTGTTCAGAACTGAACAGTTCTCTTGTACAGGGAGAATTGGATTCAGAAGGTATAAATAACCCGGGAAGAAAAACAAAAATGCAAGCAATTTATATTCATTTCTCAGTGTTCTTTCTTTGGGTGTAGCTGCTTCTGTCCTTCCTTGATCAATTGAAACTGAATTAGCTCTCTTTATCGAAGAGATCCATTTCCATCAGAATACATCCTCAAACAGTATCATTGCTGAGGTATATAATGATCTCCTGGTTCTGCTCATTTCACTTAGCATCAGTTCATGTAAGTCTCACCAGTCCTCTCTGTATTCATCCTGCTGGTCATTTCTTACAGAACAATAATATTCCATAACATTCATATACCACAATTTACCCAACCATTCTCTAATTGATGGGCATCCACTCATTTTCCAGTTTCTAGGCACCACAAACAGAGCTGCCACAAACATTTTGGCACATACAGGTCCCTTTCCCTTCTTTAGTATCTCTTTGGGATATAAGCCCAGTAGTAGTGCTGTTGGATCAAAGGGTATGCACAGTTTGATAACTTTTTGAGCATAGTTCCAGATTGCTCTCCAAAATGGTTGGATTTATTCACAACTCCACCAACAATGCATCAGTGTCCCAGTTTTCCCACATCCCCTCCAACATTCATCATTATTTTTTCCCATTTTAGCCAATCTGACAGGTGTGTAGTGATGTCTCAGAGTTGTCTCAATTTGCATTTCTCTGATCAATAGAGATAAAAGGTATTATTTAACAAATAATTTTGTAAATGAAAGTCCTTTTCTATTTTCTTTGACTTCTTTGGGGATGTTGGGGTACAGGGTTCAATCAAAAGATATTCACAATTGAGTAAATTTAGGACTGTAAGTCTAAATTGTTTTCCAGAATGACTAGGCCAATTTATAACTCCATAAATAGTATAATAGTGTAGCTCCTTTCCCATAAACCTGAAGCATCTATCATTTTCATCTTTTGTCAGATTTGCAATTATGATGAATATGAAGTGAAATCTCAATGTTACTTAAACTTACATTTGCTTAATTAATAGTGATATATAAAAAAATTTCCTATGATTGTTACAATTGGCTTTCTTCCTTTGAAAACTGTGTATTCATATCCTTTGATCATATCTATTGAGGAATTGTCCTTAATTTTTTCATTTGAATCAGTTCCTTATGTATTTTGGATATGACCTCCTTTATCAGAAAAACTTTATATAAATATTTTTATTGTTTTACTTCTGATTTTAAGTTAGATTTTTTTCTTGTATGATTCTATTACTTATTTTTTTAACGAACTCTTTCCCACCTATTTAGCTGAAAAGCATTTTTCCTTTCTCCTCTAATTTTTCACAATAACCTTTTTTCTAGGTTACATATCTATTTGGAGCATTTTCTCCCTATGATTGTTCTTTCTGTTTTCAATCTTGTATGATTGTGTATGTTGTTGTTTTTTTTGTTTGTTTGTTTCTGCTTATTTTGCTCTGCATCAGTTCCACCTATGTGAACTCTCTCTGGGCTTCTTTATATTCACCATGTTTCTCATTTCTTACAATAAAGTTATTTTTCACTGAATTTATATAAAACAATTTGTTTAGTTATTTTCCAATAAACATTCACTTTGTGTTTAATTACTTATTGTTTTTTAAAAAATGCTGCTATAAATATTTTGCTGTATATGAGAATTTTATTTTTATTAATTCCATCCTTGGTATATAAACCAAGTACTGGAGTATCTGGATCAATGAATAAATATAATTTAGTCACTTTATTTGCATAATTACAAATTGTTTTCCAAAATTATTGTATTGATCTATAATTCCACCAAAAATAAATTAATGTTCCCATATCCCTATACAATTTCCCATATTGATTATTTTCATTTTTTATCATCTTTGCCAATTTTCAGGCTGTGAGGCAAAACCTCAGGGATATCTTGATTTGCATTTTTCTTATTAGTAATTTGGAGCATTCTTATTTATGGTTTTTAATGGTCTGAAATTTTTCTTTTGATAACTTTTCACACATATCCTTTGATCACTTATTATTAAAGAAATGGCTTTAGATCTTAAATATATCTATTGATTTTTTTTACATCTTCATACCAAATGATTGTAATAGAAAAAAATTTTCTATTCATTTGATTATTTTTTATCCTATGTACATTATTATTTTGTGAAGAAACGTTTTAGTTTCATGTAAACAAAGTATCTATCTCTTTTGTCTTATGAAATTCTCAATTATTCTCTCTCTCTCTCTCTCTCTCTCTCTCTCTCTCTCTTCCTCTCAAGAATATATCTACTATCCATAATTGTGAAAGGTTTATCATCTGTACCTCTTCAAATATTTTTAAGGAGTATTCATTATTGAGGTTACATATCCATTTAGAATTTATTGCAGAATGTGGGTAGGACATTGTTCTAAGCCTGATTCTCTCAGATTGTTTTCCAGTTTTTCCAGCAGTTTTTTATCAAATAGGGATTTCTTTCCTTAGTAATTTATGTTTTCTTATTTATTCAACACTAGGTTATTGTGTTTCAGTATTTCTTATTCTCCCTTCTACAATGATCTATCTTTATTTTTTTTAACCAGTATGAAATCATTTTAGGGGAAAGGGGATGGGAAAGGAATAAGCAGTTATATTGTACTAATGTGACAGGACCTGTGCTAAGTATTTTATAGATATTCACCTTATTTGATTCTTAAATCAATCCTGCCAAATCCTTCTGGGATCCCTATTTTATAATTGAGGAAATCTATAAATAATACAGAGGTTAAGTGACTTGTAAGGTCACATAGTTGCTATGTGTCTGAGAATAGATTTGAACACAGATCTTCCTAACTGTAGGCCAAGTACTCTATCCACTATACCAATTTCTTCCCCTAGTTTTAATGGTTGCCATTCCACAATTTTGAGCTTATGTATACATACATATATATAAATATACATACAAAGATTTATACATATACAAACATATTATATATATATATATATATATATATATTAGCAAGAGAGAAAGGAGAGATAAAAACAGAAAGACAGACACAGAGACAGAGATAGAGAGAGACAGACAGAGACAGAATCAGAGAGAGACAGAGACAGAAAGACAGAGAGATAGAGATAGAGACAGACAGAGAAACAGACATTGAGACAGGGAAATATAGAAACAGAAAAAGAGAAAGACGGAGAGACAAAGACAGAGAGAGAGACAGGCAGAGAAACAGAGAAACAAACAGGGAGAAAGACAGACAAAGTCAGAGACAGAGACAGAGAAAGACAGACAAAGAGAAACAGGGATAGGGAAACAATGGGGGGGGTGGAGAAAGTGTGGCCCATATTAACTTTCCACTACTTTTTTAAAAAAGAATTTCCTTTAATATTCTAAATCTTTTATTGTTCCAAGTGAATTTTGTTGTTAATTTGTCAAGTCTAGCAAAGTGTCCCATTGACAATTTGATCAGCAGAACATTAAAATTTGAAATTAACTTAGGTGGTATTGTCTATTTTTTTTTTATTTTAATGGCAAGGTCAAGTCACAAGAAATGAATATTCCTTCAGTTATTCAAATTGTTCTTTCTTGTTCTAAGAAACACTTTGCTATTGAATCTATACAAATATTCTGTGTGATATTGGTAGATTGATCCCCAAATATTTGTTTTGTAGTTTTGGGGGAATGGTATTTATTTTTCTAGTGTTGTCTCTTGGATTTTATTATGTTAATAATAATGATTTTGAAGAATTTATTTTTTACTCTGGAACTTTGCTGAGACTACTATCTCTTGCTGATTATCTGTTTTTCTAACAGATCATTATGTCATCAAAAACAAGTACAGTTTTAATGACCCTTTTACTTATGTTTATGCCTTTAGTTCCTTTTATAGCTATTCTTAGGATTTCTAGAATTATAAAAAAGTAATAACAAGAATAAGCAACCTTTCTTTATTTCATATTGTTTAGGAAAGTTTCTAATATTTCCATTGCATATGATCTTTGCTTTTAGTTTTATATTATCTTCATTTTAAGTAAGGTTCCTCTATAGCTCTACTTTTTAGAAGTTTTACCACAAATAAATATAATTTGTCAAATACTTTTTTCTGCATCTATTGAGATAATCATGTGGTATTGGATTTTTTGTTGTTTTTAATATAATTATTTTCATTGTCTTTGTAATGCTGAATCATCTTTGCATTGTTAGTATAAATCCAACTTGGTTATTAATTGATTTTCTGTAGTGTTTGACAAAATTTTCTTTTAAAATATTAATTGATATTATAAAGTAATATTAGTTCATACTTCTCTGTTTTATCTTTTTTTGGTTTGGTTATTAGAATTTTTCCTCTTTTCCTCGACAAAGACTGTATTTTTTTATATTCGGTTGTTTTAATTTAATTTACTTAGATTCATAGCTCTTATGTTTATTTATTCCTTCTTTAGTTTCCTTATTCCTCATGGAATTAAAACTTCTAAGGAATCTTTTAAACTCTTTCTTCTAAATAGGTTTTGAGGGTTTTTTTCCTTTATTCTATTTTATTCTATGTTATGTCCCTGTATCCTTTTTCTATTGTGCCTTGCTCTTAGGAATTCTAATTCATGCGAATGTTAGAGGTTACAGAGATATGATTCTATAGTAAGAAATTTTCTATGTCTTTCTGTGCATATTTTTTTCTCATTTCCCATGAAATTTCCTCCTAACCATTCCCTTTGCCTTTTCTAGCTATTAATTCCCCTCAGGAACTCAGGAGTTCCAATTCCCCTTCTTCTTAGAATGAATAGTTTAAACATCAAATCCCTATAGATTATACCCATTGTAATTTCCCTTTTCCCATTACAGAAGAGTTCTCTTCCTCACAAGAATATTCTTCAGTGACATTCGCTCATACTACTAAGACAAGTTTTCTCCTCCCCCCCATCTTAGTTTCTCACTGATTTTACTTTATACCCTCTCTTACAGAAATGGCATTTTTAAACAAATCAAAAGCAAAATTAATCCTATAGACTTAAATTATAAAAATGAAAATTCTGAGGACTATTGTAAACATTTATATAAAAAATAACATCATTGTAAAAAGACCTTGAAATAAATAAGAATTGTAAACAAAAACAATGACTATTCAAGATTCTAGAAAATTGATGATGAAACATTATCAAACACAGAAAGACTATGGATTTAGAATACAGAACAAAACATATCTCACTAAAAAGCTACTAAGAGAATTTGTTTTGCTTGACTGGGTATATTTTTCACAAGAAATTTCTTTTTCTTTGCTTTTCTTAATGACATTAGGAGTAAGAGAGGGAAAAATATTTTTTTTAATTTAAAAATATAGAGGAAAGATACTATAGCTGTAATATGTTCGTACACTTTCATCTAAGATGACTATATTATTTAGGTTTTTATTTAGTTTTATTTAATTTTTTTATTATTTCCCTTTCATATTTAATCATTGATTTGATTAGATTGATTATATATTCTCTTCTATCTCCTTCCAGTCCTCTCCCTTTTTATGTCTTCCCATTTTGTATTATAGTACCACATTTATAAAAAAGTTACTTTCCTGGAGGCAGGGTGTTGTGAGATTTAATTCGTGATATTTTAGAGCTGTTCCTATCACGTATCTTCTTTATTTTGACTTCCACTTTTAAATCATGCATGTGTGTATGTGCGCATGCGCGCAGATGTGTGTTCAAAGAAAGAAATCTCTTAATGGTCTGTCTGTTCTTGTTTTGTACTTATTATTCTAAACCCCTAGGTATATTTTTATTTTTCCCTTTTTTTTCTGAGATAAGTTATTTTGTTATTTCTGCTGAGTTCAGTATTTTCAAAGCAAATAATCTGTTTGGGTATGGTTTTCTTTGTAGGAAAACTTTTAATGCAACTTGCTGATAAAATTCCTCTCTTTTTCATTAATGGTTATGTTCAAGATTACAGGGTATATCATTTTGGATTGCATCTTTGCTCTTGGAGATTTCCCTCCAGGAGTTCTCATCCCTTCAAGAGGTTCTGGTAGAGGCAGAATGTTGTTCAGTTGTGTCTGATTCTTTGTGATCCTATAGGGAATTTTCTTGGGAAAAAGTAGTGTTAGTTATTGTTTTCTTCTGGATTGAGGAGGATCTGTGGGTTTAGGCAAATTGAGTTTAAGTGACTTGCACAGGATCACAAAGCTAGTGAATATCTGAGGCCAGATTGCAACTCAGGTCTTCAGGGATCTAGACCCAGTGGTCTATCCTGTGAACTACTTAGCTGCCAGAATAGTTTTGTGTTATTTGAATTTTATTTCCATTTTATGTTAATACTTTCTTCCTTGTTCCCTTATAGAATTAATTATATATCATTAAAGTTGTTAAATTAAACCACTAAACCACTATGTTTTTTTTAGGGTTTTATTCATTTTTAATTTGTTTTTGTTGTTATTTTTGGAAATGATCCATGGATTATGTTGATTGTTGCTTTGTATTTTGTATTCAGAAGTTCTGGCCAATTGTATTGTTTTATAGGTATTCAGGTTTTTTGACTTGTGTCCTTGTCTGAGACTTACAATCTTAAAGCTATCTCTATTCATTTTGAATTTGAGATCAATCTGCTTTGCTTCAATAGTGATTATGTTTTATTTATACTTCATTTCTTTTTGATTTTCTTTTTCAGGTTGTCATTTAATTCTGAGTATTTGCAGTATCAATAATTGTTTTATCTTTCATTTCTTTGGTAAAATATGCTATTATGGATTCTAGCTTTTCTCTTTTGTCAGTTATTTATGTTATAAAGATCATATGCAAAAGTATAAACTCTGCTTTCAAAATTCTTATATTCCTTTTACACCATTTAGAAACATCCTGCTCCACTTTCATACTCCCTTGGAAATCTCAAAGGTCCTCTATCTCAACAGATATTATTTTCATTTGTCTTGCAATGTTTAGGCATAGATATTTATAGAGACAGGTAGCAGAACGAATAGAGTATTAGTCCTAGAATCAGGAACACTCGAATTCAAATCTAGCCTCAGATACTTAATAGTCATATGACCCTAAGCAAGTTACTTAATTTTTGCTTACCTTAACTTCCCCATCTATAGAATAAGGATGATAATAATAGCACCTACCTTCCAGTATTGTTGTGAGGATCAAATGAAATAATAATTGTAAAGTGCTTGGCCCAATGCCTGGCAAAAAAAGTAAACATTATGTGCATTTAGTTATGGTTAATATTAGATGCCTACACTCTTTCATTCACTCTGAAGTGAATATTCCCTTCTTTATTATTATCTTTCCTATTGATTTAACTATCTATGCTTAAGATCTTTAGTTGAGTTTTCTTCCTCTTGAGATCTTTAGTAATTTTAGTATTTTTTTTCCTTATATTCTCTTATAACAAATAACTATTATAACTTTCTGACTCCTTCCCCTTTCATGGTAGTTTTACTGGGGGCTAGCCCTCAAAGGTCTGTTAATCTTTTCCCATCTTTTGGAATTTACATTTTAGCAGCCATGATATCTATCTCAAATGACTTTTGGGGGAACAAAATTGGCCACAGCTAGAAGCTAGTCCTCTTCTAAATTAGGATACCAAATTCACATTGTTAACCTGCCCCAGTTTCATCTGTTGCTCAGTTCTCTGGTTGAATCTCTGATTGTAGTATACAATACTGCCATGCTACACTACTAGCCAGATCAAGCACCTGTCTTTTGATTTTCCATGGCACAAGGAATTGGGGTTGGGGAAAATAGAATTGCTTTATCACTTGTATACTTGTGCATCATTAATATTTTTAAGGAGGGATGAAAAATCATGAGAATCATAGAAATAGAAAGTATCTAGTCTTTTATATTTTTTGTTACCTGCCCACAAAACAGTAACATTTCTAGTAATTCTAATATATTGTAAGGTAATTATTCATGTTTTATTTAAAATTTTATGCTACTTTTAATTTGGGGTTTGGTCCATATATTTCTGGTAATGTAGCATGGCAGTGCTCTACACTGCAACAGTATTCAAAACAGGTGGTTTAGCAATGCCAGACCTCAAACTATATTATGCCAAAACAATTTGATTTTAGTTAGAAACAGAATGGTAGATCAGTGGGATTGATTAGACAATTATACAGTGTTAATTAAATATAGCAATCTAGTATTTGACAAACCCAAAGAACCACACTTTTGGGAAAAAAGAACTCAATATTCGACAAAAACTTCTGGAAAAATTGTAAAGACTAATATCCCATACTATGTATGAATATGAGATCAAAGTGGGTTCAAGAGTTAGACATAAAGAATGATATTGTAAACAAGTTAGGAAAATATGGAAAATTATACCTGTCAGATCTCTGAATGAGGAAAGAATTTATGACCAAACAAGAGATAGAGAGCATTACAGGATGTGAAATAAATAATTTTGATTATATTAAATTACAAAGTTTTTACATGAACAAAAACAATGCAGCTAAAATTAGAAGAAAAGCAGGGAACTTGGAGAAAACTATACCAAGTTTTTCTGATAAAAGACTCATTTCTTAAGTTTATAAAGAACTGAATTGTATAAGAATGATTCAGTTCCACAATTGATCAAGGACAGGAAGAGGCAGTTTTCAGAAGAAGAATTTAAATATCTATAGTCAAATAAAAATGTTTTAAATTAATAATGATTAGATAAAAGCAAATTAAAACAAGTGAGGTTATCACCTCACACCTGCCAAATTGGTTAATATGACAGAAAAAGAAAATAATAAATGTTGGAGAGGATCTGGGAATATTGGGACACTAATGTGCTATTGGAGAAGTTGTGAATTAAGTCAAACATTTTGGAAAAAAATATGAAACTATGCCCAAAGGGCTATAAACTGTGCATACAGTTTGACCCAATAACACCACTACTAGATATGTGTTCCAAAAAAATCATGGAGAAAAGAAAGAAAAGGACCTATATGTACTATATATCAGTTCTTTTTAGTCATAGAAAAGGATTGGAAATTGAGGGGATGTTCATCAATTGGGGAATGGCTGAACAAGTTGTGATATATGATTGTGACAGATTACTGTGCAATGAGAAATGATGAGCAGAATGCTTTCAGAAAAATCTGGAAAGACTTACATGAACTAATGCCAAGTGAAGTTACAACAACCAGTAGAATATTACACATAGTAAAAGCAGTATTGTATGAGGATCAACTGTGATGATTTAACTATTTTCAGCATTACAATAATCCAAAACAATTCTGAAGGACTTATGATGAAAAATGCTAGCCAACTCCAAAGAAATAAATGATGAATCCAAATTGAATACTGTTTTTTTTCTAACTTTCTTTATTTGGGAGAGAGGGGAGATCTTTATTTTCTTTTGTGATATAATTTGTATGAAGATGTTTTGCATAACTGCACATAAATTATCTATATCAAATTGATTTTTCCTGGACAGGAGAGGGAAGGGAAGGAGGAGGGAGAGAATTTGATACTCAAATTT
This sequence comes from Antechinus flavipes, assembly GCF_016432865.1. NCBI lineage: Eukaryota > Metazoa > Chordata > Mammalia > Dasyuromorphia > Dasyuridae > Antechinus > Antechinus flavipes. Next base: position 239,468,255 of record NC_067401.1, on the reverse strand, counting down.
TTAAAAAATGAATATTAAAAATGTTTTTATATGTAATTGAGGAAAAGTAAATAAATGTTTGAAAATATATTTTGCTGTCTATGTAAAATGAAGACCAGTTTGTCAATAAGTAGAATATATTGTTTTCCTTTAAAATGTGAATTTACTCTGCCCACATTTGCTTATGCTACCCTTTAAAAAAGCTGTCAACCTATGATATTCCTCACTTCAGTAAAATGTATTTGACTGCATATTGAATACACATACTGATTCCTATCATAAACACAGGGAGTGAAGCAAAATACAGCAAAAAGAAAACTCTATACATGTTACATTTATGTCTAATACCTGATTTCTCTTCAAGCATTTTTTTTTTGCTGACACATTTTGGTTTTCTTTATCTTGACAAGTGAATTAGAGGATTGATGTCACTATAGTTTCTGAGAGCTGGGACAAGCAGCACCAATGGTGCCTTCAAATCAACTTTTTGAAATAAATTCAATGGTCGTATTTTTTTAAGTGAACTGAGATGGAGCAACTATCTGAGATGTATCCAAGAGGAAGTGGGTCATCTACTATTTTTTATGACTAATTATTTGATTACTTAAATAATAAGATCAGTTTTTTCTTTTCTTTTCTTTTCTTTTCTTTTCTTTTTTCTTTTTTCTTTTTTTTTTGCTGAGGCAATTGGGATTAAGTGACTTGCCCAGGGTCACACAGCCAGGAAGTGTTAAGTGTCTGAGACCAGATTTGAACTCAGGTCCTCCTGACTTCAGAGCTGGTGCTCCATCCACTACACCACCTAAGCTGTCCCAGTTATTTCTATTTGATGAAGAATTATAAATCCTAGTGATATTCTTTAAATTTTGGCACCTTTCCACATTCACTACAATCCTAGCTATGCATCTGGTTTGAACTGGAAGACCACAAAGTTCCCTTCCCAGTTCTAAACAGATTATAGAAGACTACTTGGGGCAGTATGGGTGGGTTGAAGGAGATTCTATCTTTTATAGTAGTTACTCCTTGGAAATTTCATAAATGAATAAGTTTGTGAGAATTTGGAAGTGAACAGGATTTTTTTTGAGGGTGGGGGAAACCAAAATGGGGAGAAGATTAGTAGAACATCTTAAGCATAGAGAGGCAACAGCAAAGGCAAAAAGCAGATGCATCTCGGCACAACAGAGGGAACCAGATGGGGAGTGGAAATAAAAATAGGAAAGGAACAGAGTACAGAAAAGAGCACAAAAAAAAATCATTTCATCCTGCAAGCAACCAGGAACTGAAAAGCAACTGAAAGAGAAAATTATAAACTCTACAGTATTTAAGATAGAGGACAAATTGAATGAAAATTAGATGGGGAATACTGATTTTTGCCCATAAATAGAACTCTTTCTACTAAAATAAATAGGGCATTTTTACTAAAAGAAAAGAGAGAGATTAAAGATCAAGAGTGGGGGCAAAATTGTAAGAGATTAAAAGCTTCAAGAACCTGGCAAACCTTGTAGCAAAAAAACGATCTCCATGGGGAAAAAATGGAAGAAATAGAAGCCTAGAAAGAGTTTTGAAAAGAAAAAGAGGTAGAAGAAAAAAAGAGATATGTGGAATAGCAGAAAGAGGGATGAATTTATAAACTGTGTTTAATTCCTGATTCTGCTACTTACTACATATGTGATCCTGCTTTACAATTCTGGGATATAGTGTTCTGAATTCTAAAATGAGGAGTTTAGACAGCATGATATAGTGGAAAGAATGCTGCATTTGAAGTCATGAAGACCAAGGGTTCCAAACTCACTTCACACATTCATAGTTTGATTCTGGGCAAGTCATTGAACTTCTAAGCCTTGGTTCCTCATCAATCAATTAAAGAGATTAAATTCTGTGGCTTCCAAAATACCTTCAACTTCTAAATCTTTGATTTTTTACACAGAGCAGTTGCTTAATAAATATTTATTGACCGATTGCTCTGAGATTTATGATGGAGAGTGCCAGATCCTACAGAAAACCTTTCCTAATTGTCCCAGTTGTTAGTTTTCTCTCCCTAATGAATTTTTCTGATCTGTATGCATGTAATATCTGCACACTCCATACATCATGGTCATCATGATTATCATCATCTTTTCCAGTACAAAATAAGTTCTTGAGGACAGGGAACACTCTAAATTTATCTTTGAATGCCCTGAGTATTTGAGCTTTAAACATAGTAGCAGACATAAAAACTTGCCAATTTGAATTATAGAATGGAGAGGATCAGAATAGAATGTGGAAGAATAATAAAATTGGTTTGAAGGTAAAATTAGCAGTGGTGGGAATGATTAAAAAACTTAAGATAAATTTTTTTGACCAGAAAATTATTATTAGTAATCCTAGTTACAGTGGCAAAGAAAAAAAAATCAGTTAAGGTACAAATCTTTTAACTTGTTTTTGATTTTTCTAGGACATTCTTAGTCTGTTCTCTGATCTTCTACAAGTAGTCTGGACTTCCTCCTTGGTTAATCCTAATTTGTAATTATTCAGTCATTTCCAATTCTTCTTGACCCTATGGACTATAACATATTACATCCTTCTATCCTCCCCTGTTTCCACAATCTGCCTACATTCATGTCCATTGCTTCCATGGCACTATCCTCATTCTTTGTTTTTCCTATTACCTCGTACCTTCAGTATTTCCTATCACGGCCCTTTCCAATGAAACATGTCTTCACCTTCAGTATTTGACCTTTCAGTAAATAGCTTGAAATAATTTCTTTAAGTATGGACTGATTTGATCTCCTTGTTTTCTAAAGGATCCTCAAAAGTATTCTCTATCATCACAATTTGAAAGTGTTGATTCTGTAGCACTCAGATTTCCTTATTATTCAGTTCTCATAATCATACATTACTACTGCAAAAACCATAGCTTTGACTATATGTGCCCTGGCCACAAGGCAATATTTCGTCACATAGCTTGTAAGTATCATAGTAATAAATAAGGCTAGATTTGAACTCTAGGAGATGAGTCCTCCTGACTACAGGCCTAGCACTCATTTCACTCTGCCATTCAGATGCCCCTTTAACTCTCATTAGAAGTTTTCAAAGAGTCTAAGGACCACTGGCTAGGATATCAAAGAGGGCAGTATTAATCAGGTACTATTTGTACCAGCCTCTGAGATCTCTTCTACCTCTGAGAATTTTAGCTTCTTCTTCTTCATCTAACCCCAATTCCTTTTTTATTTTATTTTTGCTTTTTGACCAAAAAATAGCTATAGGTTCTAAAATGAGGAGGTGTTGTTACATCTGGAAAAATGATGAATTTTGTCCTTGAAATATCACTTTCTGTTTTATTTTAATCACACACTGAAAAAAAAACCTCCTTTTCAAAGGAAATCACAGCAATAATCTCTTTTTATCTATGTGAAAAGTGCTCATCTCATCAATCTTGATGCATTTTTTTTCTTTTTATTAAAAAAGATTGAAGTTATGTGTACCTGGTCAATGCTGACCTTCATTTTTGAATGAGGCTTCATCATCTTTTGAAATGAATTTTCCCTGAGAGTTGTCTTTGAATTAGTTGTCATTTCCAGGAAATAACACATGAATAAAACTGGTATTCTTCCAGAAAATCAAAAAGAAAAGACATTTGAGAAAGTTATATCTTCCTTCTCTTCCTTTCCCCAATACAGTAACAATAAGCATGTTTTAATGGATTTCTTTTAGCTGACAGTGGCAGGCATAATTCCTCCATGTCTAATTTATTTCATTTAGCATTATAGCAAATGATTAACTTTTGAAGCTATTTATTTATTTTCTTTTAAATAATATTTTCTTTTTTCTCCAATTACATGTAAAGACAATTTTTAACATTCAATTTTTATAAAATTTTGAGTTCCAAGTTTTTTCCCTCCTTCCCTTCCATCCTCCCCAAGAGGGTAAAACAATTTAATATAGGTTATGTATGTTCAATCATGTAAAATATTTCTATATTAGTCATGTTGTAAAAGAAGAAACAGAAGAAAAGAAAAAAAAATGAAAAATAAAATGAAAATAATATGTTTTGATTTTCATTAAGACTTCATCAAGCCTTTCCTATATATAGATAGCATTTTCCATTATGAGTGTTTTGAAATTGTCTTAGATCATTGTATTGTTGAAAAGAGCTAAGTCAATTATAGTTGATTATCACATAATGTTGCCTTTACTGTGTACAATGTACTCCTGATTTGGTTCACTTCACTTTGTCTCACTTCATGTAAGTCTTTCTAGCTTTTTTTCTGAAATATGTCTGCTTGTCATTTCCATTGTATTCATATATGACAACTTGTTCAGCTATTCCTCAATTACTGGGAATCCCTTCAATTTCCAGTTCTTTGAGAGGTTATATTTCTTATCTGGACAAATTACAAGTTCACTTTATTAGGTGAATTGCTTCTTTCAAAATCAGTGAAGAATTTAGATAAGCGATTCAAAGAATGGGCCAAGTTAGATGAGCTGCAACCTATAACAAAAGCTCGTAGAAAGAATGACCACTTGCATGATATCACAGAGACATTTGAAGGAGGTCTAATGCTATGTGAAGATCCCATCCATCTGCTAAGATGGTGTTTCCACATGAGAAATGATAGGGAATTACATGTGGTAATTTTTTTTTTATTATAACTATGTTTAATGACAATACATATGCATGGGTAATTTTTTAGAACATTATCCCTTGCACTCACTTCTGTTCCGACTTTTCCCCTCCCTCCCTCCACCCCCTCCCCTAGATGTATAAACATGTTAAATATGTCACAATATATCTGAGATACAATATATGTGTGCAGAATCGAATGGTTCTCTTGTTGCACAGGGAGAATTGGATTCAGAAGGTAAAAATAACCCAGGAAGAAAAACAAAAATGCAAAGAGTTTACACTCATTTCCTAGTGTTCCTTATCTGCGTGTAGCTGCTTTTGTCCATCATTGATCAATTGGAACTGAGATCTCTTTGTCAAAGATATCCACTTCCATCAGAATACATCCTCATATAGTATCGTTGTTGAAATATATAATGATCTCCTGTTTTTGCTCATTTCACTTAGCATCAGCTCATGTAAAGTCTCTCCAAGCCTCTCTATATTCATCCTGCTGGTCATTTCTTACAGAACAATAATATTTCATAACATTCATATAGAATGTGTTAATATTTTGATAACATGTAAAGATATTATTGATTGTGTTTGGTCTACATCATTGGGATTTTTCCCAATGGCTACATAGCTGGAATTATCAGTGTCTTCAAAAGAGTTTGTTATCTCCAGCCATTTCTTTTAATCCCATTTATATGTAAGAAATTGAGATGATTCCTTCCTCATGGCTTCTAACATACCGTTAAAAAAGGATATGAAGCAGTCTCCCCCTCCTCCACCAGACTTTAAGAAATAGGTCTGAATTCTTGGCCTTTTTTTCTTATTTTCCATTTTAGATACAGAGAACAAAGATTTCAACATCAGGAATTTCAAAGCCTAGGAGCACAAGCAATTGGTGTTGCACCAGCATAAGATTAAAACTTTGAGGAGCATGAAGTAATTTGAAACATGGCATTTCTTTCAGAAGTTTACTTTTTCAGAAGACATTACTTTTGGATATGAACATGGTGGGACCAGTGCTATGTAGGAATTTAGCTAAATTATGATATTCTTCCCCTTTTCCTTTCCCCATCACCCCAACAAGGAGCTATAGAAAGCATTATGCCCTGAAATATTGAAGGAAATTGCATGTTTGTTTTTCCTATATCCATGGAATAAAATTACATTTGGTAAAAAATATTCAGTGGTTAAATAGAACTGGGGTTCTAGTCACTGGACCTTTAAAATGTGGAAAACAATGTGAGAGATATTGAGTTGGTGGCCGAGAAAGGATATAGTCAATCTTCTCTGGATACCTTGAAAAGAATGAATAAAAATCCTAATATCCCAGTTCCTGGTGTGTGTGTGTGTATGTGTGTAAGGTGGAGAATGGCCTTAAATGGAGAAGGTTTCTTTCACCAGAAGCCATGGTTCTCATTCTTTCAAATGTAAATGCAGCTAAAAAAATTGCTAAATAGGTCATGGGGATTGGACATGACTGAAATGACTCAACAATAGCAAAATGATTTAGGCCTTTTTGAAGATGATGACAGTTCTAACTATGCAGCTGATATAAACATCCTAATGCTATGATAGGATAAATATACCCACCTATATGGGGGTAGCCAGATGGCACAGTGGATAGAGCACTGAGTTCAAATTTGCCCTCAGACACTTAATACTTCCTAGATGTATTTACCCTGACAAGTTACTTAACCCCAACTATCTCAAAAGGAGGAAAAAAATATTCACAAATGTATTTCTCTTACATATTGTTAGGATTCTCCTGGAAGCACCTCCTTCCATGAAGAGATAACATATTGGCCAACTGATGACTTGTATACAATAGCCAGTCCTCCATTATAGGAATACTTGAATATTTATAGTTCTTTAACAATGTATATCCATATTCCTACTTCTTGCAGGGCAGATCCCAAAATGAAGAAATTGATGATTAAAATACTAAGAGCTTGGTAATTCATTTGGTATTTAAGGTAAGAACTTCACAATAAAGCTGATGAAATGATTTCCTCTGTCATTTTCCATATCCTGAACAATGCTTCTGAAACAGTTTCCTTCCCACTCCTATCTCCTAATCATCTTCTTGTTTGTTTGGATAATATTGCTCTTTGGGCTGGAGGATCTCTAGAGAGCAAATCCTTAATGAGCTGGTACAGGAACAGGGACATGGAGAGAACACAAGAACAAAACAAACTTATGAAGCAAATCATTTAAATTTGTAAATGATATATGTATAGTTTTGTATGAATCAATTAAAATGATATATTGCATCAATTTCTCAACAATAATCTACAAATTTTATAAGATGGAAGTTTGCGAAGTGTAGATTTTGGATTGATAAAAGAAAGTAAATTCTATGCAGACTTATTAAGCACAACCTGCAAGGCACTAGGTATAAAAAGAAAAAAAAGAATACACTGCCCATAAAGGACTCACATTCTAAGGGTTGATATGTATGCAAATATAATACATTCTATAATGTGTATGTGCATACACATAGGTGATGTGAATGCAAATAAATAAATACAAAATATTTTAGTTGTCTGGCCCTCTAATTTCATTGACATAGAGAACTCTTTGAGAAAACTCTCTTTGCCAAAGTCAGGATTCAATTATTTTGTTATTTATAGTCTTAGAAAATTGCTTCATTCAATTAAGTGGTTTGTTTAGGATCATGCAGCAAATAGGTTTGAGAGGTAGGTCTGTGAATCCAGATCTTCCTTGCTCCAAGGAAATCTCCAAGTCTGATATGCCAGGTGGCCTTTCTAAATGCAAAGAGCATACGGCACAGTTACATGAAAACCAGATAGATGGTGTGGCTGGAGCACTTTGAATGGCAGCAATCTGCTAAAAAAGAAACTAAGGACTTTAAACGTCAAACTAAGATTTATCCTGGGGCAATGGGAAATCATTGAAGATTCTTAGGCAGAGGATTCATGTAATTGTTGATCCAATTTGTATTTTAGAAAAATCTATCCCTGTAATTGGGACTTCCCACACCTGGAAATCCTGTGTAATCACTGAAATCTCAAATTCAGTCTCCTTCCCCTCTTTTTTAGGATAACAAATAGACAACTAGGTAAATACGGCAATAACATGCACACACACACACACACACACACACACACACACACACATATATATACTAAGAATATACTGTCAACAATAATAGTAATAAAAAGATCATTTTGTCAGAGCAGACAAATAAGGAGAAAACCAAAGAAATGCAATATTTTGCTCAAAAGCAAACTTGAATGCCTATGATCCCTAAACTTGACTGAAAAGGTCAAAAGCCAATCAAATCATCAATTGACAGATACTTGTAAGTTAATTTCTGTATTCTAGGGCTGCACTAGGTTTGGGGGATAAAAAAACAAACAAACAAACAAAAAAAAACCATGATCTCTATTCTCATTAGAGGGACAACATATAAATATACAGTTCTAAACAGAATGTTTACAAAATATGAACAAGGTATTTAAGAAGGGGGGAAGTAGGGAAATGCAGTTAGGAAATGATGCATATAAATGGATCCAAGAGGTTAAAGCTCAAATCCCCCAAAGACAGGACAGAAAGCTTTGGAGAACTGGAGTAATTTTATTTCCCTCAAATGAGGTGGATGCCTTATGACCTGATCCTGGGCATTTATTCTATAGCTCCAGTGTTCCAAAAAGTAGCAGGAGTCTTCCTTTCTATGCACGTCATCACAGTTCTCTCCTAATTCATAGTTTTCCCCAGCTATTTTCTGCAAAAACTTTGTACTCCCCTGTCTCCTGCTTAGATGAGAGCATTTATCTTAGCTTACCTGAAAGCAGGAAGTTGAAATAAATGCCGTAATAATTTGGAGGCTGTGTGGATGACACATTCTGCATAATTCAGGAAATCCTTCTTTAGTGGCTAGAGGATTCATTTTACAGAATCCTACTGTGACTGAAAGCATAATAATACAGCCTGGAACTTCCCAACAGGAATAGATGATTCAAATAGAACAAAATAAGCTCAAGGTAGTAATATCATTTATTGTCTATCTAGATACATACAAATTGGTAGGACAAAAGAAACATCCATATATGTATTCACTTATGCATATGTGAATTGATCATAGACCAAATGACATATCCTCTACAAGTGGACATCCAAATTCTACTTCCATACCAAAGTAATAGAGAACTTGATAGCCCATCCCATTATTGCAGAGCACTAGTTATTAGGAAATTGTTTGGTATTAGGACATGATTCCTTATCTAGCTAAAAGCTGCATTTTCTATCTACTGGTCCTGATTATGGAAACTGAGGTCACACAAAATAAGGTATAATTCTATGTTGATATGACATAATTTGTAGATTCACTCATTCAACAGGAATCAATTAGACCTATTTTTGCAGAACTTGGGAACTAGATACCAGGAACAGAAAGAAAATAATCCTTACTCTCAGATGACTTCCATTCTAATGAATGGATGTGTGGGAGATATATATATATATATAAATCAATATAAAATATAAACAAAATAAAGTAAATTTAGCAAGAGGGGGGTTAAGTAGCAACCATTAAATGAATTGAGAAAGAAATCCAGAAGCCAGTGGCTCCTGAACAAAGTCTTGACACTGGATATTTGACATGATATAGATGAAGTGGGAATGCATTCCAAGCATGGGGAACAGCCTGACAAAGAAATAGATGAGGAAAGTGAAATAGCATGAAAAGACAACAGCAAATAAGTCAATATTTAAATAAGAAAATTACTTTGTTTCTAAATTTTCTCTTCTGCTATTAAAAACATTCTCTTTTTCCAAAAATTATTTCATTTTTGAGTCCCCTCATAATCCTGGTGCAAATTATCTGGATTACTTCCCAACTTTTCCCTGTCCCTCTACAAAGTTTCTATCATCACTAAATACTCCCTCCCCTCAAAAAAATTAACCTTTGTTATAGTATGGCAATAACATCTGCATTTAAATTGTTAAGACAAACAAAATACAATCAGGAAAAACTAAAATCAAAATAGCTCTGACAAGAAAGATTTCTCATTCAGAAAAAAGACTCTTAAACGGTAGAAATCTTTTGACATTGTTTTTGAGCAGTTTCCTTTGATTTGCTTTCTTTTTATACAGCTTACATATTTAACTCAGTGTTTGGATATTGGATAACTATCCAAGAAACTAAACTAAACTAAAATCTCCATTTAAACACAAAACAGTTTGTGTAACTAATACCATAGCAAAGCTACCAACCTTTATAATATACTTTCTAAGCAGACCTTCCTAATATTTTGCAAACCTATATTCTATTATTTCAAAGGCATCCTTGCTTCTGGAATAAAACTAGGTCATTCCCATGCCCCAGGCTAGGTAGGTCATAGGAAGCTGACAAAACAAACCCATATGCCTGTTGGGACAGTTCTCTCTATCTCTTTGCTCACTCGGAATGCATTCAACATTGAATACAGACTTGCCATACGTGGTCACTCAATAAATGTTGACTGCCACCATTTTTTAAATTCACCTTTTCAAACAGAGGAGGTCAAGAACTTTGCATACAGCTCTTTTTATGAAATGGTCTTGAGTTGAAAAGTTGACAAGAATTGTAGTAGGCAATTAAGTCACAGGTCCAGGGTTAAATAATTGCTATTAAACAATTTGAAATAGTTCCAACTGAATCTAAATATTTAATAAGAAAGTCAGATCTGTCATTCTAGAACTTTCTTCTAGAGCCTCCCTCTGTGTATACCCCAAACTCAGAAAAAATACCCCAATAGTTTTTTTCAAAACACACTAAATTATTTCTTCCCTTGGGAAGAAAATACAGAGGCAGATAATACAGTGGAAACAGCACTGAATTTCTAGTCAAAGATCTTGATTTGAATCCTATGTCATTTATCACCTGTATGATCTTGGGCAAATTACCTCTCAAGCTCTCATTTTTCTCATCAGTAAAAAAATAAGATTTGTCCTAGGTTCACTTCCAACTCTAAACCTATGATTCTCAGATATTTTTGTCTCTGAAAAAATAATGTTTCTAATTTAGTTTGATTATTAAAACTAAAAATAGATAAATAGAAATAGATAATAGTCAACAATCATGTACTACATCCTACTACTAGAAACAGGGGATAGAAGATAGGTAGGTAAATGCAGAGACAGATAAACAGACAGATAGGTTTTCAGAGCACATACTAAATGATTAAACCAAACCACAGCAGCTACGTGGCCTCAGTGCATGTTTGTGGTTTGTCCTTAATTTTCAAAGAGGATCATTGCTTTCTTGACTTGCACATGAATTGGATTTAAGTGAGATAGAGTTACACAGATTCATCAGCCTAACTCTCTATTCCAGAGGCATTGTCATCCAGTGGCAAGAAAAAAGTCAGGATACTTGGAGATGTTCCAGAATGCAGTGGATGATTTTTGGCATCTTTGATATCTGGCCAATCTTTAAGCACTGGCCAATGCTTCAGGTGCTTCATAGTTGTTAAAACAAATCTTTCACTTCTTCTTCCACCAGGGGATATTTTCCATGCTTAGGATAGACATCCCTCTAACTCATCAGCAAGTTTGGGATCCATCACTTATCTTCCATTTAGTTTGGCCAATCTTCTGAGAAAGCTACTTAAGTGTGTGACCACTATGCATGCTATAACTTCTTGGAATCACAGATGAGAACTGAGCTCCAGGTAGACATCAAAGGTACTTCCCAGAAAAGGACTTACTTGTCTTGTCCTCATAACAGAGGTGCTAGTCCTACTTGAACACTCCATATATTCCCTTAACTGATAGAACTCTGGGAAGCCAGGAAAACCTGAGTTCAAATCCAAACTTAATAACTGTAAAATACTTATACAAATCATTTAAACTCTTTTTACCTTAATTTCCTTAACTGAAAAAGAGTACATACATCTCATAGTTATTCAGAGAATCAAATGAGATAATATTTATAAAATACTTAGCATTTTGCCTGAATCATAGTAATTATTATGTAAATACTAATTCCTTTTCTTTACAATTATTTTTGGAACCAAGAAATATTGCTTCACTAAATAATAGTCGATAATAATAATAGGTTAACATGTATAGGACTGCTTGCCATCTGGGGGAGGGGGTGAAGGGAGGGAGGAGAAAAATCAGGACAGAAGTGAGTGCAAGGGATAATGTTATAAAAAATTACCCTGGCATGGGTTCTGTCAATAAAAAAATTATTTTTTAAAAAAAGAATAATAATAGGTGCATGCCCATTGGATTTCTTGAATGTAACCCTAAGTAGCTTACCTCTGGATAGAATTTATGAAACTCCAAGAAGAAAACAAAAAGTCCTCTCATGAGTGATAATTACATCAAGTTAAGCGAAAGAGAAGCTGAAAATGTGCTGAATCATGCAGATTTTTATAGGAAAAGATATGTTTATTATAGTAACTCAACATCAAGTTTTCCCCACTAGATATTACAGAAAGATTATCCTTCTGTATCCCTGACAACAACCACCCTCTATTATGAAAGAAAATGGTAGAAAAAAATGCAATACTTTGCTGCTGGCTATAAAAATTTAGCACCTTCTGAATGCATAGAATGCTTTACAGTTAGAATTATGTTTCAGGAGTTTGCTATCTTTCATGGTCTGACAGATATAATAAACATTACAAATTATACATTACAATTACAGGTCTCAAAATGCCAAGGAAAAAAAATCAGTAAATTATACTTACACCAAACCATTACCATATACTGAACTCTTTCCAAAAAATACCTGAATATTACACCAATACATAAAATTTTAAAAACATCTTTGATAAATTTCACCTACCAAATACTTTAATATTCATAGTTTCCAAGCTACATGAAAATAGAAGCTGAACAACATTGTGTCTGTCTCTTACCTGTTGCCCTATAGCTATTAGAGCTGCCCTTAGGTTCCTCATAAGTGAATCTATAGGGGTAAGCAGAACCAATGTAGTGGAGAAAAGGCAAGAATTTTATGAGCTCTCTCTAAAACCTCTTTGAACACCTTTAAATAATTCCCTAACACAAATTCCAAAATGGCAGAACCCATGAAAGGTTGGAATGAAATGATTTTCCAGTCCAAGCCAACTTAGAAAGTTGGCAAGAAAGGTCTGGTGCTCTGGGGTAAGAAGGGACTAGACCCCAGAAAGCAGGAACAAGTCTTGAGAAACAGTGAATTACTCAGCAGCACCAGTAGTTGCTTCTGGAGCTCTCAGTGAGGCAATTAAATTACTGGTCATAAAGAGATTATATAAGCCACTCTGGTGGCAGTGGGGGAAGAACTTTGTTGCTTTGCCCAAATTCAATTTCGATTTGTAGTCTTGGTGGAAATTGCAGAGTGAAGAGCAGTAGCACACCAGAACTTATAGCCACAATAAAGAACAAGACCCCAACCACAGTGCCAGGGAGAAAAAGAGTGCTTGTGATCACTCACAGACCAGAGCACAGAGCAGGAGCGTAGTAAATATACATCTTCTTAGATCATATCAACTTGAAAAAATTGAAAACTTACAGGTTCTAGAAGTATTATTGAAAACAGCTGCACGAAATCTTTGAAGCTTGAGCTAATGCTTCCTCTACTCTGGAAGCAGAGCCCTACTTTAGCTGAGTTAAAAGCCAAGAAATAAGTTGGGAAATAAGTAAACAAGAGAAAACAAATTCTAAGCATAGAAAGTTTCTCTAGTGACAAGAAAGATCAAATACAGACTAAGAAGAAGATAACAAAGTCAAGGCTCCCACATCCCAAACTTCCAAGAAAAATATGAATTGGCCTAAAGCCATGAAAGATCTCAAAAAGGATTTTGAAAATCAAAAAAGAGACATAAAGGAAAAACTGTTAAGAGAAATGAAAGTGATACAAGAAAATCATAAAATAAGAATTAACAGCTTGGAAAAGAAGGCACAAAAAATACTAGAGAAAATCCTAAAGAAAGTCTTAAAAAATAGACTAGGCAAAAAGGTAAAGTGAGTACAAAAATCAAACGAAGAAAAGAATGCCTTAAAAAATAGAATGAGCTGTTTCAAAAACAGATGTACAAAAGTTCACTGAAGAGAAGAATTCTTTAAAATCTGAATTGACCAAATGGAAAAAGAGATCTAAGAGCTCAGTGAAGAAAGTAATTCCTTAAAAATTAGAATTGAGCAAATGGAAGCTTTATGAGAAATCAAGAAACAAAACAACCAAAAGAGTGGGGAAAAAAATTAGCAGACAATAAGAAATACTAAATTGGAAAAACAGATGACCTGGAAAATAGATCCAAGAGAGATAATAAAAATTAAAATATTATTTGAGAGCCATGATTTTAAAAAGAGTCTAGACATTGTCTTTCAAGATATTATTGAGGAAAAATGCCCTGATAGACTACAACCATAAGGCAAAATAGCAATTGAAAGAATCTACCAATCATCTTTTAAAAGAGATCCCAAAATGAAAACATTCTAGAATGTTCCTATGTAAAGTACAGGCTAACTCCCTGGAAGGCCTCAGGGTCAGCCAGAATCAGGATAAATTAAAGTCCTTGGCCTTTAGGGGGAGAAATGAAGGAGGCAGGCAACCGAGAAGGTCTCCTCCTTGTCCTGCCACCAAGTGACTCTGGCCCCTCTCCTCCTTCCCCCCCAATCTTTGCCTACAATTATCTTAACACCAAACATTCAGCAAGCAACAACTCTGAGAAGAACCATTTATCCAAACATATGCTAATAAAGTCATTATCTCACATCAAATAAGTAATTAACCTTAAGTGCTCCGTTGTCTAATTCAAGTTTTCCTTTTTGGAGTTTCAGCCCTCTACACTCCCAGAAATTCCCAAGAAAATATTGCTAACAGTTAGAAAGAAACAATTCAAGTATTGTGGAGCTAAAGTCAGAATAATAACCAAGAATATTTAATAAATAAAGGACTTTTGAGCATTCTTGATGAAAAGACCATAACTGAAAAAAAATAGCTTTCAAATATCAAACTCAAGATAAACACAAAAAGATAAACAGAAATGTGAAATCTTGAGAAACTTAATAAGATTAAATTGTTTGTTTCTACATAGGATTATACTTGTAAGTTAAGAACTTTCCAATTATTGGAGCAGTTAGAAGGAATATGTAAAAACAGAACACAAAGTGTTGGATATGAAGGGATATCTAAAAAAAAAAAATGAGAAAAATAAGTGACAAAAAAGAGGAATGCATTGGGACTAAGGAAAAGGGAGAGGTAGAATGGATTAAATTATCTCATACAAAAGAGCAAGATAAAACTTTTACACTAGAGGAGAAAATGGAGGAGATGAAGGGAATGTGTAAGCTTTATTTTTATTGAAATTGGCTCAAAATGGGAAATAACATAGACTCTCAATTCAGTATAGAAACCTATTTTACCTTATAGGAAAGTAGAAGTAGAAAAGGATAAGAAGGTGGGAGTGATAGAAGGGAGGGTAGACTGGGAGGCAGTACTCAGAAGCAAAACACTTAAGGAGGGACAGGGTAAAAGAGAGAGAATAGCATAAATGGGGACGAGGGAAATAGGATGGAGAGAAATATAGTAAGCAGCAATAACTGAAGAAATTTTTAAAATAATTTTCTCTAATAAAGGTCTCATTTATAAATATGTAAAAAACTGAGTCAAATTTCTTTTTATTAAAAAAAAATCCATTCCCTAATTGATGAATGACCAAAAGATATAGACAATCAATTTTCAGATGAAGTAATCAAAGTTATTATAGTCACATGAAAAAATGGTCAGAATTACTATTGATTGCAGAAATGTTGTTAAAACAATTCTGAAGTACTACTTGGAAGTTATTAGATCAATTTATATGACAGAAAAGGAAATGTTAGAGAGGATGTGGGGAAATTGAAATATTAATGGACTATTGGTTGAGTTGTGAACTGATTCAACCACTCTGTAGAGCAATTTGGAAATAAGCCCAAAAGCCTATAAAATCATACATATCCTTTGACCCAGCAATACTACTACTAGGTCTGTATCCCAAATGAAATTTTTTAAAAAGAAAAAGACCTGTTTGTACAAAAATATTTAAAACAGCTCTTTTCTGGTAGCAAAGAATTGGAAATTGATGGGATGCTCATCAATTGGGGAATGACTGAACAAGTTGTGATATATGATTGTGATGAAATGCTTTAACATTAGAGTAACCATGGAATGATTATCATTATTCTTAATCATTATTCTTCCAGTTCCTCGTGTTATAAATATAGAAATTATCTTAGGCTCTTCCCTTTCTTTCATTCCTCTCAATTGCTGCAAAAATCATAAAGTTTTATAGTTTCACTTAATGACAACCAGGTGTCACAATGGCTAGAATACTGGTTCAGAAGGCAGGCAGATCTAAGTTCAAATTTGATATTAGACACTCATTAGCTACATGACACTAAGCAAGTCACTTACTCTCTATTTAACACAATCTCCTCTATAAAATGGAAACAATAACATTAATAGCATCTATTGTAGTAAGAATCAAATGAAATAATAATTGTAAAGTGCTACCGCAATGCCTGACACATGGTAAATGCTATATAAATGTTGGATATTTTTTTTTAGCCATCATTATCATCAGCATTAATATCATCTACAATGGAGTCCTCAAATTTTTAAAATAGGGGGCCAGTTCACTGTCCCTCAGACTGTTGGAGGGCTGGACTATAGTAAAAACAAAAACTTTGTTTTGTGGGCCTTTAAATAAAGAAACTTCATAGCCATGAGTGAGGGGAATAATCATCCTCAGCTGCCACATCTATAATTTGAGGACCCCTGCGAGTAAGTCATTATCATCATATTCTTTAGGCAAAATAATTCTAAACTCAGTCTTTTCTATTTCTATGACAACTCTGATACTGAATTTCTAAAGTTTCCTACCTGATATTGATTTCCACAAGTCTCTTCTTCTTTACTATATGCTTTCTTTTTTTTTTAATAGTTTTTTATTGACAGAACATATACATGGGCAATTTTTTACAATATTGATCCTTGCACTCATTTCTGTTTCAACTTTTCCCTTTCCTCCCTCCACCCCCTTCCCTAGGTGGCAGGCAGTCTTATACATGTTAAATATGTTAAAGTATATCCTAGATACAATATATGTGTGCAGAACTGAACAGTTCTCTTGTTGCACAAGAAGAATTGAATTCAGAAGGTAAAAATAACCCAGGAAGAAAAACAAAAATACAAGTAGTCCACATTCATTTCCCAGTGTTCCTTCTCTGGGTGTAGCTAGTTCGGTCCATCATTGATCAATTGGAACTGAATTACATCTTCTCCTTGTTGAAGATATCCACTTCCATCAGACTACATCCTCATACAGTATTGTTGTTGAAGTGTGTAATGATTTCCGGGTTCTGCTCATTTCACTCAGCATTGGTTCATGTAAGTCTTTCCAAGCCTCTCTGTATTCATCCTTCTGGTCATTTCTTACAGAACAATAATATTACATAACATTCATATACCACAATTTACCCATTCTCCAATTGATGGGCATCCATTCATTTTCCAGTTTCTAGCCACTACAAAAAAAGCTGCCACAAACATTTTGGCACATACAGGTCCCTTTCCCTTCTTTAGTATCTCTTTGGGATATAAACCCAGTAGGAACACTGTTGGATCAAAGGATATGCACAGTTTGATAACTTTTGGGGCATAATTCCAAATTGCTCTCCAGAATGGTTGGATTCGTTCACAACTCCACCAACAATGCATCAGTGTCCCAGTTCCAATTTCATCATCTGAAAATTGTCTGTTCATATCCTTTGACCATTTATCAAATGGAAAATGGCTTGATATCTTATAAATTAGAGTCAATTATATATTTTGGAAATGAAGCCTTTATCAGAACATCTAACTATAAAAATGTTTTCCCAGGTTATTGCTTCCCTTCTAATATTGTTTGCATTAGTTTTGTTTGTACAAAGTCTTTTAAATTTGATATAATCAAAATTTTCTATTTTGTGATTAATAATGATCTCTAGTTCTTCTTTGGTCACAAATTACTTCCTTCTCCATAAGTCTGAAAGACAAACTATCCTATGTTCCTCTAATTTATTTATAAACTTGTTCTTTATGCCTAAATCATGGACCCATTTTGATCTTATCTTGGTGCATGGTGTTAAGTGTGGATCCATGCCTAGTTTCTGCCATACTAATTTCCAGTTTCCCCAGTAGTTTTTATCAAATAGTGAATTCTTATCCCAAAAGTTGGGATCTTTGGGTTTGTCAAAACACTAGATTGCTATAGTTATTGACTATTTTGTCCTGTCAACCTAACTTATTCCACTGATCGACTAATCTATTTCTTAGCCAATACCAAATGGTTTTGGTGACTGTTGCTTTATAATACAGTTTTAGATCAGGTGCAGCTAGGCCATTTTCTATATGCTGTCTTTTTGGTTGGTAGCACTAGGTACTTCTTATCTTTCAAATATACCATTCTCAGATTTGATTTCTTAAATTACCTATTTCATGTCACATTCTCAAGCTCAATCTTTCAATGACTTTCTATTGCCACTAAGAATAGTCAAAATTTAGCCTGACATCCAAAATTTTACATGATCAGATTTTATTTTACTTCATCTAACTCTAACCACTTCCCAACATGAACTCACCACTCCAGTCAGGCTGGTTTCTTCATTGTCTTTTTAATGTTGTTGTTTGTCCTTCACTTTCAAAGATTACCAGTGACATCATGAGTAAGTCTTGGCTCCAATGGGAATGGAATTTAAGGAGACAGAATTGCAGAAAATTATCATTCTCATTTTTTCTTCCTAAGTCATTGAAATCCAGAGGCAAGACAGAAGTCAAGATGACTGGTAATGATCCAGAATGCTATGAATGACCATGGTATTTTTGAAGACAGATCAAGCTCTAAGAACTTCACAGTACCTGCTTCAACAACTTTTATGGCCATTGGAATAAATTGTTCTCATCTACAAATTCCATTGAGGAAAATCTTCACATGCTTGAGGGTAGATATACCCCTAAGTAACCAACAATTTTAAGACATATGAATTATTTCCAGCTGACAAGTCTTTTGAATGTAACATCTTCATTCCCAATGAAAAACTTACTTATGCTCATTTTTATTTCCCAATCTGTAACATCATTACTTTTATTTGTTCCTCTCTGGGCTCTGCTTTGTACTCTAGATTTTTTCTGCTATGATATTGAAGTCTCCTCACCTAGAAGTTCACTTTGTACCTGGATTTCTCACTCTGAAAGTACAATCTGTCTTGTGACTTCTTTCTTTGGCTGGTTCCTTCTAGAAACCCCAGGCAAGCCATGTCTTCATTCCACTTCAGACTCTACTCCTAACCCTTTACACATTCTCTATTGTGCAGCCTTCATGACAGTACTTTCTCATTCACATCTAATCACACCTTCACAATTACTTTTCATATATTTTCTATATTTCCTGCCCTAGTCACTTGCCTTTGGGTTGAATTTGTGATCTTGGCCTGGAAAGATGACCCCCTCTGTATTCCCATTAAATTTTCTTGCCACTATATCACTATTCCGTTTGAAAATGAAGGGAAGGAAGGAAGGGAAAAAAAGAATGAAGGTGGGAAGAAATTATTTGTCCTTCATCAACCCATTTAATTCACAATTACACTGACCTTACTCTTTTATGATTAGGGGGTCAGTCTTTTAGCTGGTTTTGCATCAAGTAGGAATGAGTCAAAAAAAAGGAAAGAGAGCACGAGAATGAGTGAATGAAAATATAAAACATGAATTTGTAAAGGCTATGCATTTCTTATTCTTCTTCAACTTTTGGATATCATCATCTGATTAAAATGGTCAACAAGTTTGGCTGAGGTAGTTTTGTGAATTCTTTACTATCTCTTGGATCTGACTTTGCTTATATGAGAGGAGAAACTGTGGCAACCATCCATGTAATTATAGCCAGAAGAATCATTTTGGATGCAATTACTTAGACATCCCTGATGACGTTTTGTGGGAAGGGATGGGGATGGAAGGAATTGTCTTCAAATCTGATTTGCAAGCTATATCAAGAAATTTTTACTTGGCATTTACATTTTGTAGGGAAACTGAACCTGTGACATGACTCATGTCAGAAACACCCTCTATCATTGAAAAGCACTTCTCCTTGCAATTTATAGTCTTAGAGAATTGTCTAGAACCACTTTGTATCAGAGGTAAGAGTTGAGTCCAGGTTTTACTGACTTTAAAGCTATCTCTCCATCCACTCTACCACACTGTTTCTGTATCTTATAAGTAATATAAAAATTATTGGATTTATTGGATAGTAAGAGTAAATATGAATTATTGCTTCAATATTCCACTTCTCTTTGCATGTATGAAAAACAGTTGGTGATCTCAAATAGCTCCATCACTTATATTCTTGGGGAAATGCATATTAAATATTTATAATCATAAAAGAAAACAAATCAAAGACTTATTTGTAGTGAAATGTAATTTAGATTAAGACCTAAGGAAAATCCTAGATGAAATTTACTTTTATCTTTATAAGTTCTTTGAACTGAGTATTGGATACAGACAGACTAAATCTAGAATGAATATTTCACATTTAAGAGGGAAAAATAATCTGTGTTTACAAAATATGTTTATACTTGCTATTCCAGATATAGGGAAGTAGTCTCTGTTACATTAAGCCTGTTAAACATGATATTATACTCCATATATTATTATTGACATTTTAAAATAGAATGCATGATTTTTAGCACAAAAAGATGATATATCCCAGGCAACTCTCTCAAAATGGAAGGGAGAATTGAATAATCATCTGAAAAATGGACAAATATGTTAACTCTATGAAGATTGGGATCTGGATCAAAATACTTGGATGGTGTCTACAATTCTTAACTTCATTTCACCCAGACAAAACTTCTGATGATTCTTATCTCATAGTTTAATAATTATCTCATAGTTTCTTAATTATTTAATAAAAATTGTCAAAATATTAATAAAATTTTGGGGGGAAACCACATAATTGAACACTGTAATTAAAACTACATTTGGTACCAAAGAAGGTTTAAAAATGTCCTTCCTCATGGCTCTTTTTGGTGATGGAGTGATTCAGATCAGTTCCAATGCACTTGTAGTGAGGGAAGGGAGAGAAATTTGGAACATGGGGTTTTGCGTGATTGGATGTTGGGGACTATCTTTGCATATGTTTAGAAGATAGAGATCTATTAGTTTTATTTTTGAAAACCTTCCTTTTCTTCATTAATAGGCTTGGCAATTCATTCATCTTTTGTATCCATTTTTCACCAACTTTCACCTGTGACTCCAAGAAGCTGTAGCATGTGCAATAACCATACTATAGTAATCTATCTTGGCAGGTGGGCTAAATCAAGGCTGAGAGTAATCAGCAGGTTTCAAAACTATCAGTGAGTGAGAAGGTATCGATCCCATGAATGTGAAAGCATCCCCTGGCGAATGGGCCACATGTTCCAATGGCCATGGAGGCAACTGAAGTAGATGCTTTGGAGGGCTTAGAGTTCAGTCAGAGATGAAAGCTATCAAAGTCATCTACTATATATCCTGTGCTATGGCCTGTCACCATGACTTTTGTCTTGCCATTATGACTAAAATGATTCTGGAAGAAAGAGGGAGCCTGGCCATTTTGTACAACTCTGCCTCACTTAAATCAATTCATGTGCAAATCAAGACATCACCTGTGTTGCCATTGTTTCTCTTCCAAATAAAGAATGGATGATAACAATGGGCTGGAGGACTATGCATGAGAAATAATGCACAAACTGCTAAGCCCAATAAATGGATTGGAGTAGGCTTTGTTTGACCACTTTTGTCTCTTTTTTTATTAAAGACTGTTTCAAAGTACTGACTCACTGGTTTGGAGAAGAAGTCTTATTTTAGGATTGTGAATTCAGTGCTGAAAAAAACCCTTAGAGGTCATCTGTAATAACCCCTTCATTTTATATGTAAGTTGAAGCCCAGAAAGACTCAGTAACTTGATAGTTATATAGATTATAAGTAAAAGAAGTGGAATTCAGACACAGCACATCTAAATCAAAAGCCAGCATTGTTTTCGTTTGTTTCTCCTCAACCATTCAATTTAGGAAATGGATATAATGTAAAATTAAAAAGGTATCAATCAAAGAAACAATTTCAAAAGGAATACTTTCCTAGAAGGATATTATATATCTATTTTGTGTATATTTTTAGAACCTAAAAGTTAATTAAAGAGACATGCTCCTTTAACAACTACAATAAATATAAAAGCGGTTACTCAGTTTAAGAGTTTTTCAATATGGAATTTTTCTCCCATGTATACTAGAAAATCAAAATTTAAGAAAAATCCAGATCGTAAAATCTACTTAGATAAGAATAATAAGTTGACATAAATAAAAAGAGATAATTGATAATTACTTAAAAGCAATGAGCCATGTAGCATTTGCACTTCATGGAAAATTCTCCTAAAATGTTTCTTTCACCTCAAAAGAAATTATAAAAAGCAATTAAGTTTCTTATACTTGAAAACATCTAGTAATGACAGGTTCCCAATAATGTTTCCTAAACATTGCTGGGAGCAATTACATTTATTTGAGTTCTCATACTTTAGATGCAGATGAGTTCCAATTTTGCAGGGACCACAGTTTCTGCAATTTTTAAAAATTGTGGCAAGGGTCCTATCACCAAGGCTAGTTGGTATGCCTATCTCTCTTCTTATCTAAAAAAAAAAATGTGTAAGTAAGAACACTGACAAACAAATGAAGATCTCATTTGGAGTTTATTCTGGCTAAATTAAAAGGGAAAATGTGGATTTTTGAAAGTTCTTCTTATTCCCTAATGATATGAAAAAAAAAAAAAAAAAGCCTATTCAACCTAATTCTTGATGCTAATGATTTGAAACAGCCCTTGTGTGACAATGTTGATTAATGCTGAAGAAGCATTTGATTGTATTGAATTGCTTTAAATAACCCAAATGATTTTCCTTTTGAGATGTTGTTATCTCATGGTTTGGGTTACTCTCCAAGATAACTGAAATAGAAATTAAATTTGAGAATAAGTGAATATTCCATGTCCTCTTTTTTTTCTAACTATACAGTTCTCCATATCCTTAATAGGTCACATGATAGGAAAACTGAGTAATAAGACAGATCACAGCCAAGACACAAATATATCCAATTTGTAAAATGAGCCATAGTTTCTGGCTACAGGCATAGAATATAGAAAGCAAATCAAATTAACAATAATTAGTAGAACATCCGCTCTAACAGCATTTTGTCAAGAATATTAAGAAACTTGTAAAAATATCTTTCTGGAAACCATTAAGGTAAAACTCCATAGAAATTATTCCATGGTTGTTGCCTATACTATTGAATGTTTCCACTGTACAAGGTGATAGGAATCACAAAAGATAGTGTGATAGTTGTCCTCAAAACCAGAGGCCAAAAATAATAGCAGGCCTGATTGGGATTCAATGACATATACTGCACAGAGAAAATAATGATGATCTAACTAAATGTTAGAGATAAAGGACTCATAATGGTCCAGAACACTCATTCTATAAATGAGAAAACTGAGGTCAGAGAGGTAAAGTGATTTGCCTAACATCCAAAAACCTATCAGCAATAGAGCTGAAACTTGGCTCCTAGTCTTCTTAGTCCAAGGTTTATGCTCTTTGTGCTAAAATACACTGCTTCTCCATTTATATAGATGTTGAGGTGGAAGGAGAGAAGGAAAAAAGAAAGGAGGAAGGGAAGAAAGGAGAGGAAAAAGGAAAGAAAAAAGAAAATAAAGAAAAAGAGAAAAATGAATGAAAGAAGGGAAGAGGGAGGAAAGGACAGAGTGAAAGAAAGAAGGCGTGAGGAAGGGAAGGAATTGGTAAGGGAAGGAGAGAAGAAAAAAGGGAGGGAAGGAATGAAAGAAAGACATTTTAAAAAATAAAGAAAAGAATTAAAGTGAAACTGGGATTCTAAAGCCATAACTCTCTCCTGATAGACTGCATCAGCCTTATTCCACAAATGAAAGAACTCAGAGGAATAAGTGGATTCACAAAGAGATGTTAACACTTCCTGTTAAGGAAATTAGAATTGTCCTAAAGTGGAATAGACTGCCTTGGTAGATAGTGAATTCTCTTCCATCATAAAGGTTTTTCTGAGATTCTGTGATTCTGTGGCTATAACTTTTTGCATAATAGTAAGAAGACCCTGCAGGTAACTTTATTAAAGCTAGCATGTTTAGAGTAGTTGAAAGTTTATGCAACACTTTACAGCTATTTTCCCATTTTATTCCCATACCATCTTAGGAGGTAAGTGCCATTACTATCCAATATTACATTTGGGGAAACTGAAGTAAGCAGTTAATTTAGTGACTGAAGTCAGATTTGAAGGTAGATCTTTATTCCATGCACAATGCACTATTCACTTACCTATTCTAGTTGAGGTAGTTGATTAAATATATCATGTACTGAACTTTTTTTAGTTCTAGGGGATCATAGTTCCCTCAAATATTGTGAAAATAATTGGCTAAGTTAGGTAATGAAGGACTAAAAAAGATGCAAAATATAATATTATTTTTGCATGTTATTCATTCTTATTCCAATACTTCATGTAGCATATGCAAGTGAACTTGAATTCTCAAAGACTGATCTAATGCATCATGCACTCTGAAAACTCTCTATTAGCCCTAAATTGATTATGTGCCTCTTGTCCAAGGACAAACTTAGATAAATCCAGAGATGTACACCAAGCTAAGGTCAGCCACTAAGCAATCATTTTTTGGCAATAACAGCTTAAAAAGAGGTACAAGTGGGTTGTAGAATTAGTGCTAAAAGCGTCTTTAGAGATCATCTACCCCAATCATTCTTAAACTTGTTGTGTCATGAACCCTTCTAGTATTCAGAGGAAGCCAATAAAAGATTTCTCAGATATGCATAAAATGAAATTCATAGAATCAAAAAGAAAACCAATTATAATGAAATAGTTATGAAAATATTTTTAAAAATTAGTTCCCTGAACTGTGAACGAATCCAACCACTCTGGAGAGCAATCTGGAATTATGCCCAAAAAGTTATCAAATTGTGCATACCCTTTGATCCAGCAGTGTTTCTATTGGGCTTATATCCCAAAGAAATACTAAAGAAGGGAAAGGGACCTGTATGTGCTAAAATGTTTGTGGCAGCCCTGTTTGTAGTGGCTAAAAACTGGAAATTGAATGGATGCCCATCAATTGGAGAATGGCTGGGTAAATTGTGGTATATGAACGTTATGGAATATTATTGTTCTGTAAGAAATGACCAGCAGGATGAATACAGAGAATCTTGGAGAGACTTACATGAACTGATGCTAAGTGAAATGAGCAGAACCAGGAGATCACTTTACACTTCGACATCGATATTGTATGAGGATGTATTCTGATGGAAGGGGATTTCTTTGACAAAGACTCAATTTCAATTGATAAATGATGGACAGAAGCAGCTACACCCAAAGAAAGAACACTGGAAAACGAATGTGAACTATTTGCATTTTTGTTTTTCTTTCCAAGTTGTTTTTTACCTTCTGAATCCAATTCTCCCTGTGCAACAAGAGAACTGTTCGGTTCTGCACACATATATTGTATCTAGGATATACTGCAACATATTTAACATATATAGGATTGCTTGCCATCTAGGGGAGGGGGTGGAGGGAGGGAGGGGAAAAATCGGAACAGAAATGAGTGCAAGGGATAATGTTGTAAAAAAAAATTACCGGGGCATGGATTCTGTCAATATAAAGTTATTATAAAATAAAATAAAATATTAAAAAAAATTAGTTCCCTGATCTCAGATAAAGGTTCAACCTCTTCCATTCCTTTCCTTTCTAAATAAGAAAACCGCAGCCCATGATATAAAGCTACTTACTTTAAATCATGCAAATAGTAACAGTGCTGTCAATTTTAACTTACTCTAATACTACATCTACTACTTTTTCCACTAAATTGTGTAGTCTATGATTTACATCAATGGGAAAAAGGACTGATTGCTGTTCAGCTCCGATTCTTGAACTATTAAAATATGTTATAAGTCCTGCCAATATTTCATCCATTAAAAAAAAACCATCACTTTAAACTGACATTCTTTCAAAAATCTATGTAAACTTTGATATCACTGAGAGCACCAAATAGATCCCATGTAGTAAGAAAATTAATTCTGGGTCACAACATCATGTAGACAAAAGCAAGCATTTATTATACATTTGTTGATGATCTGTATCTAACAAAAATATCCATCTTCAATAAATAAATAAAAATCCCAAATGGAGTCATGAAGGGTTGGACTTGACTGAAATGACTGAACAACAAATAACAACAATGATCGTCTATACAGAAATCACCCTTTGTTCTTTTCTCAATCTTCTCCCTCTTCCCCATCCAAACATACACTTCCATCAACTACTTACAACTCTGTTTTCCAATAACCCCACTGAGAGTACATAGAACAAGCAGGGATGGGAGTACATGCATAAAAGCAAATGAGTAACTATATAAATTATTTGGAAATTACTGGTTGAGATAATTTGCTCCACTGTTTCCCTCCATTTACATGGAGAATCAAACTTAAGCAACATTTTCACATTGCCTCAGAAGGCTTCATGATCCAATTTAAGGGACAAGCACCAATTCTCAGTAATCCAAATGAATTGTTTCCCACCAAAAATTGCCCATGAGCCAAGAAAAGCTTGGGGCCAACAATAAATGACAAAGACAGCTGCTTTATCTTGATGAAGATCTTAAAAATATAAAGTCTATTTCCTCTTTTGGACCCACATACTTTGAATACAGATGCAAAAAAAAAAATACCATGTTTCCCAATTTACTTCCAAATATAGGTACTTCAGATGTCTCATTTTGGATTGGGTAGCATATTAGGCTACAAAAAAAGAACTGGAAGCCCTTCATCAAATTCTTTGCATTATGATTAAACACACATACAAGCCCATAATTCAAATCAATTTAATGAGCATTTAAAATATTTATAATGGATAAAGAGTTGGTCTTGGAAAGAGAAAAACCTGATTTAAGTATTGCCTTTATGCATTCTGTATATGTGACCTTGGCCAAGTCACATAATCCCTAAATGCCAAGGCAACTCTTTAACACATTAAGTTGCAGGGACAATATTGTTTTGCATTGCTACTGGCAATTTTACAAATTGGTAGTTCACTGTCTTAATGAGATAACAAATATAAATCATACTAGTAGCAATTATTTTATTCCAGGCCCTAGGCATAAAAAAAAAAAAAAAAAAAAAAAAAGGAAATGGCCCTGATAACAAAAGAATGAATTAATACCAAGGAATGCTAATCCTTAATTCTTACAAAGCTTACTCAGCACTCTCTACCTCAAGACTCAGGATTTTGTTCACTTGTTACTGTTGATACCACTATAGTTTCTACCAGCAAAAATGCCTTTGTCCTTACTCAACTATTTTG
This sequence comes from Antechinus flavipes, assembly GCF_016432865.1. NCBI lineage: Eukaryota > Metazoa > Chordata > Mammalia > Dasyuromorphia > Dasyuridae > Antechinus > Antechinus flavipes. The sequence goes on along the minus strand of NC_067401.1, from coordinate 239,441,266 downwards.
AAGCAGTAGTAGGTAGTAGATTCAAAATCTTTCCATTCCCCTATGAATGAGGAAGAAATATAGGAAGATGTTTATTCTAAGTGAAGGAGCAACATGCTCCAGCAATACTTAGCCAAAAAGCAGAAGGAACTGGAGCAAGGTGTTAGTGTATATGTTGGCATTATTACAATCCAGAAGAAAAAGAGATGGACATTCAAGTAGGACCAATTTTGCATGCATATCCCTCTCAAAATTCATTTTGATCAGAAACTGAAGCAGAAGAAAAGTAAAATGTTCAACATGGGAGGAAACAGACATCTTTTAAAATCTACCCCTCAAGGGAATTGCCAAGAAAATGGGAAGAGTTATAAATCAATGGGGGAATTTAAGGGGGGAAAAGAATAAATACAAAAGATCTCAGAAAGAGAAAAAACTTATTTTTAAAATTTTCAGCATAAGCAGATAAATTTATCTGTTTTCTGAGGAGATATGCTCACCAAAACATCTAAATGAACCAAAATATTTTTAAATGAATATTTCAAAGTATAGAAGTTGAATTAGTATCTGATGGAGAGGAAAAGAATTAGAATTACAACCAAGAATCAACTATCCAACAAAATTGAGCATAATCTTTCAGGAGAAAAGATGAATAAAAATAAAATTGAAGACTTTCAATCTTTTTCTGATAGAAAGAACTGAGCTGAACAGAAAATTTGATCTTCAAGACTCAAAGAAAAACTTTTATGGAAAAGAAAAAAAGTATTATTCAATAAGATTAAACTGTTTACCTTAAATGACACTTAGAACTCTTTAGAACTGTATCTCTATTAGAGCAGATAGGAGGATATATATAGGCCAGAATTATGGGGATCAGTTGATTTTGGTGTGCTATTATGAAAACAATTATTCAAGGAAGAATAAAAGAATAGTATTGAGACAAAAGGAAAGGAAGATAGCATGGAATAAATTACATCACAAGAAGAGGTGAAAAGACTTATTATACAATCAAGAGAAAGAAGGGAGAGGGTAAGAATTGTTTCAACCTTACTCTCATTGTCTTTGGCTCAAAGAAGGAATAGCAGACACACTCAATTGGGTATAGGATTTCATCTTATTCTATCGGGGGCTAGAAGAGGTAAGGGGAAAAATGGGGAGGTGGTGATAGAAGGGAGAGCAGATTGTGGGAGGTGTATCAAAAGAAACACAATAGAGAGGAGGAACAAAGTAAAAGAAGAGAGAGGGGAAAAAGTACAAATGGGGAGAAAGGAATAAGGTAAAGAAAAATATTAGGGATCATAACTGTGAATGTGGACTGTATGAACTTTTCCATAAAACAGAAGCAGGTAGCAGAGTGGATTAAAAATCAAAGTTCTGTAATATGTTGTTTACAAGAAAAACATTTGAAGCAAAGCAATAAACAAAAAGTAAAGGTAAAAGTTTGGAGCTGAATATATATTATATTTCAGCTGAAGTGAAAAAAAAAAAAAGGTAGAGATAGCAATACAAAGCAAAACATAATTAAAAGAGATTAAGAAGGAAACTACATGTTGCTATAATGTACCATAGACAATGAAGCAATATCAATATTAAACATATATGCAGCAAGTAGTATATCATCCAAATTCTTAGAGGAGAAGTGAGTTACAGGAAGAAATAGAAATAGACTAGAATTCTAGTTGTAACCTCAACCTACCCCTTTCAGAACTAGACAAGTTAAACTATAAAACTAGAACGAAGTCAGAGAAGTAAATAGAATTTTAGAAAATTTAGATATGGATGAAATGGATGAATATTTATAAAAATATTAATTGCCCATATTTACAGAAGATGAAATGGCATATAATACATATATATGTGTATGTATGCATGTGTGTATGTATGTATGTATGTAAATAGAATAAGCCATCAATGAACTCCTTAAGAAAAATTCTTCAGGACCAGATAGATTCACAAGCGAATTCTACCAAGCATTTAAAGAACAATTAATTCAGATATTATTTAAATCATTTGAGAAAATAGGCAAAGAAGGAGGCCTATCAGATTCCTTTTGTGACATAAATAAGATGCTAATAACTAAAAGCAAAAAACAGAAAAAGAAAATTATAAGCCAACATCCTTAATGAATTATGATGCAAAAATTTAAGTAAAATATTAGTAAATATAATGCAGTGATTTATCTCAAGATTAATATATTATGACCAGGTGGGATTTATAACAGATATGGTTCAATATTGGCAAAACTATCAGCATAATGGAACATACTGATATAAGACTAACAGAAATCATATGAATATCTCTATAGATGCAAAAAAATCTTTTGACAAAATACAGCACCCATTCCTATTAAAAGCACTAAAGAGCATAGGAATAAGTGAAGTTTTCCTTATAGTGATAAGTGGCATCTATCTAAAATCATTAGCAAGCATTATATATATTGGGGATAAGGTAGAAGCATTCCTAATGAGATCAGGAGTGAAAAAAATAATCTCCATTACCACCATCACTTATTCGATATTATGCTGAAAATGTTAGTTTTAGCAGTAAGAGAAGAAAAAGAAATTGAAGGAATTAGACTAGGAAATAAGGAAACAAAATTATTACTCTTTGCAGATGATATTGTTACAGGAACCACCTGCTAGGGGCTGCTGGGGATCTAATTCTGACCAGCAGAATAAATTCCTTCATGTGAGAGGATGGTAACAATACAAGGAGACAGAGATACAATTGCTTTGTCTGACCTCCCTCCTCCCTCTTGCCTCCTCTTTATTTCATTCCCAATTCACAAGCAATATCTGCATTAGTAAAGGCTGATTTGCAATTCCTTCAAGTATGTTATGATTCACAGCTGTGGGAGCTTTCAGAGAACTGACTTGCCCCTTAATGGTATAGTCCCCTTTAACCCTTTACAAGCTTTTTGGGTTTTGTATTTAGGCATGATCCTTAACATGATATGATTATATAATTAGATAATCCTAGAGAATCATCTAGAAAACTACTTTATATAAGTAAATGTGGGTTTTCTCTTCTTTTTTATAATATGATCTTTCTCTGGAAGCAGGCTTTTTGGGGAGGTTTTCTGGAGGCAGCCTTAGTTTCAGTTCAGGGTAATAATCACTTCAAATGTAGCCAGGAATTAAAATCCAGTTCTTTATTGCATCCTTCAAAGTCTTGAGCTTCAGCCCCTCGCTCCCTCCGAATGTCTCCAGCCAGCACAAAGGTGGAATATGGAATGAATCTGTCTCCGCCTCTGAGAGTGGGCTTCTCTCCCTGGCCCTGAGAGCTTCTTGCTTATATGCTGTACACTGAGTACACATCAATCATTATATCATTGAGAAACCATTATTTGTTGTAGTACTGAATCAATTCTAAATTAGATTTAAACATTGTCTCCTCAATTCCACTTAGTACCTTGTGGTTCTGGCCCATAACATCTCCTTGTAGGATCATATCAATCATACTGAATCATGCTAAATTAGATAATATTGTCTCTATCAATTCTAATGACTTAACACTTTGTAAGGATTCCAACATCTCTTACTTTCTTTTGATTTAGAACATAAGGTGGTCATGACCTCCTTGACTCCTCAAGGAGGTGAGAACCCCAAAAAGAAGGTGATCACGCCTTCCCTGACTGTTCAAAAAAGAAGTGAAAACACCATAAAAAGAAGGTGGTCACACCCTCCCTGATATCTCAGGAAGGGAGATGAAAACACCAAAGGAAATGGGAAATCAAATCAGATTAGTGGGTTTCTGAAGGGGCTCATTTGAAACAGGTATACATAAATCCATCAATATGGGAGGCATTACACATAATTACATAAGCACGTAGCAATATAACACAAGCTAGTAGTAATGTAACAAATAACATAAATCAACATGAGAATTTATAGATGTTCATAAGTCCTAAAAATAGTCCAGAAGGAATCCATTGTCTATTAGTTCATATGCCAGGAATCCAATAATTCCTGTAAGCTTTGAAGTATTGCAATAGTCTCATCAACAATTTTTCATCTCGGGGAATCCAATGATTCCTGCTGGTTTTCAAGTCCTTGAAACAGTCTCATCTTGTGTTAGGGAATCCAATGATTCCTGAAGATTTTAAAGTTCTTTTAACAGTCTCATTGTCAGCCATGCTCTTTCAGTGTCAGATGTTTCTTAAATCTTTTCCTTTGCTTTGAGGTTTTTCTATTTTTCTGTTTCTCTTTAATGGACAAGACAAATACGGCTCATTGGCACTCATATGTTTCCTTCTCCATCTGTTTCCTTCTCCATCTGTAGGAAAGCAAGCAACTACCTTTCCCAGGTAGTTAACCTATATAATTCCTTTCTATTTACCACTTTTGGGATTTCTCATAATCATCTGGCAATTACATTGGAGTTGTTTGCACTGGACACTGTCCTGTTGGGTTAAAAAGGCCTGTATTCTCCCAACTGTAATCCTGATTGCTTTTCTGTTGGCTGATCACATCAGAGTCCTGACCTTCTAAAGATTCTCTGGGTGTAACCTCAGCTGCTATCATGCCCCACCTGTCTTTTGATTGATATCTTGGGGCTGGGCCCTACCTCTCATTTCCCCATGTCAATCTACATTCAGAGGCCCAGTGAAAGCCTCGGTTGCATTTTGGACATGGGGTTTTGGGTTTTCTCTCACCCTGTCTTCTCATTCTATCTCCACATCTACAATGAGCTCTTAAATGTCCAACTTTTCCACACTGAAAACATTGATGAGTTTCTCTAGAAGTCCCTTGCCAAGAGGGACCGTCTTTCCATGTTCATCATAATTTGGGTATAATAAGCATTTGCACCCACTGTGGCATAGCGCCTTATGATCTCCTTTAAAGAAGCATCTTTGTCTAGTACCCATATAATTTTTTTGCAAACTTCATTGACATTTTCCTTAGCTAGATGTCTGGTCATTATTTCTATGGCTGCATTATCTCCAATGGTTCTTGTTACAGCTGTTTGCAAACGTCCCACAAAATCTGCAAAGGGTTCATTGGGACCTTACTCTATTTTTGTGAAGGCTTTACATCCATCTTTCTGTCTGGGAGAGAACTCCAAGCTTTTATTGCAGCCTTAGAAATTTGCCCATACACTGGTATGGGATAATAAATCTTTTCTGCATTCTCTCCATACTGACCTTCACCAGCTAGTTGGTGAAAAGCTATTTGTACATTAGCTCCTGTTTGCCTATTTCATTGGATTTGAATCCTATATAATTCATGACACTCCGAAAGCCACAACAAATTTTGTCCAAGTTCTAAACATGCCCTACATATGGATTTCCAATCATTTGGGATTAAGATATCATAAAACAAATTATCTAGTAACATCTTAACATAAGATGATGTAGCCCCATAAAGAGTGCAACCCTTTTTCAAATTCTTAATTTTTTTCCAAATTAAAAGGAGTATATCTTCTCCCTTTTTGACCTGAAGAGTCAAGCTCTTCAATCATAGGATATGCATTTATAAAATCAAATACATCTTGTACTTCATTTTTTGCCTTAATTAATGCCTTTTCTAATCTTGTCACAGGCTCCTTAATAGGTGGTTCTGATTGTATTACTTCCTCTCCCCTCCTCCTTCTTCCTCCACTTATGAAGGATTAATTGAGGGGGGGAGGATCATGAGATGAGGAATGATCTAATTTCTCCTGCTGTGAATCTGATTCTTCATCCTTTTCACCTAGTTTAGTTGGCACCTCCCCTTCCTGCTCTTTCTTCTTTTTCTTCATTCTAACACATATAATTTCTTATAGCCACTTGTATTAAATTGTATGTATAAAGTGAATTTTTGGAAATTGAGTTTGGATTAGAATTGTAGCATTCATCTAGTTGCTCTCCTACTAATTTTCACTCATTTGAATCCAATTCTTTTTCTGTAGAAAACCAAGGAGATGTGTATTGTACAGTTCTTAAAAGATCAATGATATGTTCCCAGGTTATAATTAAACCTTGATTTTTTATAAGTCTGGAAATGGTCTCTAAACATTTTCCTTGAAGAGAAATAGAAGGCTGTTTTCTAAACATCTGTCCCATCTTAGCTGAAATTCTACTTTAACTCGTTAAACAAAATTTCTTTGTTGTACTCACCCTAATTTCTTGGTTGAGGAGACTTTTCCACTGGATTCAGGATCAGAAGTTTTCCCACTGAAATCTAGATCAGATTCCACTGAGATCAGGATTGGAGATCAGGGTCCTGTCAGCCCTACATTGGGCGCCAAAATGTGGTATTCTCTTCTTTTTTATAATATACCGTGTTTCCCCCGTAATAAGACACTGTCTTATTATTTTTTTGGACAGAAAAACACCAGAGGGCTTATTTTCAGGGGAGGGCTTATTTTAATGAACATTGACAGCAATTTTAATAAACATGTAAATGTGAACAAAAAAAAGTACCTTTATTCAATAATGATCATGTCATCTTCTTCAACAACATCGTCATAAGTGTCCATACCCTGAATTCCATCCTGGATGTCTTGCACCTCTATTTCCTTCAGAAGAAGTGGACCCAATCTGTCATGTCCAGCAATATAGCTCTCTTTAAATGAACATGTCTTGTCCAGGTAACCTGCTCGTAGTGCCTTGGCGACACAGCTGTCAGTAATTTTATCCCATGACTTCTTCACCCAAGTCATGACTTCTTGCAGACAGGGCTTCACAAAGTTTCCACGCTGATTTCTTTCCTTCAATGTAGTCATTGACTTCCATGTGAAAATGGTCCTTGAATGGCTTGTTTATTGCAGTATCAAGGGTCTGGAGATAGGTAGTCATTCCTGCAGGAATCATTACTTGATCTATTCTCTCTGCAAGGAAGTTCTTCATTTCTTTAGCACGGTGAGTGCTGGCTGAGTCCTTTTATCCTCCATCATGCCCCCTGAGTTCTTCTTTTATCCTCCATCATGCCCCTTTTATCCTCCATCATGCCCCCTCATTCCTGCTTACATACCGGGTTTTTATGTTGTCCTGCCTCAGTTCTCCTCCATGGCACTGCTTTCAATGGCGCCAACAAGCAAATCACTGGGGAAGAACAGGATGACGCACTCACTGCTGCAGCTCTGATTGGATGCAGCTTGGAGCGCGGTGTGCGTTTCACTGGGGGGAAGGGATGGTGCATACAGAGGGTACCGTAATGTAGCGTGTAGCGCAAGGGATCACCTTCTCTACAGTAGCAATCTCAATAGGGCTTATTTTCAGGGGAGTGCTTATTTTAGAGGAATCTTACACAGTAAGGGGAGGGCTTATTTTTGGGATAGGCCTTATTATCGGGGAAACACGGTATGATGGTTCTCTCTGGGAGAAGGTTTCTTGGGGAGGTTTTCTGGAGGCACCTTAGTTTCAGTTCTAAGTAATAATCACTTCAAACGCAGCCAGGAGTTAAAATCCAGTCCTTTATTGTGTCCTTCAAAGTCTCGAACTTCAGCCCCTAGCTCCCTCCAAATGTCTTCAGCCAGCACAAAGAATATGGAATGAATCTGTTTCTGCCTCTGAGAGTGGGCTTCTGTGTTTCTGTGTCTAGCCCTGAGAGCTTCTTCCTTATATGCGGTACACTGAATACATACCAATCATTATATCACTGGGAAATCATTATTTGTTGTAGGATTAAATCAATTCTAAACTAGATTTAAACGTTGTCTCCTCAATTCCACTTAGTACCTTGTTTCAAGTTCTGGCCTATAACATCTCCTTGTAGGATCAGATCAATCATACTAAACCATGCTAAATTAGACAATTATTGTCTCTATCAATTCTAATGACTTAACACTTTGTAAGGCTTCCAACAAGTAAAATTTTTAGCAAAATAGCAGAATATAAAATGAACTCACAGAAATCATTAACATTTCTCTGTTACGAACAAAGATCAGTAGCAAGAGATAGAAAGAGATATCCTATTTAAAATAATAGTAGATAATATAAAATATTTGGGGGTCTATATTCAAAACAAAGTCAGGAACTATATGAAAACAATTGTAAAATAATTTTTAAACAAATAAAATCTAAATAATTGGGAAAATATCATTTGCTCAGAGGTAAGCAGAGCTAATATAGTAAAAATGACAATTCTGTCTAAATTAATTTTCTCATTCAGTACCATACCAATTGAACTGACAAAAATTACTTTATAGAGCTAGAAAAAATAATGACAAAACTCATCTAAAGAACAAAAGAATTGAAATACAAAAAGACTTAGAGACTAACACAATATTAGTGGCCTAATAGAATGCTGTTCTTTCAACAAATTTTTAAAAAGAGAAAATGTACACATAGACAAATTACAGGAGAAAATAGAGCTTAAAATTTAAGGCAGCTTCTAAATAGGACTGCTAAAATATTATACACATATATGTAGGTGTGTATATATATCCATACATATATATATATATATACACACTCATGTATGTGTGTGTACACATACACACACACACGGACACACACACACACACACACACACACACACACATACATCTTCATAGTACCACAATGGATTTTTACAAAACTTAACCACATCAGGGCACAGAAATATTGCAATTAAGTGTAAAATGCCGAATTAGTACAATACATATAATAATGACTATAAATATATAATATTAGGGAGCACAGATCAAAATAGAGACAATTTAAATCTTTAAAAATTACTGAACAAAGAACAAACTAAAAACAAATAAAAATTAAAATGAAAAAAAAAGATGGTGATGAAACAACAAACCAAAATTTCTGAGATGGTGCTAATGTAATCTTTACGGGGGAAAAAAGTCCTGAAAAATATATATTGATAAAAATAAAAGAAGAAAGGTTAAATGTGTGAATATGCATTTTTAAAAACTAGAAAAGTGGCAAATGTAAAGTAAGCAAAATAAAGTAGATATTAAAAACTAGGGGAGAAACAGACAAGTTAGAAACAAACAATTTTTTTTAAAAAAGACCCTATAATGATAAACAAAAACTAAGAGCTGGTATTTTGAAAAGATTAGTAAAATACATAAAAATTTAGTCAACCTGATTAAAATGAAAAGGACAGAAAATCAAAATGTCAATGAATAAGGTGAAATCACAACCAAAAATAGGAGCAATTCTTGATCCTGATAGATTTACAGGAGAATTCTTATCAAAATTATATTTTGTAATTATGTAAAATATTTTCATATTAGCAATTTTGTACAAGAAGACTCAAATAAAAGAAAAATGAAAGAATGTGAAAGTAGCAACCTTCACTCTGTGTTCAAACAATATAAATTCTTTCTTTAAAAAGATTTTATGCATCATCATTATTCCTTTGGATTGTCTTGAATCATTGTATTGCTGAGAACAGCAGAGTCATTCATATTTCTTCATCCTTATGATATTGCTATTATGGTGTACTACATTGTCCTGATTCTATTCACTTCACTATGCTTCAATTCATGTATGTCTTTCTAGGTTTTTCTATAATCATCCTACTTGTCATTTCTTATAGGACAATAAAATTACATTACAATCATATACCAAAGCATGTTTAGACATTCCCCAATTGTTGAGTATCCCTTTGATTTCTAATTCTAAGTCACCACAGAAACAATTGTTAAAAATATTTTTGTACTAATAGATCCTTTTCTTCAAATTTCTAAGCATATAAGCCATTCCCCAGTTAATAAGTAGTCAATGGGTACAAAAAAAATTTTAGATAAAGAAATTAAAATTATTTCTAATCACATAAAAATGCTCTTAATTATTATTGAATAGAGAAATGCAAATTAAGACAACTCTGAGGTACCACTTCACACCTTTCAGATTGGCTCAAATGACAGGAAAAGATAATGTTGGATGGGATGTGGAAAACACTAATGTATTATTGGTGGAGTTGTGAAACAATTCGACCATTCTGGAAAGCAATTTGGAACTATGCCCACAGGGCTATAAAACTGCATACTCTTTGATCCCCCACTGTCTCTCTTGGGTTTGTATTATTAAAAGATCATAAAAGAGGGGAAAGGTCCTATATACATGCAAAAGTGTTTGTAGCAGCTCTTTTTTGTTACATTATTACTAAAATTAGTTTATACTTTTAATGCTATGACAATCAAAATATCAAACGAATACATCACAGAACTTAATAAAATAACAATAAAATTTAATGAAAAGAAACAAGAGATCTAAGAAAGAAAGAGGGAATAGAACTTCATACCTTAAACAATATAGCAAATGGCATTCGTTAAAAACATCTGGTACTGATTTAAAAAAAATAGAAGAGATTATTGGAACAGATTTAGAGAAAGGAGAATCAAAAACAATACAATCTAAATAAACCAGCCTTTAGTAAACCTGAAAATGTAAATTACTTAGAAATGACTCCCTACATGCCAAAAGCAAATAAACAAATGGAAAACCTTACTGAAAAAACTGGAGAGCATTTTGGCAGAAACTGAGCTTAAATCACTGTTTTATGTCATATTCTACAATAATTCAAAATGAATATGTAAGAATCTAACCATTAAATATCATGTCATTAAAAATATTAGAAGTTATATCTTTCACAATGTGGTTAAGAAATTTGTTCTTTATTATTCTTTATTGAGATGAGGCAATTGTAGAAAAGAAAATAGAAATTATGATTATATTCAATTGAAAGGGGCTATATAACTACACAAGTGTGTATACTTTAATAATGGTAGCAATTGGATGAGGAAAAATCTTTTTGTCACATCTCATAATCAAGGGTTTTATTTCCAATACATGAAAAACACACATATATAAATAGTAAATTGTGGGTAGTTGAGAGATAGGCAGACAAACATGTAGGTTTGTATAAACCTATATATGTACATATAGACACACAGGTATTCTCCAATAAATATGTGATTGAAGAATATCAACACATGCTTCTTAAAAGAAACAAAACTATTAATAACATTATATAACAATGCTCCAAATCAATAATTAGTAAAATAGAAATCACAACCACCATGTGGTTTTACCTCCTTACACTCTGCAAAATGGCAAAGATGACAAAAATTGGGAATTGTTAATGTTTTAAAGATTTGTTGTGAGAAGATAGGCTTACTAGTACAATATTTGTGAATCAATATAACCATTATGGACAGTAATTTGGAGTTATACAAATAAAGTAACTAAAATGACACTTTGGCCCAAAGCACATGCCTCAAGGGAAGTATTGATAAAACGAAAATCTCCATATGCACCAAAATATTTATAGCAGCACTTCTCTTGGAAGTAATATTGAAAAATAGCTGAACAAATTGCAATATATAACCACAATAGTAAAATAAAGGGAAATAATTTCAAAAGTGTGACCAAATTTTCCAACCAGAGTGAATTCAAAAGATTAAATAGGAAACATGCTTCCTCTCCCTTGACAGAGAAATAATGGACTTGAGATGCTAAATGTAATGTGGTTCCCAAGAGTTTATTTCTTTTGATGGAATATACATGTATGTCATAAGGAAGAACTTCTACTCTGGGGTGGAGGAGGTTACTTACAAAAGACTTAACAATTTTTCAAAATTCACAGAAATGTGTTTAAAAATCAGAATAAACCACAATTATTTTATTATTATTCTGATAAATGCATGTGAAGTATGCACACATATACACAGAGACACATATTTATTTTAAATAAAATAACAAAAAGTTTGTTGCATCTTTTACAAATCCCACTTTTTTTTTGTTTATTGAAAAATACACATTTTTCAGCAATCATAAGGTCCCCAATAATATATTATGATATACATTCATATAACAATATGTGCATATCTTATATATAATTTTATAAAGAATATTTGTATGTAAAAGATGAATCTTTGCTTCAGTAAGGAGTTTGGGAAATATTAAAAGCACTGCACAATTCCCTAAATGTAATCCAGTCTATTTCCCAGCTTTTAGGTCCAGTTCATTCTCTTTCTGCAGTTCTGAACAGTTTTGTGTGTGTGTGTGTGTGTGTGTGTGTGTGTGTGTGTGTGTGTGTGTATGTGTGTGTGTGTGTGTATCTGGTATGTATATATGTATATGTGTTGCACATATGCATATGTGTATATATGAATGTATGTATATATACATATACATATATTATGTCATTTAGTGATCATCTTTATAGGCTGTACAAACACAACTGCTTATCATATCCTGGATAACAGGCATTCTCAATTCACTTCATAAAAAATTTCCCCATGTGACGACTTATAGGATTTCTTTTTTTTAATGATAATAAATATCATTTAGGAAACTTAGAAATGCTTTGAGCCTTAATGTAATCAGCACAATTTCATTCAAAAAAAAAAAAAAAAAGGTAGGACCCTCTGGAGAACCTCATTGCCTATAGAAAATCCTTGCTTCTATGTGGATTTTATTGCCGGACATACTCCATGAAAGTGACAAACACCCTTATAGAATATATGCCTTTTTATATTATGGCTTAGTTAATATTCACAATCTGAGGGTCACAGGATAAAGTTATATCTTTCAAGGGATCTTAAATGAGTTTCTCATAGATATGACAGACACCTTGTTGCAAAAGACTCTCAAAGAAAAATTTTACTTTACTTTGTCAATTCAGTATGTTTATTTACCAATTAGCAAATAGTAAATATAATAGAAATATATTTTTCTTTACTTTTTTGACCATTATTTCATTGTAAACTTGTTGTGCTCTATAGAACATTATGTGCAAAAGTTTACCTGTTCCAATCTCATGCCTCTCTCAAGTATATCTTCAATATATGTATAGATTTTATACAGATGGGGGAAAGGCATATGGGTCAGTACTTATTGATGTTTTCTTAATTATCTTTGTTTTCTTGAGTAAAAATATTCATGAATATTTTTCTAAGAATGTGGTAACCTCCTCTATCTTTCAGATAAATTTAGAATCAATCCCCCATGCCCTTAAAATTGTACTGCTTCCAACACAAGATAGCTTTCCATCACATTTGATTTATTCCAGCTGTTCTTTCTACCTCTGTTTTCTTTAATAATCTAAGGAATAATTGTGATTCTAAAATTTTCTCTATCTTTCATTTTTTGTTGTCCTTCTAATTCACCCTTACATGATCTGACTACTGTGTTTCTCTAGCCAAGTTTTTAGAACAACACTGGATCATAAGATGGTAGGAGCATAGATTTAGAAGTAGAAAGGATCTTAGATGGCCAGTTTGTCAATCTGGTTCATTTACATATGAGAAAACTGAGGCCCAGAGAAGTTAAATATCTTGTTTAAAGTCCCACAGGTAGATGACAGAACTAGGACTTCAATGTTGAATCTAATCCAGCACTCTTTCCACTATGCCAAACTGCCCACTCTTGTTCTTGTTTGGTCTTTATTTCATTTATGGTTTTCTTGGGAAGGATACTAGAGTGATTTGCCATTTCCTTCTCCAATTCATTTTACAAGATAAGGAAACTAAGGCAAAGTGACTTGTCCAGAATTATGTAGCTAGTAAGTATCTGAGGTTGAATTTGAATTTAGAAGAATTCCTGATTCTCAGTTTAGGACTCTACTCACTATACCACTTAATCACCCTCAAACTGTCCCTTCATCTTTTCTATCCCCCACTATTTAATGTTTCATGAGATTGCAATGTTTAAAAAAATCTCCATAAAATTCTTCAAATAAGTTTCTAAATGAAGGCAAGGCAGATGTGGACTGGTGCACAGATTTAAATTATGGATAGCAATTTTTTTTTCTTTTTTTTTTTTTTTTTTTGCTGAGGCAGTTGCAGTTAAGTGACTTGCCCAGGGTCACACAGTTAGGAAGTGTTAAGTGTCTAAGATCAGATTTGAACTCAGGTCCTCCTGACTTCAGGGCTGATGCTCTATTCACTCTCCCACCTAGCTACTCATGGATAGTATTTTTGTTGCTTATTTTTTATATGTGTTGAATAAGTCTTTTTTATTAATCACTGAATAACTTAGGGATCCCTCAGTTCATTTCAAAATCAAAAATACACTATCAAAATAATCAACTTGAGCCATTCCCAGAGGCAAGTGATTGCAGGTGGACTGACTAATCATCCCAATGGATTGTGTCTCAAGTTAAAATAGACTAAAGCCAAAGGACAGATTTTACACATTGCACAATTAGTTTTGTTTTAAAGACAGCTGCATTCTAGAAGCACTGTATCCTCATTTCAGATTAATCCAGTAAATACATTATGAATGTATTATTTTTGTTCATAAAGATCTCCTCCAAAGTTCTATTCTGATACAGAGACATAAAAACATTGAAATGACTCTGTGTTTTCACAGGTCCAGACTAAGCAATCAGTCAGCCAAACAGTTAGTAAGCATTTATTAAGAACTTACTTCTTAATACTTACTTACATAAGAACTCACTTGTATCAGATATTATGCTGGGGATACAAAGAAAGGGAAAAGACAACCCCAACTCTCAATGAACTTACAATCTAATGGGGTAGACACAAGAAATAAATATATACGAACAAATTATATGTAGGATAAATATAAAATAATGCACTAAAATGAAAGAAGATCAGGGAGTATGTTCTATATAGATAGAATTAGAATTGGGACTTGAAGAAAATTAGTGAAACTGGAAGGTAGTGACAAAGAGAAAGAGCATTAAAGGATAGGGATACAGCTCAAGAAAATGCATGCAAATGTCCTAGCAGATCCTATTAAATCATACAGGCTTTGAGTGTGGACCAGATGATGGGCTATATGTCCATTTTCCAAGTATCAGTCAAGATAAATTTAGAAACATTCTTTATCTGGCTGGCCACAGAGGGATAACTATTTTGCTGCCACAAATCTCCAGGGATATCAATGACCTGTGCAGGTGAAAGAAGTATCAATATTGGCAAAGTTATAGCTCCCTAAAGCATTAAAGCAGAAGATAGAAAGAAATGGAAAAGAATATAAATCATTCTTCATAAACATAATTATCTTTCCATATGAAGGACAACATATAAAATTGCATATATAATAAAATGATATAAAAGAAATCTGTAAAGAATTTGAATGGATTCAAACAAATTGACAACATCTCTTCAAACCAAACAAACAATATTTTTAAAGATCAGGAGCAGTAAATAATGAATAATGATATGATAGTATTCTTATTGGAACTCTGAGACATGGAAAAGTTGAAAGGGAAAAATAATTTTTGAAAGATTAAAGAGAAGTGAGTATTAATGAAAAGTTTGTTTTCTAACAAACCATACACACTAGATACTTTACTGTTTCTATTCACTTCTCTTTTAATCTGAAATTTTTTTTTCAATATTGTGATATATAATCATAAAATATTAGAGCAGAAAGGGTTCTTTGAGAATTAGTCCAGGGACTTCCGGTTAAGATGGCGGAGAGGAGGCTCACAGTTGCATAAGCTCCGCGCTTTCTCTCACTATCCACTTCATTACAAGCCTCTGAATCAATGCTTGACTGAAAAAAAAACCCACAAATAGTTACCAAGAGAAGCCATCCTTGAGATCCGCCAAGAAAGGTGTGTCTTTACTGGAGGGCTGGGGCGGTTTTAGATCGGGCGCAGGCTGAGGGCAGCGGCAGTGAGAGCACGGGAGCAGAGCTGAGAGGGGGTGGGGAGTGATCGTAGCCGTCTCTGCGGGGAGAGCTTCGCTACAGGTTTGGAACCTGCAGCAAGTCAACAGCCCAGCAGAGAAGCTAAAAACACCGGGGCTGAAGAATACAACCGCAAACAGCTGGAGTCTCTCAGGACCTGGGCCCCCCCTCCCCTTCCCCTCCCTCAGTGACTCAGCACGCTTTGGGATCTCAGAGCGCAGGCGCAGCACAGTCCTGCTAGTGCCTCACTGCTGCCACCTGCAGTCTGTAGAGGAAGCTCGATAACACACCCAGCCCCCCCCCAAAGAAAGACTCCAGTTTTTTCTGTTTTTCTTTGGTAGTTTGTCTCTGATTAATAGACAGAATGAGCAAGAAGCTGAAGAGGACTTTAACCCTTGACAGCTTCTATACAGATAGAGAGCAGACTCTAAATCCTGAGGAGACTAAAAACAGGCAGTCCCCAGGTGATTCCCCAAAGGAGGAAATCATCTGTTCCTCAGCACAGATGAACCTCATAGAAGTGATTAAAAAGGCTCTCACAAGGGAGCTAGAAGAAAAATGGGGAAAGCAGAGTGAGGCTTGGCAAAAGGAAAGGGAGGCTTGGGAAAAAGAGAGGGAGGCTTGGCAAAAGAGCCTGGAGAAAGTTAAAGAAAGAGTGGATAAAGAAGTAAAATCCTTGAAAAATAGGATTAGTGAACTGGAAACAGAAAACAGCTCTCTAAAAAACAAAATTGGCGAAATGGAAAAAAATTCCACAGAACAAAAGAACTCAATTGGACAATTAGAGAAAGATTTTAAAAAAGTGAGTGAAGAGAATACTTCACTGAAAATCAGAATTGAACAAGTGGAATTGAATGACTCGAGGAGACAAGAAGAATCAGTCAAGCAAATCCAAAAAAATCAAACAATGGAGAAAAATGTGAAATATCTTCTGGGGAAGACAACAGACCTGGAAAACAGATCCAGGAGAGACAATCTGAGAATCATTGGACTCCCAGAAAAACATGATGAAAAAAAGAGCCTGGACACTGTCTTCCAGGAAATTATCAAAGAGAACTGCCCAGAAGTCATAGGAACAGAGGAAAAAATAAACATTGAAAGGATTCATCGATCACCCACTGAAAGGGATCCTAAAATCAAAACACCAAGGAATATAGTGGCCAAATGCCAGAACCCTCAGGTGAAAGAAAAAATATTGCAAGCGGCTAGAAAAACCCAATTCAAGTATCAAGGAGCCACAATAAGGATCACCCAGGATCTGGCAGCATCCACATTAAAAGATCGAAGGGCCTGGAATATGATATTCCGAAAGGCTAAGGAACTTGGTATGCAACCAAAAATAACTTACCCAGCGAGAATGAGCATCTTTTTCCAGGGAAGAAGATGGACATTCAACGAAGTAAGCGAATTTCATCTATTTCTGATGAAAAAACCAGAACTTAACAAAAAGTTTGATCTACAAATATAGAACTCAAGAGAAATCTAAAAAGGTAAAGATTAATCTTGGGAACTATATTTTGACTATATAGATGTATAAAGAATACATGTATACCTTGTTCTAGAAATTGATGTGGAAAGGACATTGTACCAGAAAAAGGGTAAAGTGGGGGTAGTACATCTCATGAAGAGGCATAGGAAACCTATTATATCTGAGAGAAAGAATGGAGGGGGATGAATATAGTGGGTATCTTACTGCCTTCAGAATTGGCTTTAAGTGAAAAATCTTAAGACATATTCAATCTATGGTGAAACTTCTCCCATCTCATTGAAAAGTGAGAAGGGAAAAGTGGAAAGGGAAGGAATAAGCTAAGCGGAAGGGAATACGGGAACTGGGAGGGAAAGGGGTAAGATAGGGGGAGGAACTCAAAGGCGGGGGGAGGGACACTAAAAAGGGAGGGCTGTGAGAAGCAAGGGGTGCTCACAAGCTTAATACTTGGAAGGGGGGGAAAGGGGAAAGAAGGGAGGAAAGCATAAACCGGGGTTAACAAGATGGCAAGTAATACAGAATTAGTCATTCTAACCATAAACGTGAACGGGGTAAACTCCCCCATAAAGAGGAAGCGGTTAGCAGAATGGATTAAAAGCCAGAATCCTACAATATGTTGTTTACAGGAAACACACCTGAAGCGGGGAGATACATGCAGGTTAAAGGTAAAAGGTTGGAGCAAAATCTACTATGCTTCAGGTGAAGTCAAAAAAGCAGGGGTAGCCATCCTGATCTCAGATCAAGCTAAAGCAAAAATTGACCTAATTAAAAGAGATAAGGAAGGACACTATATCTTGCTAAAGGGTAGCATGGATAATGAAGCACTATCTATATTAAACATATATGCACCAAGTGGGGTAGCATCTAAATTCTTAAAAGAGAAACTAAGAGAGCTGCAAGAAGAAATAGACAGTAAAACTATAATAGTGGGAGATCTTAACCTTGCACTCTCAGAATTAGATAAATCAAACCAGAAAATAAATAAGAAAGAAGTCAAAGAGGTAAACAGAATACTAGAAAAGCTAGATATGATAGATCTCTGGAGAAAATGTAATGGAGACAGAAAGGAATACACTTTCTTTTCAGCAGTTCATGGAACCTATACAAAAATTGACCATATATTAGGACATAAAAACCTCAAACTCAAATGTAGTAAGGCAGAAATAGTAAATGCATCCTTTTCAGACCACGATGCAATGAAAATTACATTCAACAAAAAAGCAGGGGGAAGTAGACCAAAAAATAATTGGAAACTAAATAATCTCATACTAAAGAATGATTGGGTAAAACAGCAAATCATAGACATAATTAATAACTTCACCCAAGAAAACGATAACAATGAGACATCATACCAAAATGTATGGGATGCAGCCAAAGCGGTAATAAGGGGAAATTTCATATCTCTAGAGGCCTATTTGTATAAAATAGAGAAAGAGAAGGTCAATGAATTGGGTTTGCAATTAAAAATGCTAGAAAAGGAACAAATTAAAAACCCCCAGTCAAACACTAAACTTGAAATTCTAAAAGTAAAAGGTGAGATCAATAAAATTGAAAGTAAAAAAACTATTGAATTGATTAATAAAACTAAGAGTTGGTTCTATGAAAAAACCAACAAAATAGACAAACCCTTAGTAAATCTGATTAAAAAAAGGAAAGAGGAAAATCAAATTGTTAGTCTTAAAAATGAAAAGGGAGAACTCACCACTAACGAAGAGGAAATTAGAGCAATAATTAGGAGTTACTTTGCCCAACTTTATGCCAATAAATTCGACAACTTAAATGAAATAGAAAAATACCTCCAAAAATACAGCTTGCCCAAACTAACAGAGGAAGAAGTAAATATCCTAAACAGTCCCATCTCAGAAAAAGAAATAGAACAAACTATCAATCAACTCCCTAAGAAAAAATCCCCAGGACCAGATGGATTTACATGTGAATTCTACCAAACATTTAAAGAACAATTAACTCCAATGTTATATAAACTATTTGAAAAAATAGGGATTGAAGGAGTCCTACCAAACTCCTTTTATGACACAGATATGGTACTGATACCTAAACCAGGTAGGCTGAAAACAGAGAAAGAAAATTATAGACCAATCTCCCTAATGAATATTGATGCTAAAATCTTAAATAAAATATTAGCAAAAAGATTACAGAAAATTGTCACCAGGATAATACACTATGACCAAGTAGGATTTATACCAGGAATGCAGGGCTGGTTCAATATTAGGAAAACTATTAGCATAATTGACTATATCAATAACCAAACAAACAAAAACCACATGATCATCTCAATAGATGCAGAAAAAGCATTTGATAAAATCCAACATCCATTCCTAATAAAAACACTTGAGAGCATAGGAATAAATGGACTTTTCCTTAAAATAGTCAGGAGCATATATTTAAAACCATCAGTAAGCATCATATGCAATGGGGAAAAACTGGAACCTTTCCCAGTAAGATCTGGAGTGAAGCAAGGTTGCCCACTATCACCATTATTATTTAATATCGTATTAGAAACACTAGCCTCGGCAATAAGAGTCGAGAAAGATATAAAAGGAATTAGAGTAGGCAATGAGGAAACCAAACTATCACTCTTTGCAGATGATATGATGGTATACCTAGAGAACCCCAGAGATTCTACCAAAAAGCTATTGGAAATAATTCATAATTTTAGCAAAGTAGCTGGCTACAAAATAAATCCCCATAAATCCTCAGCATTTTTATACATCACCAACAAAACCCAACAGCAAGAGATACAAAGAGAAATTCCATTCAGAATAACTGTTGATACCATAAAATATTTGGGAATCTATCTACCAAAGGAAAGTCAGGAATTATATGAGCAAAATTATAAAAAAGTCTCCACACAAATAAAGTCAGACTTAAATAATTGGAAAAATATTAAGTGCTCTTGGATCGGCCGAGCGAACATAATAAAGATGACAATACTCCCTAAACTAATCTATTTATTTAGTGCTATACCAATCAGACTTCCAAGAAAATATTTTATTGATCTAGAAAAAATAACAACAAAATTCATATGGAACAATAAAAAGTCGAGAATCTCAAGGGCATTAATGAAAAAAAAATCAAATGAAGGTGGCCTAGCTGTACCTGATCTAAAATTATATTATAAAGCAGCAGTCACCAAAACCATTTGGTATTGGCTAAGAAATAGATTAGTGGATCAGTGGAAAAGGCTAGGCTCACAAGACAGAATAGTCAACTATAGCAATCTAGTGTTTGACAAACCCAAAGCCCCTAACTTCTGGGAAAAGAATTCATTATTTGATAAAAACTGCTGGGATAATTGGAAATTAGTATGGCAGAAATTAGGCATGGACCCACACTTAACACCATATACCAAGATAAGATCAAAATGGGTCTATGACCTAGGCATAAAGAACGAGACTATAAATAAATTAGAGGAACATAGAATAGTTTATCTCTCAGACTTGTGGAGGAGAAAGAAATTTGTGACCAAAGATGAACTAGAGACCATTACTGATCACAGAATAGAAAATTTCGATTACATCAAATTAAAAAGCCTTTGTACAAATAAAACTAATGCAAACAAGATTAGAAGGGAAGCAACAAACTGGGAAAACATTTTCACAGTTAAAGGTTCTGATAAAGGCCTCATTTCCAAAATATATAGAGAACTGACTCAAATTTATAAGAAATCAAGCCATTCTCCAATTGATAAATGGTCAAAGGATATGAACAGACAATTTTCAGAGGATGAGATTGAAACTATTACCACTCATATGAAAGAGTGTTCCAAATCATTATTGATCAGAGAAATGCAAATTAAGACAACTCTGAGATACCACTACACACCTGTCAGATTGGCTAAGATGACAGGAAAAAATAATGATGAATGTTGGAGGGGATGCGGGAAAACTGGGACACTAATGCATTGTTGGTGGAGTTGTGAACGAATCCAACCATTCTGGAGAGCAATCTGGAATTATGCCCAAAAAATTATCAAAATGTGCATATCCTTTGATCCAGCAGTGTTTCTATTGGGCTTATATCCCAAAGAAATACTAAAGAAGGGAAAGGGACCTGTATGTGCCAAAATGTTTGTAGCAGCCCTGTTTGTAGTGGCTAGAAACTGGAAAATGAATGGATGCCCATCAATTGGAGAATGGCTGGGTAAATTGTGGTATATGAATGTTATGGAATATTATTGTTCTGTAAGAAATGACCAGCAGGATGAATACAGAGAGGCTTGGAGAGACCTACATGAACTGATGCTAAGTGAAATGAGCAGAACCAGGCGATCATTATACACTTCGACAATGATATTGTATGAGGACATATTTTGATGGAAGTGGATTTCTTTGACAAAGAGACCTGAGTTTCAATTGATAAATGACGGACAAAAGCAGCTACACCCAAAGAAAGAACACTGGGAAACGAATGTGAACTATCTGCATTTTTGTTTCTCTTCCCGGATTATTTATACCTTCTGAATCCAATTTTCCCTACGCAACAAGAGAATTGTTCGGTTCTGCAAACATATATTGTATCTAGGATATACTGCAACATATCCAACATATAAAGGACTGCTTGCCATCTAGGGGAGGGGGTGGAGGGAGGGAGGGGAAAAAAAAATCGGAACAGAAATGAGTGTAAATATAATGTAATTATTAAATAAAAATAAATAAAAAAAAAAAAGGCTGAATTCACAAAGACAGTACAGCAACAACCAAAAAAAAAAAAAAAAGAGAATTAGTCCAGTTTCTCTCATGGAATGCATGAAGTATCTCCTATTTTCAGAACACCAACCTACGTATTGGGAGAATTACAAAATTCTGATGAGATAAAGTCCAAAAACCTCATGGGGCTTATATTTCCGAAGACACAAATACAGTTAAGTATGGTATAAAATAGTACATTGCAATTACATTAGAGATATATGAAACAAAATGTTGTTTTAGACTTGAGCAGAAACATTTCTACTATTTGAAGGAAATAAAGAAGTTTTTATAGAGAAAATAGTACTAGAATTGACTTTTAAATGATGTGTAGAAATACTATAGTTTAAGAGAAGAATGTTTTCAGGGTACAAGGGACAGAATAAGCAGCAACACCCAAAAATGCCCGGGTCAGGTATTTAGGGGCCAAATTGTCAAATTTACACAATTATTCAATTGGCACAATGAATGGAGAGGAGAAATAGAGAAAAGGCTAGAGAGCTAGTTTGGGATTACATTGTAGAAGCCTTTGAATGTTAAGAAAAATAATTTAATTTGATTTAGTAGGCAATATGATATCTCAGAAGATTTTTTAGTAGAAAGGCATAACCAGACTTTCCAAATGAGGAAACTAAATGCCAGAAAAGTTAAATGTCTTACTCCATGAAAACAGAAGTCATGTTTGATTTTAAGTTTATATTCCTCACATCACCTGGAATAATCCTTTTATTCAAGAGAGGCTTTAAAAATGTGCATTTACGGTCAAAGAATATGAACAGACAATTTTCAGATGATGAAATTGAAACTATTACCACTCATATGAAAGAGTGTTCCAAATCATTATTGATCAGAGAAATGCAAATTAAGACAACTCTGAGATACCACTACACACCTGTCAGATTGGCTAAGATGACAGGAAAAAATGATGAATGTTGGAGGGGATGTGGGAAAACTGGGACACTGATGCATTGTTGGTGGAGTTGTGAACGAATCCAACCATTCTGGAGAGCAATCTGGAATTATGCCCAAAAAGTTATCAAATTGTGCATACCCTTTGATCCAGCAGTGTTTCTGTTGGGCTTATAGCCCAAAGAAATACTAAAGAAGGGAAAAGGACCTGTATGTGCCAAAATGTTTGTGGCAGCCCTGTTTGTAGTGGCTAGGAACTGGAAATTGAATGGATGCCCATCAATTGGAGAATGGCTGGGTAAATTGTGGTATATGAATGTTATGGAATATTATTGTTCTGTAAGAAATGACCAGTAGGATGAATACAGGCTTGGAGAGACTTACATGAACTGATGCTAAGTGATATGAGCAGAACCAGGAGATCATTATACACTTCGACAATGATATTATATGAGGATGTATTCTGATGGAAGTGGATTTCTTTGACAAAGACTCAGTTTCAATTGATAAATGATGGACAGAAGCAGCTACACCCAAAGAAAGAACACGGGGAAACAAATGTGAACTATTTGCATTTTTGTTTTTACCTTCTGAATCCAATTCTCCCCGTGCAACAAGAGAACTGCTTGGTTCTGCAAACATATATTATATCTAGGATATACTGCAACATATCTAACATATATAGGACTGCTTGCCATCTAGGGGAGGGGTTGGAGGAAGGGAGGGGAAAAATCGGAACAGAAACGAGTGCAAGGGATAATGTTGTAAAAAAAAATTACCCCAGCATGGATTCTGTCAATATAAAGTTATTATTAAATAAAATAAAATAAAATATTAAAAAATAAATTATAAAAAAATAAACTAAAACATTATTCTTTTACTTGCCAGCTCTGTAACCTTCAGAAAATTACTAAACATTCTGACTCAATTTCTCAAAATAAACACTTAAACTAGTAAAAAAAAAAAGTGCATTTACTAAATGAATGAATGAGGACTTGTGATAAGCATTGTACAAGCAACTATGAAAAAAGAAAAGAAAATCCCTACCCTCAAGGAGTTTACATTTTAATAAAGAAAGATAACACATATAAGGGACTCATTGGTAGGGAGAGGTGATTTGTTCTGGGAGTTATTTGGAAGGTGAAGAAAGCATGGAGCTATCAAAAAGCAAGTCATTTTCAATAATAACAGTGTTTATTTAATTAGTCCTAAGAGCCAAAAGATGTAAAAATAAGTTAGCGTGGAATATGAGTAAAATGGGACTGTAAGATGGCATAAAGATATCAGGAAAGTAGCTACTAAGCAGCATTGTCTATAAAGAACTCTTGTCAAGCAGAGGCAAGCCAGGCTCCAGGGAGGTAGTTGCAAAGAAAGAACCTTGAACATTTAGGTAATTAATAATAATAATGTTTACTGAATCCAGTTGAATTGAATTGAACTGAAATTGAATTGAATGAAAAGAGAATTAGAACTGATTCCTGATTCCTACTTCAAAACATTTTCCCTTCAAAGTAAAAGGGAATCTTGTCTTTTTAGGGTTTAGGGTTTTTTAGTTTTGTTTTATTTTACTCAGATATATTGGAAATTTAGAAACCTCCAGTTTTCATTTAATTTTAAAAACAAGAAGAAAAAAAACAGCATTTAAAAAACTCTAAAGCAACCATAATAAACAACACAGACAACTTATTTTAGTTACTATAAATTTTTAGCATGATTAACGAAGTCACAAATAGAAGCACTGCATCCTCAGACTGCGCAAGCTGGTCCTCTGGGTGATACAGTAAAGAGTCTAATTTGGAGGGAAGGAGGGACGTATATATTTTCAGAGCATGTGTTCACTGTTTATATATTGTAAATATTTTGAGATATTCAAGTTTGCCTCTCATTAACACATTTTATCTGTTCACTTTAAAAAAAATGCTTAAAGTTTTTAAATGGATGCTTCCAAATACTGAAAATATTTATGGATTCTTTGAATGGTTATTGATTTTGATGTCAGATAAAATACATTGGGCAGGATTCAACACTAAAGAGATTTTTTTTTTCTGTCTTTGAAAAAAAAGCTTAAAGATCTTAAAATAGCAAATAGTAGTCCTTTCTTACAAAGCTGAAGAAAGTTGGGAAGTTGAGGAGGACAGGGACAATCTTTTAATAAAAGTAACCTATATATTTATTTGTAAATATAAATATATACATATATACTGAAAGAAGGAGAGAGGGAGAGATCTAGAAAAAGAGAGAGAGAGCGAGAGAGAGAGAGAGAGAGAGAAAAGGAAGAAGAGAAAAAAAACAGGGAGGGTGGTAAGGGGAAAAGACAGAAGGAAAGACATAGAGAACTCAGAGAACAGAGAATAAACAATGTATGATTGCACATAAAACTGCAAATCTATTATGTACAACTTGCTATTGTTTTTGAATATGTAATAAAGTAATTATGTAACTTTTTCCTTTCTTTCTTTCTCCCAAAAGAGACACAAATATATATATGTACACATACATACATATATATATGCATATATATGTAAAATATCACTATACTTCTATTTATCAGTTCTTTCTGTGGATGCAGATAGTGCCTTCATTCATATGTCATTTTTAATAATCTGGGTATTTATATAATCAAAATTACTTAGTCACACAATATTGCTATTACTGTATATAATGATCTCTTGGTTCTACTCATTTCACTCTTCATTATTTTGTGTAAGTTTATCTATGTTTTCTAAAATCAACATTATTGTTTGAATATTGTTCATTATTCCTATAGCACATCCTTGTTCTCCATAACATGAAAACGGTGAGGATTCCCATCAATTGTGGCATATGATTATGGTGTGCTATATCAATGAAAGGAGAAAGGGAAGAACTAATAAAGATTTGGAGTTCTTAGAACTCTTGGCTACCATGAGTAATTAAAGATGAAAGAGCTAGATACTTAAAGAAGCAGCATTTGCTTATATCTCAAAGAATGATGATGTGCATATGGAAGTGCTACCAGGTGAGAAATCATAAAAGCTTCAGAAAAAAAAAATAGAGTTGTACTGGTGATTGCTGGCTTTCAGGACAGAAATAATGAAATAGTTGACTGTCAAAAAATAATAATAGTAACATATAGGAAAATAACAAAGCAAAATAGAGCTGCCCAGATTAATATTTTAGTATATTGGGGCAGGGGTTATTGAGCCACTTTATATGCTATATAAACTATTACAAGTAAGGAAGAAATAACCACAGGACTCAAGAAGAGCAAATGCTTCATTAAAAAAAAAAAAATCAGGGGAGGGTTGTAGATAATGGATTCTAGGAATTATAGGTTAGTGACTTGGTAAAATTATAGGCCATATTATTAAAGAGATATTTAATGAAATATCCAGAAAAAAGCAAATAGTAAACATACTGACCAGTTGGATATAATTAACAATGGATAATTCCTCATAAAGTCACTAACTACTATTTGCTCAATTCTAATTTTTGACAAATTATTTTCCTCATTGAGCTTTTGTACCTCCTTTCCCATTTGACCAATTTTGCTTTTTAAAGCATTCTTCTCATTAGCTTTTTTGTATTTCCTTTTTTCCTTTTGTACCATTCTCAATTCTCTTCCTAATTTTTCATCTGTCTCGATTTTCAAAATCCCTTTTGAGCTCTTCATTGTCCTGAATTCAAATTCTTATTTTTCTTGAAGTCTTTGGATGCAGGAGCTTTAACTTTATTATCTTCCTCCATGTGTTTTGCTCTTTCTTGTCACCACAATAACTTTCCATAGTCTGAACTTTTTTTCTTTTGTTTATTCATTTTCCTGGTCTATTACTCAGCTTTTAACTCTTTGTTAAAGTAGGTCTCTGTTGCCAAAGTGAAGGGTAGACTGCCCCAAGCTTCAGTAGTATTGTGTAATTATGTTTGGAGATCCTTCTAGATACCTGACCACAAGCATTCATTTCTACCCAAAAACTGTAAGGAGTGTTCCTACTCCACTGTAGCTGTAAGATCTAGTGTGTTAAAGCAACAGAGTTCTTCCTCAGTATTAATAAGGAAACCTTCTATGAGCTGAGGACTCCAGAAGCTGCCACTGCTACCACTGCCCTAATCCACTCCCAGTATGATAGTTTCCCAAGGCTCTCATCCTACTTATAAACCTTTTCTGCTGACCTTCCAAGTTATTTTTGGTGTCTTTGGGCTGAGAGATCTGGAAACCACCAAAACTGTCATTGATTCAAAGATGCCTAGACTCATTTCTACTTTGCTAGTGCTGGAGCCTGGGGCTAGAGCTAGTGAAGCCAGCACAAAGCCACTGAAACAAGAGATAAAGAACAATGTTTGAGAAACAGCAAAGTTCAGTATGACTGGAGAGTAAGTACAATATGTAGGAAGGTTGTAAAGTAGGAAGGGCACAGGTTGTGAAGAACTTGGATCTACAAAGAGAGGAATCAGTATTTGATCCTAAAGATAGTAGAGAATTTCTGAAAGAAATTATTGAATAAAGAATGTATGGTCCTACCTGAATGTTAGAAATATCATTTTGACAATTATGTGGAGAATGGATTTGAATAGGGAAGAAAATGCAGCAGGAACACTAATCATGAGATTATTTCAATGGTCCAAGGGAGGGGTAATGAGAGGCAGAAAACTTATAGTTGCTATGTGAGTGGTGAGCTTGGGGCTATATTAGAAAATTGTGGTGGTGATTGAAGCAACAACTGTTTGTCAAGTGATGAAATAAAATGGACAACAGAAAGGAGTTGAGGGGTGACACTGGGATTTTCAACTTGAATGACTGTGTGGTAGGATCCTTGACAATTTTAAAGAATCTTAGAAGAGGATTGGTTTTGTAATAAAAGATAGTAAATTATGTTTTGGACCTTATATAATGGGGCTTATATAATGTCTGTGTTGGAGACCTATAGTTAACATTCATATAGAATATTTAATATCTTTATTTAAAAAAAACCTATAACTGATTTTTAGGAGACCCAACATATAAGCCATACCTAAACTTTGTTTTAGAGATCTTCCTACAGAAATGAAGTGATACATTAATGATCCAAAAATAACTTGACAGAATTCCAAACAACTCATGATGAAAAATGCTATTCACCTCCAAAGAAAGAACTGATGTAATCTGAATGTAGATTGAAGCAAACCATATTTCACTTACTTTTTTTTCTGTTTTTGTCAGTGCTTTCTTTCACAAAGTGACTGATATGAAAATGTTTTGTATGATTACACATGTCTAAGAAAGATAGCGAGAGAAAATTTGGAACTCAAAATTTTAAAAAATGTTGAAAATTATTTTTACAGATAATTGGGGCAAAATATTATTAAAGAAACAAATATAACTTGACTTCTTTGAAGTTAGGCTTCAAGTATCAAATTATTAATAATAAAAATTATTATTAGAATTTATACAAAATTTGCACTAAAATTTACAGTGTTTTACAAATAGAATTTCATCTTTATTATAACAATAAGCTTAGGAGGAGAAGTACAATTTAATCCCCATCTTATAGATAAGGAAACTGTGGTAGACAGAGATTAAGTAACTGCCTAGAGTCCCTCAGCTAGTAAGTACCTAAGATGAAATTTGGACATTTGGACATGTCTCAGTGATTCCAGATCCAACACCCTGCCCATTCTGCCATCAAACTGCCAAATGAACACAGAATTTCTTGTCATGTCTTCTGGGCCACAAGGCATACTGTGAGTTCTTTAGGTTTCTAATTTCTTATAAAGAAAGAATATTCCATTGTATTCACATACTAAAATTTGACCAGTAATTTCCTAATCCATGGGTACCCAAGTTATTGAAGTTCTTTGATACTATGAAAATTGCTATTATAAGTATTTTTGTATTTACATGGGAGATTTCCTTCTGTCCTTGATCCCCATCTGGTTATCTTATAGAAATTTTAAACTCAATATGATTTTAAGCTCATAAAACAAGCAAATCTAAACATTATTTATGGGAAGAAACTTTTAGTTTTGTGTGGGATTTTATTCCCCAGGATTTAGTACATAGCAGACATTTGAATATTGACTGAACTGAGTAGGGGGGAAAAAAAGCATAACTTTGAAGTTCCTCAGCATCCTTAGCTACTGTGAACTTGTGTCTACATTAGATGGATACATGAGGAGTGGAGAAGTGATAGTTTGTTATTAAAGACCTACATGAAATCATGACCTGAACAGAAAAAGCTAACAACAAAAATAATTACTTTTACTTAGTGCTTTTGGCTTAAGAAAGTGCCTGAATTACTTTAACCTGAATATATATAAATATATATATATATATATATATATATATATATATATATATATATATATATATATATGTGTGTGTGTGTGTGTGTGTGTGTGTATGTGTGTGTGTGTGTGTATTTGTATGTGTGTGTGTATTTGTGTGTGTGTGTGTATCACACACACACAAATATATATATATGACAGATATAACATCTGTGATGACATAATATGTCATGTCTAGAGGTGGAAAATGGATTACCAATTTCAACTCTCCCAAAAAAAGTGAAAGGAGGAGGAGAAAAATACACTTGCTTATTTCAAAGTTTTAAAAGAAAAATAAGGGTTACCTAGAATAGGTATAAACAGTATTCAATCAAATGGAATGCAATGGCAAAGCATAATAATATGCTGAGTACAATACTAAAAGCAGGGGATGCGGATATAAAATTAAGACATTCCCTGCTCTCAAATGCTCTCACATTCTAATTGGGACAGATATAATATAAAAGAGGAATAATGCTTGTGTTCAATTCATAGCTGATAGAAAAACCAGGTTATACTTAGGCAGAGGAAGTCATAAGGTTGATGGCAAGACCCAGAGACTCTTGGGGAGTAAAAACAGGACATATGGTTCTCTACTAAGAAATGGTGTTCTCAAGAGTTAGAGTAAGAGCTAAGAGTCAGATAACAATGAATAATGGTCATTTTAAACCTGATAGGAACTGGGAAGTGAGGCAATGAGGTCTGACTGGGGAAAGTATGAGTTTATGGTTATGGTCTCTGTTGCAGTTGATGTTAATGGTCTGTCTTCTTGTCATCAATTCAGCTTAGAATGGTGGAGCAGACAGTTCCTGGCACTTGTTGATCTGCAGGTTAAAGGATTGGAAAAGGGAAAGGGAGGTCAATATTCAATTATAAAATAAAATAAAATATTTAGATAAAAGCAAAATGACAAAAGATAGCCAACCCAAATCAATATATTCTTAAGTATGCATTTCTTGATTTGCTAACACAATTAAATAATTATCAAACCTTCAAAAATGAGCAAAATAGCCATTTTGTCTTTGTTGATTGCTTGTTTGTTCATTTGTTTGCTTTTGGCAAATGTAAGAAAACAGTACAAAAAGACAAATGAAATACATATCCTAAAACTACACTCCTTGCCTCCCAACCCCCATAGCTTGTAATATTGGTGATTCCAAATTAAAAGAACACAGGAAATAGCTGGAAGCAAAATGCAGAAGAATGGTATTATGAAATGATGACATGTTGCCAGATGCTTGAGGCCAGTAAGTGAATTTTACACCTTTGCAGTCTATACTATATTTCACTTATCTGAATTAAATTGTTTCCCTCAAGATTCTTGAACTTTAGTTCTTGCAGATGACTTTTGTTCATTTTTTTTATAACTTGGCATAGTAAATCTTTGTTAGTTTGATTGTAATAGAACTCAATTTAAAATTTTAAACAGCATTGTGATTTTATTATATTTCATATATTATTAAATATATTTATTGTATTATGCAACATGTTATATTACACATTATATGTAATATATATATATTATATTTTGTACAACCAGGAGTAATTAATTACTCACAATCATTTGTTTCCCTTTATTTCCATAGTTTTATGTTAATTTAACTCAAATGTGTCTTAATTGTTAAAGGTATATTTTATACCTGCAGTAATTATTTTGAACATAATTTCTTTTTCTATTTTTTCCTGGTTGGTTTTGTTGGCAAAATGCAGAAAAGCTATAGATCTGTATCAATTAATTTTATATTCTGCTACTTTACAGAAGTTCCTAATTTTTAAAATTGATTTTAGTTCAATTTCTCAGATGTTTTGTTTCTTCTTTGCATATTTCCTCAATTCCGTTAACTTACTGTAATAGCTAGAGTTTCTATAATAACATTACATAATAATTGACTACCTTTACTTTACCCTAAGCTTATTGGAAATATTTTAGCTGTTCATTATTATAGGTAATGCTAGCTTTGGGATTTAAATGCTGTTTTAGTCATGTCTGATTCTTTGTGACCCCATGTGGGGTTTTCTTGGCAGAGATATTGGAACTGGAATGGAATGGAATTGGAATAGAGAATGTCCTTCTCTAGCTCATTTTACAAATGAGGATACTGAGGCAAAAAAGGAAAAATGATTTGCACAAGTTCACACCACTAGTAATTGTCTAAGGCCATAATTAAATTCAGGTTTTTCTAAGCCATATCCTCTCTCTACTATGCCACCTAATTGTTTTGTTTAAGATAGGTACTACTTACCCCTATTAAGGAAGAGTTCATTTAGTCTTAGACTATTTTTTAAAAATATAAATGAGTATTATATTTGGTCAGTAGTTTTTTTCCCCTTTTTTCCCTATATCTATTGACATGAGATTTTATGATTTATTATACAGTACACCTACTATTGAGCTGAGTTCTAATTGCATTTTTTTAAAATTTTTTGCTTCATTTCTTCCCACCATTCTTTGTCTATTTTTCTTCCGATTACAAGCAATCCCACATCCCACTGAGGAAAAAGAAAAAAGAAAAACAATCCCCCTGCAACAAATACTCATAATTAAGTGAAACACATTCACATTGATCATGTTCAAAATTTCATATTTTATTCTCTATATATTGAACATCACCTCTGTCAAGAGATGGGCAATATTTTAAAATATTCATCTGCAATAACTTGATCACTGTATTCACCACAGTTGTTAAGATTCTCAACATTTTTTTCAATTTATAATGTTGTTTTATAGTATAAATTGTTTTCCTGATTCTACTCACTTCATTTAGCATTAATTCTAAGTCAGGGGCAAATGATTCCCACTTCCCCTCACTCTTTCCTTTTCTATATTCTACTTGGGCCCCACCCCACTTATGAGAAGTAAATTCAGCTCCATTCCTTCCTTATTATTTCTTAGTGTTTTATCAGCCTCTCTTTCCTTTCTTCAATATCATTACAATATAACAAAAATCCCAAGTCTTCCATTTTATTTCACTCCCTTTCACACTACTGATAATATAGTTCTTGGGGAATGCTTGCATTATCCTTCCCCCTCATCTACTAGAGTATTTGGGGGGAAGATAATGAGTTTTGCTTTAGACATATTGAATTTGAGGTATCTTTTTCTGACACTAGAACTTCCTACAATTCTATAATCATTGGTCTTCTCTAGCTAAACCAGCTTCATTGGATTGGGAATAAAAGGACTTTGTTTCTAATCCTAATCCTTGTAATTGTAACCTGTATAATCATATACTACTTGTTTTTGTTTGTTTGTTTGTTTTTTTACCTTGGGTTTTACCAATATAAAAGAGGAATTCAGAATAGATGGAATCTGGGGCCTTGGGTTTTAGTGATATAAAAGAGGGATTCAGAATAGATGGAATCTGGGGCACCTTCTAGCTCGAAATTTATAAAGCAAATCTCTTCCTCAAGAAAACTTTTCAGATATTTGAAAGATCCCTATAATCCTCAGATAGACCAAAAAATAGGTCTATTTTTTATCTAAAAAATAGGGATCAAAAAATAGAGAAGATAATATAAAAGATGATCATAATAATCCACTATAGTTTTAGATTATGAGACCTAATTCTGCATTTTTATTGGACTGGATTTTCAATGAAATATAACATATGTGATACTGGAAGTATTTAAACATATGAATACCATAAAATTAACAGAAAGGATCATCTAATCCAATACCATCATCCATTTCTCTCTTGAAAATGTTAGTTATTATTGATACTTATTTCTATCTATAATTCTTCCATTATCGATGTTAACACTTCTGCCTATAGTTCTATGTCATCTTTGGCGTCAAAATATCTAAGTTCCAGTCATGAATTTGACATTTTACAAGCTAGGTGACCATAAAATGTTAACCTCTATTTAACCTCTCTGAGTTTCATGTTCTTCATCTGTTATGTGTGTGTGTGTTTATGTGTGTCTGTGTATGCTATATGAATGTGTGAGAGAAAGACATATAGACAAAAACAGAAACAGAGGAAAATGCTTGTAAATCTTAAAGTATGAAAAATTAAAAGTATTAGATATCATCACTTGATTTCTAGAACTGTATTTTTTAGCTCTATGATTCTGTTCTTTTTTTCCATAGTTCATCTATTATCCATCAAAATTTATACATGACACATCCAACATCTTTCCACATATATTCTCTTCAAGATTCTGTCAAATATCTATTGGGCAGTTAGATGATTCAGGGGACAGACTACCAGGCCAGTAGTCAGAAAGACTTGTATTCAAGAGTTCAAATCTTGCCTCTGATACCTGTTAGCTGTGTGTTTCTAGGCAAATCACTTAACCCTGTCTGCCTCAGTTTCCTCATTTATAAAATGAGCCAGAGAAGGAAATGGCAGACCACACCACTATCTTCACCAAGAAAATCCCAAATGGGGTCCCAAAAATTAGACAAAACTGAAAATCACTGAACAATAAAGCCAGAAATAAGACTTAGACAAAATCTCACCTTATCATCAATGAACTGCAAAAGAATAAATAACATAGATGTAAAAGCTCATATTATATACAAATTAGAGAAACCTAGAAACCTTTCACAATTATAACTCAGGAAAGAAGTTTCCACTAAATAGCTCTAAAGTTCTTTCTCACATCCACTAGATTACAAAAATAACAATAATAATAATAATTGGGAAAGAACCATTGTTATAGGGGATGTGAGAGGATGAACATACTAATGAATATTGATCGAATTGGGAATGGTTTTAGTCATTGTGGAAAGAATTTTGAAATATACATCAAAAGTCATTAATCTGTATAAACCCTTTAACTGAGCAACACCACTAATAAACCCAAAGAGATCAAAGAAAGAAAAAAAGGTCTCCTATGAAGAAAAACATTTATAGCCACTCTTTTTTAATGACAATGATCTGGAAGGTAAAGAGATTTTATTAATTGAAGTATGGCTGAATTGAAGTATGAATTTAGTGGAATAATATTGTGATATAAAAAATGAGGGAAGGAACAGATTCAGAGATAATGGGGAATGTTTGTTTGGAATGATACAGAGAAAAAGGAGTAAAACTGGGATGGATGAAGGGCAATTATATAATAAAATATTACTCTTTTAAAAGTTTCAAAAGACATAAGTACTTATATCAATGCAACAATCAAGCATGACTCCACAAAACTAATGAATCATGCTTGCCAACTAAAATATGATCCATCTCAATCTAGCCTAGATACTTAATAACTGTATGACTTTGGGCAAGTTCCTTAAATTTTGTCTCCTTTTTCTCAGTCATAGAATGAGAATAATAACAACTACTTCTCCTTTTGTTGTTTGTTCATTGGTGTTGAGGAGAAGACCTTGACATCAGGGAGGTGTTGCCATGACATGTGAGTGAATTGGATTTAAGTGAGGGAGGGCTCTGAAAGATCACCTGCCTCACTTTTTCCTACAGTGACATTTGAGTCTAGTGGCCAGATATAGATCAGAATGACTAGAAATGGCCCTGGACACAATGGGACCCTTAATTTTTTTTTTTTAATTTAAGGTTGTCATAAGCATCAAATGAGATAATATTTGTAAAGCACTTATCACAATGTATGGCACAAAGTAGATGCTTAATGCATACTTGCTTTCTTTCCTTTCCCTTGACAGAGAATTGATAGGTAATGACACATTGATTTTTAGACATGGTCAATATGGTTTTATTTGATTGGACAATGTTTCTTTGTTACCAGGACAGGGGATCTGTTCAGGACGGAAAATTAGGATTAACATTACATGCTAGATATGAGAATGCCTTCCTTCCACCCTAAGGTGAGAGGGGGGAGGGAAAGAATTTTAAAGGTCTTTGTATTCTGTAAATGTATGAATATAACTGCAGAAAATTCAGGTGAAGACAGAAAAAAGTCCAGCACATTCAGAACAAATATATTGATTTTGTTATGCATTTTTAAAATGAGTTAAGCTATGGATACTATAGATTCATAGTTTCATTAATAATGTTTTTCTTCTGTTCTTTTTTGTATATGGGAATATTCATATTTGTTAATGTTTGTTACATTCAGAATAACAAAAACTTAAATTTGCAATCCTAAGAAAACAAACAAAAACCTACTACCCCCTACAGAGTTCTAAATTCTACTGTACATATTACAATGCAAAAGAATGTCACATGTAGAGTCAAAAGTCATCAGTTTGCATCTTGGCTCTATTCCTATCTAAGTTGCTTCATCTTTTCTGAGTCTCAGTTTTCTCATCTGTAAAATGAAGAGATTATATATAATTATCTCTAGGTTTTTGACCAGCTCTGGATCTATCTATCTTATATCTTCCAGAGTGAGGTTTTGTACATTGTCCTTTGAATTACATGCTAGTTAACATTAAGCTTCTTCTCTTTGCATAGCAGACCAACATTCTGCTTTGCAAATTATTATAGGGAACATGGTAGACATTACTACATATATGCATAAAGACAATTTTTCACATTTTATAAATAAGATTTCAAAGAGTGGCTCAGTTTGAAATCGTAGTTTATACAGTACAATTTTGGGTAGAAGAGGGTTATTTATTGGTGCAATCTATCTTTGTGAATATTTGTCCTTTGTTAAATAGAGAAACATGGACTTTTAAAATAATTAGATCTCTAAATATTAAATCATTCTTACTATCAGAGCACAGTTTCAAAATCTATAAAGTATATGGGTAATAAAATAGTGATTTTTTTTCCTTCATAATACACTATACCAAGATCACTGAGATTCATATAGGAATATCTTTCTGGCTTCTTAAAGGCTTTTCCTTGAAATTATTGCACTATGATCTATTTTTGTACATGCAATGAAAGTTTTTATTGTTAATACAAACTTGATGTTCTGTTAGCTTACATTCAATAACATGGTGTTCCAGGAGGTGTGTTATTTCTTTCTGTTAACTTATTTTGATAGTTAATCAATTTTCTTATTTTTATAAATAGCACACAAAATCTTTTTTAAAAAATACAGTTGAAAAAGATCATGGGATTTTCACAAAATGCATTTTCACTTTGCAGCATTCATTAAATTCAAAAGAAAATAAAACTAATCATTAATCTCTAATTTGGGAAGTTTTCAGATCTCTTGTTTTCCTTTTTATTCATGCATAATTCGTCCTTTGTTATATCCATATTTGGAAAGATCCATGATCTCATTAATGTGATCATAAACTTAAGTACAGATCATAACTTATCCACACTGTCTTTTCTTATATGATTCTTATCTAAGACTTCCAATGACAAAACTCTCTGAGGAAGTTTCATTCTATGAGCTGAGACTGTCTTCTAGATCTCTATATGGTGTACAGGTCAATACAATGTATGATTATGCTTAGTCTGATACAGCTACTCTTTCTTCTTTTGTTTTCTTTAGTGTTATTTTTTCATTTCTATTCACCCAAGGAGAACATTGAGTACTATTACACGAATCCAAATATTTGTTTTACTCTTATTGATGGAGAGAAGAATATTATACCCATCTTGAGACATCTTTTCTCTTTTTTCATCTTTTCATTATAGTCTCACTTTTGCCTTTAAATGATCCACTGATCTTCAGTAGAATTTCTCACTAAGTTTCCTAAAAATCTGTATTTCCTCATCACATCTTTCTATTATAGCTATATCTCATCCTCTTCTAACATTCTTCACAAGATTTCTTAAATGAATTTATATTCTGTACTGCTGTTGTGTTTGGTTATCGTATCTATCCATGCAGTTAGGAGATTAAGAATTTACTAATTAAAATAGTTCATATGTTCTTTTGGTCAACATATTGTAACAGTTACTTTCGCATTAGTGAAAAGTTAGTGAAAGTACAACTTCATTGGGAATTGAAGGCATTCTGTGCACACATTAACAACAACAACAACAACAAGTATCTATTAAGTGCTTACTATGTATTTAGCATGACAACTAAGTAATGCCAAGAAAACCCTAAATGTTATCACAAAGAATGGGTCATGACTGAAAAATAACTGAACAACAATGCACCAGACACTGCACTAAGTGCTAGGCATACAAAGAATGGCCACCAAAAAAAAAAAAAAAAAAAGATTGTTTCTGCAATGCTGGAGAAACTGAGGCAAGATAGAGCTTAGAGAGGGTTGTTTTTGTTTGTTTGTTTGTTTTAATATTTTATTTAAAAGGGAGAGATTTACTGGGACCAAATGGATATATGGTTTGGTCCCAGGGCTGAATGAGACTATTGTTTCCAAGAATCTAGCATCTAGACAACATCCAGCAGCCAATGCAAGTTCTCAATGACATATTGATACACAGTAGCTAAACAAAGGCAGGGAGATGGAGTACAAACTCTGGTGAGCAGGAATCTCCAGGCAAGGACCATTAATTCGGTTCTGACAGGTTGGGGGCGGGGGGTAGGACCATAAATTCTTACTAACTGGGAGTTAAGGAAGTGTCTGGCTACAGACAATGTCTGGAGTCCCCTTTTCTGAGTTTACACATTGACAATTTATAACCTTAGAGCAAATAGCCCTGAGTTATATCAGTCTTCATGAACGAGAGGGGGGCTTTGCAACTAAGAGAATTGAGGCAGAACAATTAAGGAAACTGAGGCAGGACAATTTAGGAAAACTGAGGATAATTAAAAGAAAACTGTGGCACAACCATTTTCTCAAAGAATTCACAACCTGATACAGGGAGACACCATGCAGATACCTATCTACAGACAAAATATATATGGGGTAAATTGGAGGTAATCTCATAGGTAAATGTTTAGCTTTAAAAGTCACCTTTAAAGAAAGTGGAATTTGATCAGAGGAAACTAAGAAAATAAGAAGGCAAAGAAAAAGAAAAGGAGCATTCTTGGCATAAGGATCAGATAGGGAAAAAAAAAGGCATTAAATCAGAAGGCGGAGTATTTTATGCAGAGGAGCCAGAATTGCAGGGTTGGAGATCACAATAGAGGGGATTAGAATTTAAGAAGAGTAGAAGGGGCTAGGTTGTGAAGACTTTCAAATCCAAAGGATTTTATGTTAATCCTGTATATAGTGAAGTCATTGGAATTTAAACAGAGGGATGGTTTAGTAAAGCTTGGAATTTAGAAAGATTGCTTTGATAGCTGAACGGAGGATAAACTGGAGTAGGGAGAGACTTGAACAACCAGAAGGCTTGTGCAACAATGCTGATGTGAGGTAATAAGGACCTCTGCCAAAGTGGAGCCTGTGTCAGAGCAGAAAAGGGAGATTGGATTTGACAACAGGTTGGATATGGGAGGTTAGTGCAAATGAAAGGGTAAGAATGTCAACTAGATTGCAAGATCTACTGACAAGATGATAGTGCCCTTAAAAAAAATCAGACTAATGATGTTTTAATTATATGCTCTCTTCTTATTTCATTTTTTTCTTCTAATTTGTTTATAATTTTGATCTTTGCTCTTCCAAGTTGTACTCTGAATAAATACAGATTACTGTCCTAGAAATTACTCTCACATCAGTAAGCGGTCATTTCCTGTCTTTTCAACTATAATCAGTCTCACTTTGGAGAGATGTTATTCAGTATTTCCCATGATCAGCACCTCTCAACTCTCTTCTAGGAAAAAAAAAGTTCATCATATATAGGCATCAGGGTTTTGTATTTTCTATAAGCCTTTGTTCCCTTTCATTTTGTTCTCCTGAATCATATTTTCTAATACACAGGTCTACCTGTGGCACATTTGGCCATCCTCTAACAGAAATCCTCCTGAATGACGGCACAGTGTTACAAACTAGTTCATTTTAAAATCTACCAGGTAGAAAAACACAAGATTAATAAGCAAACAAAATAGAGAATAAATTTAAATCAGAAAAAAATAACAATAGTACAATGAGAGGCAATATAAGGTTTGTATTTGCAGAATGTGTGCAATGGTCCATGATGATTTCAAGAACAACGTAATGTGAATACTTAGTACACCACTCTCTGTTCTTTTTAAATTTTTCACTAGTCTTATAAAAATGTGACTCTTTTCACCAAAGCCAATAATTCTAATTGTGCCCTTGATCTCATCATTGTCCCATTGTCTCAAGGACCTTCTTTTTGATTACCACTCCACTCTCAGTTCTTCAGTCCCTCCCTTATCTACCTATCTGGCTCCTTTCCTGTTACCTAAAAATTTGCTTAGATTTTCTCAATCAAAAAACAAAAATTAAAAAACTCTTCCCACTTAACCTCTTCAGGTTATTGTCCTACATCTTTCCTCCCTTTAATAGGTAAACCTTAAGAATAGCCAATATTTCTTGCTATTAGTTTCTCTTATCCTGCTCACTTTTTAGTACCTAGTAATAGATACTAATAGAACTTCTGATCCCACAACTCAACTAAAACTGTGTTTTCCGTCACCAATGATCTCTTAAATGCTACATCCACTCTCAATTCTTGTCCTTCTTAACTTTTTTTGCAGCATTTATACTGTTGAATATGGACTCTTCTTGGATATTCTCATCTTCCTTGGGTTTTTGTTTCTATCTGTATGACTTTTCTCCTACCAGTATGACTCTTCTTTTTTAATCTCTTTTGATTATCATCTATAACCCATCTACTCCCAACTATGAGTAACTGTATTGTTTTCTTTTCTAAAATATGATGTTCTCTTTGAGCAGGTTTCTTGGGGAACTTCTGGAGGCAGCCTTAGTTACAGTTCTATATAATAATCACCTCAAATGCAGCCAGGAGTTAAAATCTAGTCCTTTATTGTCTCCTTCAAAATAGCCTGGTTAGCTTTCCTTGGTTCTGAGAGCTCTTGTTGCTAGTCCTTTGCCTCTGCCAGCTTCAGCCTCCAGCACCTTCTGAATCCTTTCTTCTGCCCAACTGAATCCTGGCTTCTCAATCTCCCAGAGTGCTCCCAGTAGGCTTGTCCTTTTATTTGCTCTTTGAGAAGTGTAAGAACTCAAAAGTTGACCCATCCTCCGAGAGTGGGATTGTGGGCTTCTGACTTGTGAATCTTCTCCATTCCTCTCTCATTTGTCAATCTCCTGGACTCCTCTCTGACTTGTGAATCTTATAGAACTCCAACAAGTACTAAACACATTAGTGAAGCAGAGAACTGCTAAGCATGATGTTAAAATCAGACAACCAACTTAGCACCTTGTAAGAATCCTAACAAGTAACTCTCAATGCTTTATCCTGTTTTCTCTTAATTTCTCTTTCCACATGCTCTCTCTTGCTATTCCAATTGACTCCCCTGAGTTCATTCATTCATTCATTCTATTTTTATTGCATTAGCAGCAATGTGATAAGTCTAAAAGCATAAGTCTAAGCACATCACTTCCCTACAAGATAAAATTAAATGGATTCTTTATCCCTTAGATCTAAATATAAATTTCTTTGTTTGACATGGTAGTCCTTCACAATCTGCCCCCAACTTGCTTTTCTAATCCTTTTACATATTATTCCCTTTCCTACACAATATGGTCAAACCAAACTGTCTTATTCCTCATACAAGGCATGTTATTTTCTACCATTGTGTTTTTGTATTAGTTATTGCCTGTGCCCCGAGGGCATTCTTCCTCGCTATTGCTTCTTGGAATCCCTAATTTTTCTTTTTAAAAAATCAACTTAATGCAATCTTCTATGTCTTTCTTAAATTCTCCTATTATTAATGCCTTCCCCCTCCAAATATGCTTATAACTATTTTGTGTAAACCAATATGTATATATTTTGTCTCACCTATCTAGATTGTACAGAAATTCTTCAAAATCAGAAATACTTCACCTACATATTTATATTCTTTGGACCTAAAACAATACCTGGGTCACAGCAGTTGCTTAAAATGTTTGTCAGTTAATGGATTATTCATGTATAGATAACTTTCAGATCTATATATTTTGCTCTATTTCTCTTGAGGACATAGATCTTTTCACCAATAACTTGCTGGACATTTCCAATTAAATGTCTTATACACATCTCACATAAAGCTTATCTAAAATTTATTGTTTTAGGCCCTACACCCTCACATTCTTCAGCTTGTTATATTTTTATTGTAGGCACCATTATCCTTTAAGTCATCCAGATTCACAGTTTTCAAGTTATCCTCATTTCTTCCCTTTTTCTTAATCCTAACATGTATTCATTTTCCAAGTCTTAGTACTTCAGTCTAATGTATAAATATACGTGTATATATTTTGTTTTTATTATTGGTATGTATTTTGTATGCATGCGTGTATGTATTATTTATATATGTATACATGTATACACACACATATACCCTTCTTTGCAATCATGTGGTCACCATCCTACTTCAGGCTCCCATCTCATCTCACCTGGACTATTGAAATCTAAGATTCCAAAAATTCCCTTTTCTTTATATAATTATCAAAATAATTCAATTTCTGGCAATGTCACTTCCTTGCTCACTAAGCTTCAAAGGCTACTTTTTATCTCTATAATAAAATACAAAAATGTCTAAGCTTGGCACTTAAAATCTATAATAATTTGGTTCTAGCCTCCCCCACCTAATTTATTACACTTTAAAATCTTCCATGCATTCTACATTCTAGCCAAACTTCTCTGTTTTGCTGCTTTCTGAACTAGACATTCTAACCCCTGCCTCCCTACTATATTATATAGGTTATCAATCCCCCATATTTCAAATGTAATCCTTATTCTAGAAATCTTTAGCTTTTTTCAAACTTTAACTCATGTACCACCTATTGTCAAAATTGCAGTAGCTCAAAAGAAACCTCAGATGCACAAATTTAGAGACATCTCTACTCCAAATATTCATATGGATTATTTGTACCCAACCAAATAGAATTTGCAAGTTTATATTGTTTGATCAGCTGCAATCAGATACACTGGACCTTGGACCTACCATCGTGATGTCATTTTGGTCCTCTCCAAGTATGGACAACAACTGCCTCTATAAGTACTTATTTATTTTTATGCTTTTTCCCCACATACCCTCAAAAGAATGTAAGCTCCTTGAGGGCAAGAACTTTTTTTTTTTTTAATCTTTGCATTCCTAGAACTTAATACAGTGCTTTGCAACATAGTGCTTAATAAATGGTTACTGGATTGGATTTAATTCTTTGACCCAACTACTGCTAGTTGTTTTTGTTTTTTTTTCATACTTAGCTAAACTGGTTCTTAGAAAGCCAAGACTGTCTGTTACCATATCATGCCTGAAATTTTCTAAAATGATAGAACTTGCTAGAATTTGTTGCATGTGGTATGACCTTTAAGAACTCAAAGTCATTTCTGTACAATAATGATATAGCAGAGTACAACTATAGAAAGAATATTTTAATTGCACTCTAAAAAGTTTGCTAAAGATAAATAATCCTGATAATTTAGCTATAACATTCTTCAAAATACCTGATACATAAAAGTTAAAAAAGAAGGTAACATTGAAATCAATCTTGAAATATGTAAGGAACACTTAGTAATCATAGACACATAAGGTAAAAAGAAGTGCATAGTCTTATAGACCTTTTCTGTTGGTCATCTCTTTCCATATGATGCTCTTCAGCAAATTGTCCCTTTTATCATTTTTATTCTGTACTTATGTTTAACACCCCTTTGTCTCTTGGATGCTTCTATACTGTCTATAAGCATGCCATGTTTGTAGACTGCTATGTGATACAATGAATAAAGTGCCTTCCATTTTCTTTCTTCTCACTCTCTTGGTCTGGTTTCCAACCTCATCATTAAACCAAAACCACTATTTCTAAAATTACTATTGAGCTCTCAATAAGTAAATCTTTTTTTATTATTATTATGGCTTTTTATTTACATATGGGTAATTTTATAGCATTGACAATTGCCAAACCTTTTGTTCCAATTTTTCCTGTCCTTCCCCACACCCCTTCCCTAAGATTTTAAAGTGTAATAAATTAGGTGAGGGAGGCTAGAACCAAATTATTATCGATTTTAAGTGCCAAGCTTAGACATTTTTGTATTTTATCATAGAGATAAAAAGTAGCCTTTGAAGCTTAGTGAGCAAGGAAGTGACATTGCCAGAAATTGAATTATTTTGATAATTATATAAAGAAAGGGAATTTTTGGAATCTTAGATTTCAATAGTCCTTCCAATACATGTTAAATATGTTAAAGTATAAATTAAATACAAGATAAGTATGCATGCCCAAACAGTTGTTTTGTGGTACAAAAAGAATCAGACTTTGAAACAGTATACAATTAGCCTGTGAAGGAAATCAAAAATGCAGATGGACAAAAATAGAGGGATTGGGAATTCTATGTAGTGGTTCATAGTCATCTCCCAGAGTTCTTTTGCTGGGTGTAACTGGTTCAATTCATTACTGCTCTTCAATAAGTAAATCTAATGAATAGCCTTTTCTCAATTATCATCTTTTTTGACTTCTCTGCAACATTTGACTGTCAAATATGTTCTTCTCCTTGTTCTCTGTTTTATCTAGTTTTTGTGGAACTATTCCTTACTACTTCTCCTCCTATCTTGCTGCCTGCTCTTTCTCAAAATTATGGATCTTCAACCATATCATATTTGCTAACCATAGACATCCCACAGGACTCTGTCTTGGACTTTCTTTCCCTTTATACTATTTCATTTGGTGATCTTATCAGCTCTCATAGCTTCAACTATCAGCATTATGCTGACAATTCTGTAAACTATTTTTCTGAAAACAAACTGGGAAAAATAACATAATGCAGCAAATTTCTCTGATAAAGGCCTCATTTCTCAAATATAGAGAGAACTGAGTCAAAATTATAAATATACAAGTTATTCTCCAAATAGTAAATGGTGAAAGTCTATGAACAGGCAATTCTCAGAAGAAGAAATCAAAGCTATCTATAATCATTTGAAAAAAGTTCTAAAGTGTACTGATTAGAATAATGCAAATCAAAACAACATGGAGGTATCATCTCACAGATATCAAATTGGCTAACATGATTGAAAAGGAAAATGACAAAAGTTGTCAGGGATATGAAAAATCTGGGCCACTAATGCATTGTTAATGGAGTTGTGAACTAGTCAAACAATTCTGGAGTACAATTTGGAACAATTCCCAGAAGGCTATAAATTTTTGCATAGACTTTGACTCAGCAATATCACTACTAGGTTTGTATCCCAAAGAGAATGAAAAAAAAGAAAAGTATCTATATGCACAAAATATTTATAGCAGTTTTTTTAGTGATGGCAAAGAATTGGAAATGATGGGGATATCCATCAATTGGGCAATGGCTGAACAAATTGTGATATATGATTGTGATGGAATACTACTGCGCTGCAAGAAATGATGAGCAGAAAAGTTTCAGATAAAGAAAAAAAAAACATGGGAAAACATATGAAGTGATGCAAAATAAAGTGAACAGAACCCAAGAAAACAGTATACACAGCAACAGAAATATTTGGATGAACTTAATGCCTTGGTCACTCTAATTGATATAATGATTCAAGACAATTTCAAAGCACTTAAAATGAAAAGTGTTATCCACTTCCAGAGAGAGAACTGATGGAATCTGAGTGCAGATTG
The DNA here is from genome assembly GCF_016432865.1 of Antechinus flavipes. Lineage (NCBI taxonomy): Eukaryota > Metazoa > Chordata > Mammalia > Dasyuromorphia > Dasyuridae > Antechinus > Antechinus flavipes. Next base: position 239,396,936 of record NC_067401.1, on the reverse strand, counting down.
AAGCATAATTTTTAAATTCTATTTTTATTACTTTTTTTTGGTAACATGACTAATATAGAAATATGTTTTACATTATTTCTCATGTATATTTGCTATCACATTTCTTGCCCTCCCAATGAGTGGGAGTGAAGTAGGATTTAGGGAAAATATAGAGCTCAAAATCTAAAAAAAATTCTGAATGTCACAAATAAATTAACAACATTTAGAAAAAATTAAAATTCTTTGCATACATACATATATACATATATACACATATATGTATCTATATATCTATATCTATATTATATATATATGTGTATATATATGTATGTATATATATATATATATATATATATATATATATATATATATATATATATATAAAACAAGAGATAAAAAAGTTTTATACATACATACACACACACACATACACACATCTCTTTTCCATCTCTTATTTCTGAGCTGACCTCTGGTCTAATATCTCCAACTGCCTACTAGAATTTCACATAGATGTCTCAAACTTAAGACTTAATTCAAAATTAAACTCATTATGTTTACTCCAAACCCTCCCTGCTTCTTAACTTTCTTATTACTGGTGAGAGTAATACTACCCTCTCCAGTAAGCTGGGGCTTTGAACTGAGGGAGAATCTTCCTCATTCTCAAGGTCTACATCCAATTTGCTATCAAAATCTGTAAATTTAACTTTATAGCATTTCTTGCTAACCCTATTTTTTCCTCTGACACCACTATCACCCTTCCTGCATTCCCTTATCATTTCACACCTGGACTATTATAATAATCTATTGATTGATCTCCTTGCTGTACATTTTTCTAGAGCTCTGAGGGGAAAGCAAAGCAGGTAACCTTGCACAGCCCTCCCTCATTTAAATTCAATTCATTTGCATGTCATGGAATCTTCTCCCTGATGTCATGTTCCTTTTCAAGGAAGAAAGGCAAACAACAATTTCTGTAAGTAAAGGTGGCCCACAACTTGGAATTGATCATCTGAAAGACTCCTTCCTTCCTTCCTTCCTTTCTTCCTTTCTTCCTTTCTTCCTTCCTTCTTTCTTTCCTTCCTTCTTTCCTTTCTTTCTTCCATCCCTCCCTCTGTTCACATAAAGTGTCATACTCTTACCTACAGATGCTCTTAAAAGTTTTTTTTTTTCTCTTGTGTACTTCTGAGCCTTACCGAGAAACCTTTGATTTTACTGGCTAGATTTCTTTCTTAAGGACCAGGCTTAAACTAAAATCAGTCTGATTCTAATTGGTCATCTAGAGGTCCTAAGCCAAGCACCATTTAGTTATTATTTGGGTCCTGATTGACTCAGATTGAATGTAAATAACAATCATTTCTGGTTTGCCCCAAAACCTTGACCTCACTTTCTAACTTTAGGCAGGACTTCTGCAATGAAACACATATCTTAACACACACACACAACACACACACACACACACACACACATACACGCGCACACACACACACACACATGCGCACACACACACACACACACACACACACACACACACCTTAATTCTAATGTTTTCCCTCTATGTGGCTTGTACCTAGTTGTCTCCATTCCCATTAGATCATAAGCTCCTTCAGAATAGCAACTGCCTTTTGTCTTCTTTGTGTCTCCCGTTGCTTAGAACAGTACCTGGTATCTAGTGCTGTAGGTATTTAATATATATGTGTTGACTAATTGATTAGAAGGCATGCAATCTTTTAATAATGAAATTCTGAGTTGAACAGAAAACTAATATATACAGTGGTAGTTGACCAAAAGGAAAAAATGAATATTTTTAAAAGTCAGTTGGAGAGTAAAAACTGAAATTCTAGGATTGTCTTTTAGTTTTCTTGTTTTCTCATTTCTCATACCCAGTAGCTGGTTTTTTTTTTTCAATTTGTTTATATTTTCATAACACAAAATGTGTGTTTTAATAAAGCCATGATTTAAAAACACAAAAGCTGTCCACTTTAAATTCTGTTTGCTTAAAACATTTCTTCAATAAATATTCTCTATTAAATGCCCAAAACAGCAATGTCAATGGTAGATCTAGCCAATTAAGGCAATGCAATGAAGTATTTTTTTTTTATGTAGCAAGATAACAATGTATTTTTACCATTCATCTTTGGCAAGGTAGTTAATTGCCTGAATTTGAATTCAGAGCAACACTATAAATAGCAATGAATTATATTGAAATAAATGTGATATGTTGTTGAGTGGTTTCACTAACATCCAAATCTTTATAACCCCATTTAGAAAGTTTTCTTGGCAAAGATACTAGACTGATTTTCCATTTACTTTTTCAACTTATTTGAAAGATTTGGAGGAAACTAAGGCAAACAGGATTAAGTAGATTGCACAGTCACACTGTTAGTAAGTGTCTGAGTCCAGAATTGTTGTGTCCTGCTTTCTAGAGCCCCCAAGTTGGGGAGACAAAATGTAGTGTGCTTTCTAGAGACCCCATGCTGGGTACTGTCTTAGTGGAGGAGTGATGAAGAGAGAGACTCCTGAGGATGCTGGAAATATGGGGTCAATTTATTCCAAGATCTTCCCCCTTTATATACTCTAATACCTTTATGTAACCAAAACAACACTGGGCATGCACTAAGTATATATTGCGTACATGGGGCCACATGAACAACTTGCTATTGTATGTAGTTTGCCACCTGGTATCACTTTTTGCCACCTTGTATCACTCTGCTTCAATCACAACACAGGTTGTTACCGCCCCCTGACTTCTCAGGAAGGTGGAGAACCCTTAGGGGAGATGGGGAGCTGAACCAGCTTCCCTCTGGGCTGAAAGGTCTTATACTTCACCCAGAGTTCCCCCCTTATCTGTGGCCTTCTACATCTCTCCCTTTCTTTTGTTTTTAATTGAAGCAGGTATATACCAGTGGTTAAATCCATCAGCATGGGAGGAATCACACAGGCAAGTTGTAATAGCATAGAAGCAAGTAGTAATACAACAAACAATATGAATAAACAAAATACTATAAAGATTAACATGAGTCCCAGAAGCAAGATATAGAAAATAACTATCAATTCAAAATCACACATATACCTCCTTCAGCCACGAAGAGATAGTCCAAAACCAATCTATTGTTCATCACTTCATGTCTCAGGGAATCTAATGATTCCTACCCATTTTGAAGTCCTGCATCAATCTTACTGAGAATTATTTTTGATGTTCATGAGTACACAAAAGGTTAACTGCCAGGCTCTTTCAGCGGTGGGCACCAGTCAGTCATAGAACCATCCAATGTTTCTTGGGTCTTCTCCTTTGTTTCAAGGGTCTTCTCTTTTTCCATCTCTCGTTGATGGACAAGGCAGATACAGCTTGTTGGCACCCATCTGATTCCTTCTCCATCTGTAGAGATATAAGCAAGCCCTCTCTCCCAAGCAGTTAACCAATTTGATCCCTTCCATCCACCACTTTCTGGATCTCTCCACATCACCCGGCGATTATCTAAAGATAGCAGAGCTGTTCTCAGAAAACTGCCCTTCTAGTGGATTATAAAACCTGTCTGCTGGAGCCAGTAAATTTCCATCAAAAATTAAAAAGTTAATGGTATAAAGGGCTAAGTTTCGGAGTTCTCTAGGGTTATCTGTGAGTCTCTCTTTTTTTGTTTTTGGAGGATTATCTTGATGTCTTGGTTTCTCCTCTCTACTATTGCCTGTCCTTGAGGATTAAAAGGTATGCCAGTGGTGTGTAAAATCTGATACTGTGCACAAAAGTGTGCAAAATGTTTAGAAGTATATGCAGGTCCATTATTTATTTTTATTGCTTATGGCACAACCATAATTGCAAAAGCTTGTATAAGGAATTCAGTGACCATTAGGACTGTCTCTTTTGCTGCTGGTATTGCAAAATTAAATCCTAAAAAGGTGTCTACTACAACATGGATTTTCCAGATTTTTTTACAGCAAATATAGGGGAATTCCAAAGACTTAGAGAAGGTTATAGATGTCCTTGGTCATGTTGCTCCTGTACTATATCTAATAAGACCTGAATTTTTTCAATGGTTAAGGGCCACTGTTCCACCCACATTGATGGGTCAGTTTTCTATTGAATGGAAACAGGTGAGAGTACAGGCAGGCCTTTGACAGCAACCCTGCCTAAAAAGCCAAAATATTTAATTGTAATCCTAACTGTTGCAAGATGTATCTTCTCTGTAATTTGATAGGAATAGAGAGAGAGAGAGAGAGAGCGACAGACAGACAGACAGATACACACACACACACACACACACACACACACACACACGGAGTGAAAACTCCTGCTCTCTCCTCAAATTTTCATCTCAAAGGGGTGGTGCTAAGTTTTCAGCTGTCATTGATCCTCCTATGCTAGACATAAGGGTGTTTGCCATAATCTTTGGCTATGAACTGGGATATTAGCTACACATTCTTCAGTTTCCCAAATCAATGTATGGATAGATTTTGTAAGCACTCTCAGGAGGTGAAATGGTCAAGCCTTTTGTGTGTGTAGGCAAGGGATCTGTAGGCCAGACAGGGACAGGGTTCAGCTCTCCAAATATCCCTCGGATATCTCAGTACTCCCCTCACCTACAGCCTCATGTTTAGGTGCCAAATTTTGTGTCCTGCTTTCTAGAGCCCCTGAGTTGGGGTGTTGTGTGCTTTCTAGAGCCTCAAAATTAGGATGACAAAATGTACCATGCCTTCTAGAGCCCCTGCCCCCATGCCAGAATGGTTAAAATATATCATCTTAGTGGAGGAATGGTGTGGAGAGACTCCTGAAGATGCTGGAAATATGGAGTCCATGGAATACATGGACTTCCAAGGTCTTCCTCCTTTATATACCCTAATACCCTTATGTAACCAAAACAACATTACACATGCACTAAGTATATACTGAGCATGTGGGACCATATAAACAACTTGTTATTGTATGTAGTTTTCCACCTGTATCACTCTTTGCCACCTGATATCATTCTGTTTCAATCACAACACAGGTTGTCACAGCTTCCTGACTTCTCAGGAAAGCTAAGAGCCCTTAGGGAAGATGGGGAGCTGAAGCAGACATTGTCAGCAGGTTCCCTCTGGGCTGAAGGGTCTTATATCTCATCCAGAGTTCCCCAGAACTCTGGATCACTATCCTCACTGTGTAGAAGATCACTATCTGTGGCCTTCTACACAGAATGAACTCTAATTATCCTGTCATATGTGATATATCATAGCTTAAGTATTTGCTTTCATTTTTCTTTTTTTTATTATTCCAACCTACTCTCTTTATTCAGTCCTAGCTAATCAAAAAGAAAGAAGATAAAGAAAGCCCTCAGTGTCTAACTTCTTAGTCTGGTAAAACTAATTTCCACATTGGCCATAGTTGATAATGTACATCTCTTTCTGTGTTTTAAGTTTAATTCCATAATTTTATGAACAAGGAAAACTAAGGCATATAACAATTAAGTGACTTGCTCAGGATAAAATAGTTAACAAATGTCAATAGCAACATTTGAACTCAGGTCTTTCTGACTCCAAGTTCAATATCATATCTAGTATGTGTAATTACCTCTCAGTTCTCTATCTATTATTTTAATTTTCTTCTGGCTTTTAAAAAAAGGAAAAAACAAAAACTAATATTTAATCAACAAATAAATGGAAGAAATCATTCTCCTTGACGACAAGAACTATTTTCCTTTATGTCCTTCCCTAGAACTAAGTCAATCAAAAAGCATTTATTAAATGCCTACCATGTTCTGGCTATTGGCTCAAAAAATATCCTCAAGAAATGTTTGTTGAATTTAATTAGTCTTTTAATTTGAAAGAGCCAAAAAATTTCCTAAAGTTTTGACATTATCATAAAATAATTCATTTCATTTTAATGTTTAAGGCAGCATTTAAAATTTGAATTGCATAAAAGCTGTTTTCATTTTTCCTGTCTTTTTTTTTTTTGGGGGGGGGGCAGTTATTGACACAGTTACCTGTGCTTTCTTTAATTTTGATTAAAAAAGAAAATAATATCACAAAATTGGCATTGTTGAAAAATTGATGTACATCAAGATTTGATAGTTCAGTAGATACACAAACTCATCTGAAAGCAAATGCTAACTCAAACCCGAAACTTTTCTTAACATTTTATTGATATATTTTGTTTTTACATAACTATTTCCCATTTTTAAAATTTGTTTTCTCTTCTAAAGAACCAACCCTTACAATAAAGTGTGTGTGTGTGTGTGTGTGTGTGTGTGTGTGTGTGTGTATTTAGAGGGAAGTAGGGGAAACAATTCAGCAAATCTAATTAACACAAAAAACAAATCCAATATGAAACAAATTTCTAGACTCCTCTCTAGAAAATAGGTTTTGATTCAACAAGCTTGTTCAAAAATTACACAATATTCAGTTTTGATGTTATAGTTATCTTTTCATTTAGATTATTGCAGTCATTGTGTTGATATTATTTTCCTGGTTCTCCATACTTCATTTTGTATCTGTATGTATATATATATATGTTTTAATGTTGTTGTTTTTTCTTTTTTCATTTTTTATCATGGAACGATAAAATTCTTAGATTTATATGCTACACAGCCCTTTTCGTAGTGGCTAGAAACTGGAAATTGAATGGATGCCCACCAATTGGAGAATGGCTGAATAAATTGTGGTATATGAATGTTATGGAATATTATTATTCTATAAGAAATGACCAGCAGGATGAATATAGAGAGGCTTGGAGAGACATACATGAACTGACACTAAGTAAAATGAGCAGAACCAGGAGATCATTATACATTTTAATAACAATACTACCTGATGATTAATTCTGGTGGCCGTGGATTTCTTCAACAATGAGAGGATCCAAATCAGTTCCAATTCATCTGTAATGAACAGAACCAGCTATACCCAGAGAAAGAACACTGCGAAATGAGTATGGACCACAATATAACATTTCCACTCTTTCTGTTATTGCATTTTTATTTTTTCTTCTCAGTTTATTTTTACCTTCTTTCTAAATCCGATCTTTCTTGTACAGCAAGATAACTGTATAAATATGTATACACATATTGTATTTAACATATACTTTAACATATTTAACATGTATGGGACTACCTGTCATCTAGGAGAGGAGGTGGAGGGAAGGAGGGGAAAAGTGGAAACAGAGATTTTTGCAAGGGTCGATGTAGAAAAATTACCCGTGCATATGTTTTATATATAAAAAGCTATAATTTAAAAAAATATATGCTACAACTTATTAACCTATTCCTCAACTGGTTGGCATCTACTTTGTTTACATTTTCTTTTACAAAAGTGTTGCTCTAAATATTTTTTGGGGATATATGTAGACTCTTTCTTATTATTTTTGAATTTCTTGGGATATACACCAAGCAAGGAACATTTCAAACTCATTGTCTCAGTAAATTGATTTCTTGAGTTGGATTTGTTACAATAATAATAATTACCCATAGTCAAAGGGGTGATGAATATTCATTCTCAAAGCTTAACTATATTGATCCTTTATTATAGGTATACAGTCTACCAACAGCTTTCCAATTTGATACATTCACAAGCTTAAACTTGATTGCTTTAAAAAAAGGAATTATTTAGCACTTTCTTGATTTTATCATCACCTAGCAAATTAATAAAAGCAGGATATTAAAAACCATAATTTCAGAAATTATTTCCAAGCATGTCACAGACAATAACAGAACCATTCTTTGCTTTAGGGTACAACTGTGTGACCCTTTAAAACTTTGCTTTGAAATTATTCCCCACTGTTACCTATTTATAATGCAAAGTCCTATTTTGTCTCTGAAGTATACTTAATACTCTATGCAAAAAGCTAGTCTTCCCTTTAAGGATATGGATTATTCTTCACAATTTCCCATTTATATTGTCAAGCTCCAGAAACTCTGATCAATAACAAGTTTTTTGTCAACAAAATACAGAATTTTTTACTCTTTAGTGCTAAAATATAAGATACTATATGGATATAAGAAACTAACAGATCCATCTTTACCCCAATATTGGTTTTCTGATCACTTGATCTTAATTAGATAGCTAGATTCTGAGTTCTTCCTATAGTCTAAATGTCATATCTTTTTTTTCTTCAAACACGTTTCTTCAAGATAAAAAGGCACACAAGTGTTATCCAAGTCAATCACTGACCACTACAAAGTAACATTTTCAAGGCTATAAAGCTATGTCTATCTTCATTTTTCAACTTGAGTCATTCATTTAGTTCATAATGCAGCCTCCCTGCTTCTCTCTCATCAATTATTCTTTGTCATTTCTCATCTTTGAAAGCACCTTTTTTTTTTCCTTCTGTGTATAAGGATTAATTTTTAATTTCAGTGAATGTATTTTAATTTCATTTTAATAAAGTGTTTTCTTTTTAATGGAGAGACGGAATAGCATAGTTAATAATCAGTTTTTTCAAAGTTAGGAAGATCTGGGTTAAGGTCTTATCTTCTGATATGTAGGCTTTGTGATTCTGAGCAAGTCAATGAACTTAGACAATTCTAAAGACTCTATATTGAAGGGAAACTATAGATTTGCATTGCTAGAGGGAATTCCTTACTTGGATTTCCCTAAATTGATGAATTCCCAACTGTGAACTAAAAATAAAAGGTTGTCTTTCCCATTTTTGATATCTTCTTTCTTTTTTTCCCCCAATGATAGAAACATTTCATTAGTTTTCAAGCAACGTTAAAAAAATTTCTACTCTATTTTTCCACTTAGTATTCTTTAGATGTGGTCCTTCCCACATTTATTTTTTTTACTGTAATTCTTTTCATAACTTTTGAAATAATTAAAATTCAGTCTTTCTTAAAATAGGTAAAGAAGCAAAAAGAGGCATATCAGGACACTATTTCTTTTTGAATTTCATTAGAAGGTAACAACAACAAAATGTGATCTGCAGTACTATTAAAGGTAATTGGAAGTGTAATTATTCAAAAGAATTTTGGATGTAAATTGTCACTTCACAGCCTCTGTTATTACAATATCTGCCAATCTTTCCCAAAGTCAAATTACAAAACCCTGACAGCAGGTTTGATTTAGAAAGCATAAGTTTCAAAATAAATGTAAAAGCTCTATAGTGTTTTTAATGGAATTTTTAAGTTTGGACATTTTTGGACCTTATCTTAGTCTCTTCAATTGTTTATATTGAAAAATGATTGATCCTGACTTTGAAAAATACCCTTTTTCTAGTATTTCAATGATCTGTTGCCTAAGTAAACAACAAGGAAATAATGATAATAACTAGGATTCCTTTAGAAATTTTTTCCCCACCCTTTCAAGATAGATGACAAACTTTACAAATAATTATATGGTCTATCTTAGAGGTAGAAGACTATACAGAAATAATAATTCAATAAATACTTGCTGAGTAACGGTAAGTAAAGCATTATGATGTCATCCTAGGATAAGAATCTTTGTCCTGAACAATGGAAGATCCTTTCTTCCTTGAAGGTATGGAAGCATTTTAAGCAGCTAGATGGCACACTAGATACAGTGCTGGGCATGGAGTCAAGAGAACTTGAGTTCAAATGTTGGCTAAGAAATTTATTGACTATGTGACATTGAGCAAGTCATGTAACCCAGTATGAAATGTCGAAAGAAATAACAAAGCATCCCAGCATCTTTGCCCAAAAAAATAAACAAATAAATAATGAGGTTTCAAAGACCCAGATATGACTGAATACAAACAACATGGAAGAGTTCCATTGCATGTAGGTATATATTTGTTTATATATTACATACGTGTATATATAAATAGAAAATTGACAGACAGATATACAAGGACAAATTGATGCATTTAATGATAATAGGTAATTTTAGAAAAGTTGTTAAATAAAACTAAGCTATAGCTATTTTATAAGGCTATGGTGATCATTTAATTACAAATTTTATGTAGATAGTGTGTTGGTCAATAAACATCTATCAAGTTGCTATGTACCACGCACTGTGTTAAGCACTTGGAAAATAAATATGATAAAGGGCAATCCCTGCTATCAAGTAGCTTATCCATTTAAAGGGGAACATAATACATAAAAAGAAGCTAACAAAGGCAGAGGAGAGAGAGAAGGGGATGTGATTAGAGAAGGAACCTAGACCCATGCTGGAAAAATCCAGAAGAATACAATGAATTGGAAAATCAAGAAATGGCTGGCCTGAGTGCCCTATTTAAATGGAGGTTCTGGGAAGAACTCCCATGCTCCAATCAGAGGGACAGAGGAGAGAAAGAGATGGAAGGGGGGTGGAGAAAGAAGAAAACGAGTGAAGGAAGGAAAGAGATCATATCATTTCAGTTTCACTAGGAAATTTGAGTGAATTCTTGCCTAACATGTTAGTAACTTTATTCAGTTTCTGTTTCACATATCACTTCAAGGTATCTTTTCACCCATACTGAACCAACACTAAGGCATTAAAAAATCTCCTCTAACTTGAGCGATATATTATGCCAAATTCCTGGAAAGTGAAAAATTTCACCACTAAAAAAAAAGATCCAAATATTCCACCTTTTAATGTTGTGTGGACACTGCCACAGAACAAAGAGTGCCATCTACTGAATCTTGAGCAGAATGTATTTTATCTTTTGGAAGAAGGAAATGGCAAACCTCTTCAATGTCCGTGCCAAGAAAAACCTAAAATGGGGTCACAAAGAGTCTGACACAACTGAAAAATGGCTAAATAAAATTCTATCCTTTGATGTCATTTGAAGGTAAGGCCAAATTCTAGTTAGTCTGTATTCATTAGAGACAATGTTAACAATATCCATGATATTGGAGGTCATTCTTTCTGTAACTGCCACTTGGCAGGTGAGTTGATAATCATGAATAAATGTTAATCAGTGAGCCTGGTTTCTCTAAGGTGAAAAGTAAAATACAATGTTAATTATATAAAATCTTAAGTGTCACTCTTTAAAATTGAGATTTTTGTTATTTTTTTCTTTTCTATTCTCATACTATAATAGCCCAACCTTATTTTTCCTAGATATTCAATAAATATATGATGAAATCTATTCATTTTGGAATCCACAATGAAAAAATGAGTGACATGAAACAGTTTGTTTGGTCTTAGCATCCTTTGACAACCATGTAGAAGTCAGACCCTGAATTGAACTGCAGGGTAGTAAATCCAGAGAAGTCCCTTTTCTTTCTATATATTGACCAGATGATAGTTTAGGACAAAGAGCTTTAAACAAGACAGCTAAATCAAAATACAGAGAGGCTAAATGGCCACTATCTGTAAGATAGCTACTTCAGAAAGCAGTAATAACTTGGAAGTTTACAAAGTGTTTTACATATTCTTCAATTTGATCTTCTCAACAACTTTGTAAGGTGATCATTATTATTATTTCTATTTTACAGATAACAAAACTAAAAGTGAGAAAGGTTAAATGGCTTGCCTAGGATCACATATCTATTAAGAAACTGAGTCAGACTTTTGCAAGTTCAGAATTTGTTCTACTACATTATCAAACTGCCTGTAGATCAAGAATGCTGACATATTTCTAACCAATTGTAAAAAAAGATTTTGAAGTATAGATAGGCCTGACTCCAGGGATGAAAGCATATAGAAATAGGAAGGAAAAAGGGAGAGACAAAGAACAGCCCCACTCCTAACTGCATCAAAAGTGACTAAACTCTTCTCTGAGGGATTGAAAATTTCCAGAGGAACACAAATTTCCTATGCTGATCACTAGTAATTCCCAATCTGTCTGCTATCAGGACAGAAAAAAAGTTTCATCTTTTAGGTCCCAATGTCACATTGCATAAATATACTACTTTCAGGGCTACAAGTAGTCCTGGTTGTATACACATGGGAAAAAGCTGGGACAGAAGTATAAAAGTAAAACACGAGGCTCAAGGATAAGAGTGGGTCAGAGGATAGAGGGCTAGGCCTAGAGTCAGAAAAACTAAGTTCAAATCCAGCTATAGCTTGGACAAAATATTTAACCTCAGTCTGCCTCAGTTTCTTCAAATGTAAAATGGGGGTAACAATATCAAATGAGTTTATATTTGTAAAGCTTTTAGCACAGTACCTGGTACATAGAGGGCACTCAACAAATGTGTGTTTTCTTCCCCTCCCCCTAGGCTGTAGCTGGAAGCAAGTAGTCAAAACAGATCAAGTGAATACATAAATAAAAAGACATTTATCGAGTATTTTTGTGCTAGACTCGATGATAAGGGCTGGGGACATAAGTACAACAGGTAAGACTACAAAAAGAAACATAGTACCTACTGTTAAGAATCTTGTATTCTTTGAGGCAGCTAAGACACAATGGATGGAAAGCAGGGCATGGAATTAAGAAAAACTGAATTCAAATCCAACCTCAGATACTTACTAGCTGTTTGACTTTGGTCAAGTCACTTAATCTCTGTTTACCTCAATTTCTTCATCTGTAAAATGAAATTAACAATAGCATTGATCTCCCAAGATCAAATAAACTAATAATTGTTAGGATTCTTACAAGGTGCTAAGTAAGTGGAATTGAGGAGACAGTGATTAAGTCTAGTTTAGCAGTGATTTAATCCTACAACAAATAATGGTTTCCTAGTGATATAATGATTGATGTATACTCAGTGTGGAACATATAAGGAGGAGGTATCAGGGCCAGAAAGGACAAGCCCACTAGAGACAAGCCCACTAGAGGACAAGCCCACTAGAGAACAGAAGCCCACTAAAAGCTCTGAGCCTCAGCCAGGATTTAATCGAGGAGATTCACAAGCCAGAGAAGGCAGCTTAAGCTCTTGGAACAAAGGAGAGAGATAAGCCTCTAAGAAAGCTAACCGGCCCCAGAAAAGACAAGAATTTGAAGGAGATAATAAAGCATTTGGACTTTTAACTCCTGGCTGCATTTGGGGTGATTACACTGAACTGAAACGAAGGTTGCCTCCAGAAGCCCTCCAAGAAACCTGCTCCCAGAGAACTTTACATTTTAGAGGAGACTATTACAAATAATTGTAAAGCCCAGTAAGTTATATCAATATTAGTTTTTAATTATTAATAAAGTAGAAAATATAAAAGGATTGTGGATGGGAAGTAGTGTTTAGGACTAGAAAGCCACTTTTTCAGAAATGAAACTATTGATTTAATTACTGTTCCCAAAACTAGAGATAAAAAGGAAGGGGATACAGAAAAGGTATATGGGATGGAGAATGGAAGGAAGATAGTTGGAATATGATAATATTGTGTTGCACTGATATGGAGAACAATTATCATTCAGAGAACAGAGCTACAGAGTTAAGATCATGTAGTCTAAACAGTAGAAATCAGAGCAAAATTCCAAGTTGACACTATACTTTTTTTTACATTTTTATTTTACACTTTTAAGAAAACCTTTTATCTCACTAGAAGGTCTATCTGCAAGTTTTTAATGTTGTACCTATATGAAACAAATTGACAAGAATTCTCCAGGAGAATGACAGTAACTATCAATATAACTTTTTTGTTACAACTTCACAAAATAACCAAACAATGTCTAAAAGACAGAACTTTTTAATGAAAAAAAATGAAAAAATGTTTAAAAGTAAAAATAAATTTTCTGTTCTTTTCAGGTAAACATTTGTCTAAGGCTTGTGAATCTCCTCGATTAAATCCTGGCTGAGGCTCAGAGCTTTTCAAATTTAAAGATGCTTATCAATTTAAAAATATATTTTTAAAAAAAACTTAAAAGTAATTTCAGAAAGAGAAACATGTTACGCCTCTCTTCTTCCTTACCTTTGCCATTTCCTGTCTTTAGAGAAACTATTTTTAAGCATCAACCTTGAATATGCTTTAATATTTGATTTAAATATTTATATTTAATATTGTTTCTGGTGCTTTCAATCTTCTCTTACAAGGCCTATCAAGAAAATAAAGCATACTTCCAGAAAATCAGTAGATAAATAATCCACATTAACCAAAATAAATGTAAGTAGGAAGTTATTAACTTGGAAAAATGATATATAATCTTCCTGGGTAGCTGTGGTGTTCTTCATCAAAATTACTATAAATTTACAAACATTGATTGGCAATCCATAGCCATGACTTGCTCTTGCCTTTTAATCCCTCCCTGCATTTATCTAAATGAACGTGTGTCAGGGACTGGAACTGAGCATCAATCTCTCCAGCTTTAGGAGATAATACCATCAGGAGTAGCTTTGTCAAATTCAAAAATAAAACACATACAGTAAAATCCTATTAGAAAGCCTTAGACCATAAATTTGGTAATTCCATTGCACAACATGTTAAATCACACCAAAGTGTGAATGGTGATAATATGTGCATCTCTTTTGCTTTAGAAAAGTAGAAATGAGGTCTCTATTCTCTTCAGATAAGGATATTATGTATTTGGATGTGCATATATATTATCTTTTTTTTTTCCATCATAATGTTCAGTCTCATGTCTTGCTTTTTTATGTCTTAATCTAATATGGTATATTCTATATATTGTGCCTAACTTGATTTCAGAGTCTTTGAGTTCAAGGTTTGTGTTATATTCCTTCTATATTTTCCTTTACTGCTAGACAAAGTGTAGAGAACAATTGAGTTTTTTCCCCCTAGAGTATGTTGTTTTTGCTTATTTGTTCATTTATTTGCTTTTTGGAGATAAGAAGGTATATATCTTGGCTTATGATTCCATCACTATAGAAAAGTTCCATTATCTCCAGAAATATGCAATAGAAATTATTCAGTAACTTTAGATAGTCTCAAGATGCTTTTAAAAAACTTATTGGCTGATAAGGAATTCCCTAGATCAATTAAAGCACAGGTCTAGGCCCTATTCCTTTCCTGATTAGAATTGTACAATTCTATCCACTATAATACCTAAATATGTCAGATAGTAGGACAGGATATGAGATAATGTAACATGAGATTGGTTTAAATGAAGGAGTCTATTAAATTAACTCTTAGATACAAGATCCATAACCTTGATGGTTATGGATCAGAAAATTAAATACAAACACAAGACCTCAATCAGAAAATCAAACACAAAAAATAAGGCAAAATTTGCACAATATCTAAATTATTCACTATTCCCTGACTTATCAATTGTATTAGAATAATTCTGAGTTTTCAAAACATTAAGTATAGCTTAACTGACTGTATTATATGCCAGTTATTCTGCTAGGTGCTGTGAATAAAAAGACAAAAGGCAATATACATATACATAAAACTATATAACAAACATATACAAAATAATAATTTGGGGGGGGCAAAGTACTAGTAGCTAGGAAAAGGATGGATAAGGTCAGGTCTCATGAGCTTTGAAAGAAATTAGCAATTCAGTGATTTTGAAATGAGAATGAATAGCTTTTCAGGGATAGGGTCAGACTAGATAAAGGGATGAAGAGGAATATAGAGTGTCATTTGTGGGAAAAAGCAAGAAACCATGTTAATCTTCAACAATGGAGATTATTTATAACCAAATGTGACTTTTCTACCTTCACAGTCTGGTGGCTTCTCTAGCACACTCACTCATACACTTTGTATGTTCATATCCACACTAATACCCCATCCCCACAGCATACACAGAATAATTTATTTTATTTTACAGAGACTACTATGAAATTTGAGCTGTGTTAGACCTGGTCATCATCTCGAAAATTTCATTGCAAGTATTGGTAGAAACATCCATCACCCACTGAATCTTGCCAACTAAGGGGTCTGGTTCAACTCCAGTGTTCCTAATAGGCATGTTAGTCTTAGAGAGCTTTCTAAAATCTGAGGATCTAGACTGAAGATCTGAAATGCATGCTCAAATTTCTGATCACACACATACACATATACACACACATACACACACAGTACACTGAAACAATCTATCAACTTGCATATAATTGTTCTACTAATCATGCTTTTTTCTCTCTAACTCACAAGCCTAACAATAAAAGTCTACCCCCTCTCTATTTTCCACATACTTTATACTGTACTTTCAAATACCAAGGGGATTGGCTTCTAAACCCAATGTGCACAAATCACTGGGAGCCCCTGAGAAACCAAACCTGCCATCTTTGAGTATCTTTAGAATGAAATTTATTAGAATGTAAGAACTTAAATTCATGGAAGGCAATTAGATCTCTCTCTCTCTCTCTCTCTTTCTCTCTCTCTCTCTCTTTCTTTCCTCTCTCTCTCTGCTTTCACCTTCTCATTAACCAGTTTTATTCCTCAACCACAACTCATTTTTCTTAAAAGAGAAAACAGAAGCAACATAAGAGATTATTAATTTAACCTCATCATTACCTAGCATCCCACTGATTCCAAACAGTGATCCTATAGCTAGAGTCAGAACTTAAAACCATGATCTTGCTCTCTCTGAAGCCATCTCTGAAATATATTCTTTCTTTCACTCCCCTTTCTTTCCCTTCTCTCTCTTTCTCCCTCTATTTCTTTCTCCCTGTTCCTCCACCTCCAAATACAAGTTTATCACTACATGTGTATTACTGTATGAGAGACAGAGACAAAGAGAAAGAGACAGAGACAAAAAAATGAGACCTATTGGTTTTTAGGGAACTTTTTTATAAATGTTCTATACATTGTTGAATTATTAAACTTTCTTTCTGCTGTTATTTTTACTGCTGTGTACCTTCTATTCTCTATGGTATTAGATTTGGCAGGTACACTTTGGCAGTTATTTTTTCTGTTTTTTTTTTCTCTTTTCTGTTGGAAATGCTCTTGATAATTTCATTAAATTCTTAAGCTCAGAGTAAATATATCTAACAATTATCTAGGTACAATCCATCTCAGATTATAGTGCATACTGCAATACAAATTCCATTCTCAGGCATAATTTTAGCTAGCAGGTTTACTTGCCAAATTTGCATTTATCTTCTGAATATCCTATCTTCAACAAGCAATAGTAATGCAAATACAACCTATACCTAAAATCTTCAATTGTCCCCTGAACTTCTTAATTTTAAAATGAAATAAAATTAAATTATTTTTAGTTTCTTTCTGATAATCTGTCCTGACATGAATCATTAGGAATGAATAGTGTCAAGTTGGTCAAGTCTCACAAGCCTCTCCATCACTGGGACAGATCCATATCCCCAGAGGACCTCCATCTTGACAAAGAGCTGCTTCAGTAAATCTTAGCATTATATTTTTGACCATCACTATTTGTTTATATTTCTTCTCAAGAATTAATGGATATTGTCTTGCCTAGTAGTACCTGTAGGTTCACATGCCTTAGAGCTTAAGGAGCTGCTTCTTCCTAAAATAATAAAGTTCGTCACAGTAAGTCAAGTTTCCCTCATATATGCTATATAGCTCCAAATGCTCTATGGTTTTTTTTTCATTCTTTCTCCTTGTCACATTCTCCTACCTCTTAGCACAGGATATAACCCTATGATGTCCCCTTCAACTCTACATTCTTTGTTTCTTCCTTGAGATACTTCCTACATTCTCTTTAGTAACAGTTTATTTTCTCTTTGGAGACTAGAGACACAAATTTTCAATTCATTGCCCTTCTCCTACAGCAGAAAGACCAATGTGCATTTAGCACATATCTAGATTGATAAACATATATTGTCAACTCTGTGGTGGTCATTAAAGACTTCTTATTGCCTTCTGCACTTGCTATAAAAAAAAAAGATCCTAAATTTTTGCCTTTATGCTAGCTTTCATAGTTAAACTGAGTGGATTAAGTCAGTGGCAAATTGCCTCATTGTAGCAACTATTTTGTCCTAGAGCTCATGTAGTAGGGGTTCCTTATTGTAAATTGTAACTGGCTTAAACTTTTCTTTCTGTTTGTGCCTGGAATGGATTCCCTCCTTACTCACATAACTTAGAATCAGAAATCAAGTTGCAGACCTAAAAAGATGCTGGCTTATAAAGCACAAGAAAGTCCTGTTTTGAGTGTGATTTGGAAGGCAAATATCTCTGAGAGCAGCTTTGCTGCCATGATCACAAAGACAGAAATAAAACAAAAGTGGCATTTATACCAATTTGGTCTTCAAGTATACGTAAGCCTTTCAAGCTTGCAATCAAAGGTAATGAAAATTCAATAATTTCATGGTCAATTTAGTTTCCATCCAAATTCAGTTTCAATGCTATCTCCTAAATAAACCCCTTCCTGACCTTCCCTTCTAACTGCTAATGCCTCCCTACAGAAAATATTTTATGAAATATTGCATCTTCCACACTCTGAGCTCACTTCATCATACACACTGGCACTGATTAGTTGGATCACCAGAGGAGTTTCCACTTCTACTTTAGAGATTCTAGAGAAAATTTTGTAAGTGACAATTTATTTAACTTGTATCTCACAAGCCCCTGATGACATGCTTCACCCTTAGAGTCAATGAGTAGATTCATTTCTTTAACACATGAAATAGAAAAAGAAGTTGCAAAGCATTTTCCCTAAAACACAAGGCACACACAAATAAAAAGGAAATATAATGGAAGTTCTTTTTGTGGTAGTAAAAAAAAAAAAGTGGAAATGAAGAGGTCAGTCATTGAGGAATGGCTGAAGAATTTATGGTATATGAATGTAATCAAGTACTGTTGTACTTTAAGAAATAAGGAATAGATGTTTTCAAAATTCATGGAAAACATGCGTGAACTGATGCAAAATGAAGTGAGCAGAACCAGAAGAACAATTTATACAGTGACAATACCACTGTAAAGACAAATACTTTTAAATACTATAAAAATATGAACAATACAGAGACCATTCGTGATTTTAGGTACCAGTAATTAAACATGCTACCAATTAGAAAGAAGTAATGGAGTCAGGATACAAAATAAAATGTATATCTGCCTACCTATCTATCCATCTATTTATAAAATCTTTCTATATAAATGAAAACCCAGTGGGTTTTTTTCCCCTAGGATAAAGAAAGTATTTGTATTGTGAAAGGAGTCTGAGTATAAAATCAATCAGCTGAATTAATAAAAGGGAAGCAAGACAATATAAGATGTTCCAAGGCAGATTGCTATAGATCTATAAATGATACATACATAGATAGATACATAAATTACACAATATATATATACAGCCATTAAGGTTTTTGTTTTTTCTTTACTCTGCATATTTGTTACAATAAAATTACTTTTCTTTTTTTTTGAAGTGGATAATATAGGGGAAGAGAAAATAAATTTCTGTTATTTTTAGGGGTACTATAGATGTGAAATGTTGCATAAACTTTCCGATGAAGTCACTCTATTGTACCTTTTACTTAATTCTTACAAGTCACAAGAGAAATCTCATGAAAAAGGAATTATCTGTAAATGTTGATACTGTAAAATAGAACAATTAAACTGAAAGTGTAAAAAAAAATATAAAACAATCCAAAATATGGAGCCCATTACATTGTCTTTGCTGCCTTTTCCTTAGCATAGTTTGAACAATTCAATCCATATACCCTTTCTATAATGAAAAGGCTTCTTTTTCATAAGAAAGAACTTTTTTTTTCCATTTCAGTATCTATCTTTTTATTCCTTCCACCAAATAACTTTGCTGGTCTCATATGGTAACATTATCATATTCAGATTTCTTTTACATACATTTTGTACATACTTCTATATATACATATTGTCTCCCTGAAGAGAATGCAAACTCCTTGAAGGCAGAGACACTTTTATTTATGTCTTTAAATGCCCAGTGGTTAATACAGAGTCAATACATAATAAATGCTTAATAAATATTTGTTAATTGGTCATATGCCCTGAATTAGCAAAAGACACTTTACTGCTATACCCTAACTCAAACAGAAGCAAACAAAGCTAATCTATAAGCAGAAATCCAAATATTTCATTAGGTCTAATTTCCCAATTTGTTTCTCTTTGCCAAATGATCTTCCATTTATTTTTCTGACTCCAGGCATTTTCACTGACGGCCTCCCATGTCTAGAATGCACATCTTCATCTCTGTCTCAAGGACTCTGAGTTCCTTGAAAATAGGAATAGTGTTTTGTTTTTGTAGCCCTAGAACTTAGTACAGTGCCTGGCCCACAGTAAGTACTTAATATATGTTTATTGAATGACTGATTCCAGTGACTGATTAGGTTTCAGGCTCTCTACTCTGCATCCTAGAAGTACTCTAGAATAGTGGTATCCATATTTTTTTGATACTACATGTTTCCATATGTAAATACTTGTTCTACTATGTTAATAATTACCTACAACATAAAAGTTACACAAAAACAAAAGTTTTAAAAGGCAAAATAAAGTAGAAACAATATCTGATCCCAGAATCAAGAAAAAACTACTGGGCCTTATTGAATAAGTGAGTGACATAGTCAGACCTACACTTTAGAAAAATAAGTCAAAAATTTAAAAAAAAAAAGAAAGAAAGAAAAATATAGTATCAAGGCACCTCTATGAAATATGGATTGGAGAGGTAAAAGATATAAAGTAGGAAGATCATTTACATTATTGCAATAATCTAGGGGAAAATGATGAAGTTCGGAAGGGGTGGCAATTGTGTGAATAGACATAAGAGGAGAGATGGAAGAAATAGGGAAGTAGAAGCAAAAAAAAAAAAAAATGGCAACTGATTGTATGAGTGGTGAGGAAGAGTGAAGAGTCTAAGATAAAATTGAGAGTCCTAGATGAACCTAGGGGAATGGAAGGATAATGGTATCCTTGGTAGTACATAAGTGAGGAACACATGGATTTGGACGAATGTCATCACTAGGAACTGTCTGCTTATATTATGTGACTCACTTTGTCATATCAAAAATAAAAAGTGTTGATTCTTATTAACCTGTCACTGTCCTGCAACCCAAAGCTCCCCTTCTAAAGAGTTTCTGCCCTAGCTATGAAAAGACCTGGGGAGCAAAAGATAAGTATGCTTTCAGTGGGGTAGCATTACATAATTTTTGTAATGGCTTTTTCCCTGAAGGAGAGGAAGAAGGAAGGGGAGGTAAGTTAATGGCTGGAGAAAAATCCCATAATTGGTTAAATAGAGAGAGAAAACCCTTTTCCTACCCTCCAGCTGCTTGATCATGCACCTTGTAGGGTTATGCTATGGCCTCCACATTGCTTTAAAGATGACAATTCACACATATTCATGTGTTGACATCAGCATGCTTGTAAATGGATTCTTTTTTTCTACCCATTCCATTTTATCTCCATACATGTTGGAAGTAAATACTCCCTAGAGCTGAAGGAAAGAATACTTTTAAATTAAGAGAAAAATAAACAGGAGAGGGCAAGGAAAATGCAGAGTGGTGAAAGAAATAAAGGGAGTCATTCCAGATGGCATAAATCCCCTGTGCTTGTTCTTGATTCGTTCCCTCTCTGGTAATTGCCCTATGAAGATAGTATAGGATGTTTTTCTGATTTGTAAATTCAAGATTCGTTAATTCAGATAGTTCCCAGTTCCTTATCCTTGGTATTCTTCCAATTTTACCTCCTCCTCTTCCTGCCTAGCACTGCTGCTTTGCCATGATGGCTGTTGTTTGCAGAAAGCCCTGCTCCTGCTCCTCATCCTTCTTATTAAAAGGGAAATTAGCAGTTGCTAAAGAGATCTGATAAGACCATTCACTTCTAACTGGAGTTTTAGTCTATAAATAGCCAGATATGAAAGAGTATCTAAAAGTAGGGAGCTTTAAAGAAAAGCAAATACTCATGGATTCATCTATAAACAAGGAGCTTGCTTCAGAGTTTGTCTCCATCGAATAGGGAGGGAATTCTCTACTCTTTCTACAATAATTTAAACAACATAAATTTGCTCCGAGATTTGAGGTCCTGCTAAACTCTAAAAAGTGAGTCCTTACAAAATTACCTGGTTTTGAACAACATCCCCATTTTACAGTAAAGAAAGTTGAAACTCAACTAAATGACATGACCAAGATTGCCCAGCCATAGGTTTTAGAGCTGGAAGAGGCCACAGGTGTCACCTAATCTAACACCCTAATTTTCTGTTATCCAAAAAGCATTTAATAAGTGGCTACTGTGTCCTAGGGATTATGGATACAAAGAAAAAAAACCAGTTCCTGATTTCAAAGTGTAGGGAAGATTATGTAAATATACAAGATCATAGATTTAGAAAAGGTCAACATAAGTTAAAGGACTTGTTGCCTTGATACAGACTCATAGAGGTTCAGAATACAGATAGTCTAATATAAGGAAATATGTAACTCTCAACAAGACAGTAAAGTAAACTAGCTTTTTTGAGTGAAGAAAATGTTGAAAACAGGGGGAACTCAGATGGAACTTGGTACCCTTTGTAACTGCTAAGAATTGAGTAGTCCACTAACATCTCAGAGGAAATGAGACACCATTTCCCCAAATGATAGTCTGGTGGATTTTTATAGGCTTCTTATCTTTATCTAGTAGGATCAGGCATTGAGGGTAGGGAAAGAGGAATGTAGACTTGGGGAGAAGTATAATTTGTAGGGAATTCCCATCATTTAAAAAAAGAGAGGTAGGCTGCTACTACTGGTCTTATTCTAAAAGGGTAACAACTTCTTTCCTAAATTTTTTAAGCTTCTTCTAGGCTTTTTTCTTTTAGTGGGTTTGGAAGGTTAGCAAATTCCTTACATTATCCTAGATCACATGGAGATTAAGTGTCACAGGTGAAATCTGGATCCAGGACATCTGACCTTAGATTCAGTGTATCTTCCACTGTTCATTTATGTGAAAAAAAATATATATAGAAGATAATTTGGGGATTACAGGATTAGAAAAAAATGTCATAATGAAAGAATGGCTAGAACTGAGGGTAAAATAAAGTAGAATGAAGAGGCAATGAATTAGTGGAATGGGAACAATTTGGAAAGGCACAGAGACAGTCCTTTCATAGAGTGTTATATAAGAGAAATAGCAAGACCTTAATAAGATTGCAGAGAAGATTGCATGAAAAGAAGTAGAGATAAAGTTGTAAAGGTTGTAAACAGTGAAAGGGAGGAATTTGAACAGCTGAGAAATTTGAGGCCCTAAGAAATCAGTATTTGCCTAGGTAAATAGGAAGGGGGGAATTTGAGGTTCAACTATCCTGATACCAAAGACCAGTGCCACTTTAATTATACCACTGTTGCTTCTCTTTACATTAAAGAGGAAATGTAGGAAGAATCAGTAATAGACCACATCAGCTTGGGTGTCAGAAAGACTAAGAAGGAGGAGCCCTGTGCTCATTTACATATTGTACTAAGTGAATTCAGATTTTCTAGAAGGCAGGCTTTTGTTAGAGATTGCAAGAATGGCAGAAGCAGCTGGCACTGTTTTGACATTTTGGATAACAAATGTAATCTTCTGAATTTAGCTTTCCATCAACTGAACCAATCATTCAGGAGGAGGGGAAGGGAGGAAGAAGCAAAACTTTTATCTAAAAGGATTAAAAGGATTCTTAAAACCAACTTGGGAAAGATGGTCAAGGATCTTAATCATTCAGCCTTGATTTGTCACAAAAGAAATAAAAACAAGAACACTGAGGAATATCATTGAACAGAGAAATTATAACCAGACTCTTCAAAAAGTGCTATTGGATAGCTGTATATTGAGTCCAGCTAAATAATGTAACAAGATATTTTGTTAGACACCATTATTTTGTTGGGTCAGGAAGAATTTTTTTTAAATGGTCCTTTTTCAACTGGACAGTCATCTGCCCTTACTCTAGAAGTAAATGGTGGTACCAATGAGGATTTCTGCTTGCAAAGCTTATTTCCCTATTAAACTCAAATAGTCTTCATCTGAAAGCTATTGAGTAAGATGTAAGAGGCACAGAGTCACCATTCCTTCTTCTTTGATCTCCAACTCATCCCTGCTCACTACAAGAGAACTGATAAAGGACATACCTTTCTGTACCATTACTATGGTCATTGTGTTTATTGGGTACCAGATTCTTTTGGGAAAAGACCAAAAACCAGAATGCTACATTTTAGCATTTTCCTAAGGATTCTTGTAGGAGCAGCTACAACTCCCCAAGAATTTAAACTACTATCCTGGGGCTCAAAGATTTTTAGTTTCAAAATTACTAAAACATATAAATAAATATGCAAAATGTTTAAGACATTCAAATGTTTATTGAATGAATGAACAAATTAATGAAAGTATAAGTAAAAAAGAATAATAAAGTTGCATAGATTTATAGTAGTCCCCTTTCCATGATTACCAGATAGAAAAATTATTTAGCACCAGAGATGTTTAGAACATTTAAAAGTCCTTTCAAAAATACAAATTGCTCTTCAGAGTAGATGGAAGGAAGAGAAACTCTTCCTAAAGCTACTTATTTTGCCAACCTTGATGGGGCACCAAAACAAAAGACTATTTTACATATGTATTTTTTTTTAAATAATATTTTGGATAAGAGGCAGCCTTGGAGTCAGCAATGCCCAACTTCAAGTCCTATCTTTGATACAAGATAGACTCTAGATACGACTCTGGATAAGTCATTTAATTTCTCAATGGCCTAGATAACTTTCTAAGAACAAGCTGGATGTGCAAATATTGATATTACTACTACTTCTGCTCCTGTGAGGAGGAGCCTTCCAACCAGAAAGCGATAGAGAGATCTCACAGGCAGATTCCAGGTCTGGGGTAAGGGTTTAGGAGGAAAAATTAGATCTTAATAGAGGTAGTCAGCTGTTTGTTGGGATAATACAACAAGAAAAGAGAAGAAATCATATCAAGACATTTCAATTGAAAATAGACACAAAAGATGATTGAACTTCTAAGAAACTTGGCTAAAGGAACACTAAAGAACAGAAATAGGAGCAAAATGCCCACATGAAGACACTGACACAGAATCTGTCTTGCCTTTCTAAAATGATATGAAATTCTTCCAATTGTTAGTATTCCTTTTATTTTGTTTCCTCAGGCTTTACTAGCCTCAGATTATAATGGCACATGACTCCCAGCTGGCTGCTACAAGGAGGGAAAATGACTGCCTTTAGGATATATTATATTATTTCACAACCACCTCCTGCTCATACATTTGTTTGCATTAGGATTAGCCTGTCAGCTGCATGAAACAGTTGGGTATGATGCATAACTATAAAAAGACTAAATGTTTATAGTTCTCAGAACATAAAGCATGATTGTTTCTAGAAGATCTAAACTAGTCACTAAGTTTGTAAAGTAACATCCCATCGGGATGTTATACTTAGAGAAATGTCTTTGGTCTTACCAAATGAGATGATGGAACAAAAAAGACAAATTGCTAAAAAGGACATAAGAGATCTTCTAAAAATAGAACAATAATCATAGAGATATAAGATATCTTGGATGTCATTGTGTCTATCCCCCCATGTGACAGATGAAAAATTGCCTCATCTCAGTAAAGTTAATTTGACTTGCCCAAATCACATAAATACTAAGTAGCTGAACTAGAATTAAACTCAGGTTCTCAGACTCCAAAGCCAGGGATCTTTCCATTGTATCATTCTACCCTACTCATTCTACAGATAAAAAAACTTGATCAAAGTCACCAGGTAATTTGGATTTTGATCCATATTTTCAGGTTCTTTCCATCACACTGATATCCCATACTCCAGTGATAGAGAGTCTTATTCTAGCACTTTAGCATTATGATATTGTAATCAACCATATCCTTGGTTTCACAGATCTTAATCTGAAAGTAACCTAAAAAGTGATCCAGTCTAACATCTTAATCTTAAACATGAAGAAACTGAGGCTCAGGAAAAGGAAGAATTTGTCCAAGATTACTCAGGCAGTAAACCAATCAACTAGTTGATTGTTCATTAAATATTTATTAACCTCCTACTATGCTGCAATGTATTAAATATTGCAGATACAAGAGGCAAAAGACAGTTACTACCCTCAAGGAATTTACAACTTTTTTTCTTAAATAATAGATTTTTATTTTCAAAATACATGCAAAGTCAATATTCACCTTTGCAAAACTTTGTGTTCCTAATTTTTCTTTTTCCCCTTCCCCCATCTCTTCTCCTAGACAGCAAGTAATACAATATATATTAAACATATGCAATTCTATTATACATATTTCCATATGTATTATGCTGCACAAGAAAAATCAGATCAAGGAAAAAAATGAGAACAACTACAACAAAAAAGCAAGCAAACAGCAACTAAAAAAGTACTGTGTTGTAATCCACATTTGGTTCCTATGGTCCTCTTTCAGGATACAGATGACCCTCTCCATCAATTGGCCTGAACCACCTCATTGTTGAAAAGAGCCATGTTCATCAGAGCTGATCATTACAGAATCTTCTTCTTGTTGTATACAATGTTCTCTTGGTTCTACTTACTTCATTTAGCATCGGTTCAGATAAGTCTCTCCAGGCCTTTCTGAAATCATCCTGCTGATCAAATTCACAACTCCACCAACAATGCATCTCAGTTTTCCCATATCCCCTCCAACATTTATCATTATTTTTCCTGTCCTCTTAGCCAATCTGAGAGGTATGCAGCAGTACCTCAGAATTGTCTTAGTTTGTATTTCTCTAATCAATAGTAATTTAGAATATTTTTTCATATGACTAGAAATGGTTGTAATTGCATCTGAAAAATTATCTATTTGTTTCCTTTGACCATTTATCAATTAAAGAATGGTTTGTATTCTTATAAATTAGAGTCAATTCTCTATATATTTTAGAAATGAGGCCTATATCAAAAACACTGGATGTATTTTTTTCCCCCAGATATCTGCTTCCTTTCTAAGCTTGGCTGCATTGATTTTGTTTGTACAAAAAAATTTTTTTTGATAAGTAATATGCTTAATGTTCTTCAAATTTTCTTGAAATCTCTTTTTTTATTATAGCTTTTTATTTACAAGATATATGCATAGGTAATTTTTCAGCATTGATCCTTGCAAAACCTTCTGTTCCAACTTTTCCTCTTTTTTCCCCTACCCCCTCCCCTAGATGACAGGTAGACCAGTACTGGTTAAATATGTTAAATACAATATATGTATACATATCCATACAATTATTTTGCTGCACAAGAAAAATCGAACTTAGAAATAAAGTAAAAATAACTTGAGGAAGAAATCAAAAATGCAAGTAGACAAAAACAGAGAGAGTGGAAATGCTATGTTGTGGTTCATACTCATTTCCCACAGTTCTTTTGCTGAGTGTAGCTGGTTCTTTTCATTATTGAACAAATGGAACTGATTTGGTTCATCTCATTGTTGAAGAGGGCCACGTCCATCAGAATTGATCATCATATAGTATTGTTATTGAAGTATATAATGATCTCCTGGTCCTGCTCATTTCACTCAGCATCAGTTCATGTAAGTTTCTCCCGGTCTTTCTGAAATCATCCTACTGGTCATTTCTTACAGAACAGTAATATTCCATAACATTCATATACCACAACTTATTCAGCTATTCCCCAATTGATGGGCATCCATTCAATTTCCAGTTTCTAGCCACTACAAAAAGGACTGCCACAAACATTTTTGCACATATAGGTCCCTTTCCCTTCTTTAATTTCTTTGGGTTATAAGCCCAGTAGGAACACTGCTGGATCAAAGGTTATGTACAGTTTGATAACTTTTTGAGCATAATTCCAAATTGCTCTCCAAAATGGTTGGATTCCATCACAATTCTACCAACAAGACATCAATGTCCCAGTTTTCCCACATCCCCTCCAACATTCAGCATTATCGTTTCCTGTCATCCTAGCCAATCTGACAGGTGTGTAGTGTGTACGAAACCTTTTTAATTTAATATAAGTGAAATTATCCATTTTGCATTTCATAATGTTCTTTAGTTCTTCTTTGGCCATAAATTCCTTCCTTCTCCACAGATCTGAAAGGTAGACTAACTCTTCTTCTCCTAATTTGCTTTATATCTCAATTGTGAACCCATTTTGATCTTATCTTGGTATAGAGTGCTAAGTGTTGGTCAGTTTCCAGGTTCTGTCATACAATTTTCTGATTTTCCTAGAAAATTTTGTCAGATACTGAATTCTTATTCCAGAAGCTGGGGTCTTTGTATTTATCAGACGCTAGATTGCTATAAATTGACTGTTATATCTTGTGAACCTAACCTATTCTACTGATCAACTCCTTTATTTCTCAGCCAATACCAAATGATTTTGATGAGCCATTGCAAGTTGGCACTTACAATCTAATGGCTAGTGAACAGGGGAACAAAGTGCTAACAAATATTATATTTACAAAACAAGCAATATGTAGATTATATAGGAAATAATTATCAGAAGATAGGCACTGGAATTAAGCAGGGCTGTGGAAGTTTTCCTATAAAAGATGGTATTTTAGTTGGGATTTGAAGGATGCATGAAAGGCCCAAAAGATAGCCAGAAAGAATGTTCGAAACCAAGTGATGGAATGTCTTGTTTGTGGAACAATCAGAAGTTTAAGGCCCCTAGACAGAAGAGTAAGTTTAGGAGGTTATGGTTTGAAAAGACTGGAGGTAATATTTGAAACTTTGTTTTCACTATACCATATGGTATCCCCACATAATACCAATGAAATGTCCAATCTCTCATTCTTCCACTCTATTGGGTTAACTACTTGAAGAATGGAAATACTAGGATAGTGTGTTAGAAAGAGGAATGGATATTAGGTGGATGGGGTCAGGACATTGAGATTTTAGTCTTTTGTTGTTACCATTGAGTCATTTCAGTCATGTTTGACTCTTTGTGACCTTGTTTAAGATTTTCTTGGCTAGGATCTGAAGTGGTTGGCCATTTCCTCTTCCAACTAATTTTACAGATGAAGAAATCAAGGCAAACACATTGAAGTGATTTGTTCAGGGTCACACAGCTAGTGAGTATCTGAGGCCAGATTTGAGCTCATGAAAATCCTGACTCTTGCCCTGGCACTCTATCAACTGTGCCATCTAGGTGCTTTATTATTAGTTGTCACTTTGGACAAGTGGCTTCACTTTTCCAAGTCGATTCTTTATATTTAAAATGAGACATTGGACTATCCAAGTAGAAATAGAAAAAGCACTGGCTTTGGGGTCAGAGGATCTGATTCAATATTCTGACTAAACTATTGTTTGCGTGATCACGGACAAGCTAATTAACCTCATCATCTAAAATATGAGGGTTTCAAGAATAGATATGAAAAAATATCCCCAGCCCAACTCTTTGTAGAGGGAGAGTGGATACACTGCACATATCCTCAGACTTTTTTCATATGTTAATCAGATTATATTTATTTATTAAACTATTGCTTATTTTATCTTTGTTACAATATTACTTGTTTATTAAAATATTACTTATTTGTGTGATAGTTCTGTAAAAGAGGGGAAAAGAGGGCTTCT
This sequence comes from Antechinus flavipes, assembly GCF_016432865.1. Taxonomy (NCBI): domain Eukaryota; kingdom Metazoa; phylum Chordata; class Mammalia; order Dasyuromorphia; family Dasyuridae; genus Antechinus; species Antechinus flavipes. The sequence goes on along the minus strand of NC_067401.1, from coordinate 239,367,843 downwards.
GGGGAAAATCTGGTCATGTAAAAAAAAGATAACAATAAAAAAATTAGAGGAAAAAATAAAATAAAATTTAAGGAAGTTAGACTTAGCAATCTCTAAGATCTGTTTTAGGTCTAAATCTATAATCCTATGGCATGAATGATTCCCTCCAAGATCCTTTCTATACACAAAACTCTCTGAGTCTTACATTCATGTCATTTTTTTTCAGTTGATTCAGATAAGTATAACCATGTATTTTTTTATTTCATGGCCTGGTACATAGGGTTTTCTTGGCAAAGATACTGGAATGGTTTCCCATTTCCATCACATTTTACAGATGAGGAAAATAAGTTAAACAGGTTTAAGTAACTTGCCCCGGATAACATAGCTTACTAGGAATCTGAGGCCGGATTTGAACTCAGGTTTTCCTGACTTCAAACCCAGTACTCTATCCACTGAGTCATCTAGCTACCCCCCTCTTAGAATTATTACCATTTGACAAATTGAAGACTCACAAAATTCTAAAATTGGAAGATCATCTAGTGTAATCCAAATCTGAAAGTTATTCCCATTAAGATATTTTAAATATCTGCTTCTGCTCAAAGATCTCCAGTAATGGGGACCTCGTCACCTTTCTATCTTTGGACAGTTCTCGTCATTAAAAAACATTTCCTGACATCAAAACTAAATTTGCCTCTTTGTGACTTCTCTTAATCAACAAGTGCCTATTATATACCAAGCACCGTGTTAAGCACTGGGGACACAAAGACTAAAAATATATGGACCCTGACCCTCAAGGAATTTATAATCTAAAAGTAGAGATGGTATTTGAATATAAAAGTAAATATAGATAATTAAACACAAAATAAAATAATAATAATTAACATTTACCAAAAATTTTAAGGTTTACAAATCTCTTTACAAATAAAATCTTATTTTATCCCTATAAATTATAAGGATATTGTTATCCCAATATTACAGATTAAAAAACTGAGGCAGACAAGGTTAAGTGACCAGGGTCACACAGCTAGCAAAGGTCTGAAGCCATATTTGGACTTGGGTTTTCTTAAATCAAAGTTTAGTAGTTTATCCATTGCCATGCATAGTTGCTTTATGTACTAGAGCAGGCCAAATCATAATGCTGCTTGAAGTCTAAAGAGAAAAATAGTGCTTTATCAGAATATGGTGACAATGATTTCAAATCATTGGATGGGTAGGAGAAATTCACATAAAGAATGGGTAAGAATTCAGTTTAAAACAGAAGAAGTCATAATTTATTCTAGGAGCAATTCATAATGAGCAAATGGAGGCTTTTTTTGGTCTTGTTTGTTTTTTGTTTTGTTTTGTTTTGTTTTATTAAGGGAGTGATATAGTCAGACTTGAGCCTCTGGAATATATACTTACAGGTTCATGGAAGGCAGACTGGTGAAAAAAAAAATAAACAGATTAAGGAAGGCTATTATAATAATCCATATAAGACATAAAAAAGAAAAGCATTTCTCTCTTCTCTCTCCATATTCAATTATCAATGGGACCTTGGCCCAGAAGAACAAGGTAGTATCCAGTGGAACAATAATCTAGGTATAGTGCCAAGAGGAGTTCTAAGTCTGGAATTTTGAACTGAGATTCTGCTTGTTAAATAGCAAATCTCAGAGCCAAAACTCCTCTACCAGAATATTAGGGCAATGGTAACTATAGTAATGCTGGGAATAGGCATCTACTACCATAGCAACTTTTAGTGGAACACCTTTTGTTAGACTCCAAGATCAAGGTCAAGAAGTATAGTGTGAAAATATTAGCGGTCTTACTGCCTGATATATCAGTAGCATATATTATGTCCCTTTGTCCAAGTCTTGGTCACTTGTTTCCTTTTCTTATCCCTCTCCACTTGTGAACTCTATATGTCCATTCTTCCCATTAACACTATTCATTTGTGGGAGAATGAGCTCTGGGTTTATAAGGAAAATGTTATGTTTCTAATTGGATTATTCCAGCAAGCCTCTCCTTTTGACTTATTGTTTCAGTTAGCTGTTAAGTAAGTATTGTGGTGTATTAGTAAGGATTTGTGATATATAGAGAATTAGGAATTAGTAGAGATTGTGATATATAGCATTAGGAATTTATAGACTGGGAGTGACAGTTCTGGAATCCAGAAGACTCATCTTATTGAGTTCAAATCTGGCCTTACACTAGTTGCATGATCGTGGACAAGTCAATTAATCCTATTTGCTTCCATTTCCTTTTCATCTATATAATGAGCTGGAGAAAGAAAGGGCAAACCACTCCTTGACCAAATAGGGTCATGAAGAGTTGGACACAACTGAGAAGTTACTGAACAACAAAACTGTGAGTTCATAAACTCACAGAATACCTCAAATTTAGAATAACTGAACTCAAGGGAATCCAACATGAGAATTCAAGTTGGGGTATAATTCAGAAGGGAAACTTTATAAGGTAAAATTTGATGTTAATTAAAATTATTCCAAAATAGAATGGGATTTTTCAGGAGGCAGTGAGTTACTAATGAAGCAGAACCTTGGTGACTATTCATCTAGAATGTTGTAGAATGAATTTCTTGCTCAGGTATGTGTAAAATCAGAGGTCCTTTGAGATTCTAAGGGAGTATAAGTCTGTGTTATTTCTATATCTCTAATCAAAAAGGAGGCAATAAATTATATTCATTATCCTCTATTTACTAAGGCAGGAAAGCAGATTAGTACAATTTAGGAAGATTTTCAGCAGTTAGGATTGAAAAAAAGCAAACAAGAAACTCATACTCCTTTGACCAGGAAACACAATCAGTCCAGTACTTATTCTCTAAAAACTTTAGTTAATAAAGAGCAGCAAGATTAGTATATGTAATGAATACCCCAAAAAAGGTTACATGTATTGGAAAACATACTATTCGTAAGTTTTTATTATGTAAAATATGGTAGTTGGTTCCAGTTGGTTCCAATAAAAATAGATAGTGTAAATATGAATAATCCAATCACTTCATGAGATTCATTATAGACACTAATTAGGATTTGGTTGGAGATGAATTAACAATAGAATCATCAATGGAACCTCTATAAAATAAGGTTTATGTGTGACCATCCTTTTATTCCAATATGAATTTAATAACTATTTATATCTTCAGGCTTAGAATGAGGGCTTAGATTCATTTTTAGCTCTTCATCAAAAATACTCTCACATAATTAAATAGATCTATGAGCTCATTAAGGTGGGTTTTTCCTTTATAAAACCTACTCATGCAAGTCTATCTGGTAAAACTCTTCCATTTCCTGCTCTAAGTTTATAATGGAGAAGTTATTTCTTTTTTCCGCCCCCACTTAATAGTATTTTTTTTTCAAATACATATCAGGATAGTTTTCAATACTCATTTTTTCATAAGATTTTGAATTCCAAAATTCTCTCCTTTTCCCTCCCCAAGAAAGGAAGCAAACTTATATAAGTTACATATGTACAATCATTTAATACATATTTTCAAAAATATTCCATATTTATTCATTTTGAAAGATCAGAATGAAAGGGAATAACCAGGAAAAAGAAAAAAAAAAGGTGAAAAGAGTATGCTTCAATCTGCATTCAGCCATTTTAGTTATTTATCTGGATGTATATGACATTTTCCATCACAAATCTATTGGAACTGTCTTGGGTCACTGTATTGCTCAGAAGAGTTAAGTCTATCATAGTTGATCATCACACAATCTTGCTGTGTGTACAATGGTTTTCTGGTTCTGCTCATCTCACTCATCATCAGTTTGTGAAAGTATTTACAAGGCCTATTTCTTCTAATAGTTGTTTTTCAGTTGTTCAATTATGTCCAAGTCTTTGTGACCCCATGAACCATAGCATACCAGGTCCTATTATCCTTGCCTGTCTCCCAAAATCTCTCCAAGCTCACCTTCATTTCTTCTGTGACACTCTCTTTCCATCTCATCCTCTGCCATCTTTTTTTTTTTTCCTTTTGCCTTCAATCTTTCCCAACATCAGGGTCTTTTCTAACAAATCTAGTCTTTTCAATAGGTAGTCAAAATATTTAAGCTCCAGTTTCAGTATTTGACCTTTCAATGAATAACCTGAATTAATTTCTTTTAATTGATTTGATCTTCTTGCTGTCCAAGGGACTCTCAAGAGTTTTCTTCAGCACCACAAATCCCTTATAGTCTAACTTCCACAGTCATAACCTTGCTACTGAAAAAAAAAAATCTTTGAATACGATTGATCTTTGTCAGAAAGGTAATGTCTATCTATACTTTGTAGTATGCTATCCAGATTTGCAATAACTTTCCTTCTAAGAAGTATTTTTCAATTTCATGCTGTAGTCATTGTCTGCAGTGATCTTTAAGCCCAAGAATATAAAATCTGATACTACTTCCACTTTTTCTCCATTTGCCAGGAAATGATGGGCCCATTTGCCAAGACCTTTTTGTTTGTTTGTTTATTTGTTTTTAAGTTTCAAGACAGATTTTATTCTCTCCTCTTTCACTTTCATCAAGAAGTTTCTTATATTATTAGATTCCAGGTTCCTATGCAAAAGTGATCTTTAAAACATCATCCTTTCCTTTCATTATCAGACTCATCTTATGCTGAGTGAACTCTGACCCAGCCACTTGGTTGGTACTATAGTTACTTTAGTTATCCTCTACTCTTCCCCAGTAGTTTATTGGATATCTTCCAACCTGAGGAGATTATTTATCAATGTCGTTTCTTTCATCATTTTAGTACTGTCCATGGAGTTTTCTTAGAAAAAAATATTGAAGTGGTTTTTAATTTCCTTCTCCAATGGATCATCTTTTGTAAGAACTCTTCTCTATGAGCTTTCTCTCTTGGGTAATCTTGCATGGCATAGTTCATAGTTTCACAGAGTTACACAAGCCTTTCCTCCATGATGAGGCAATAATCTGGGTATATCAGGGAATATTTGTGTGTACTATATACACATAAATGGATGTATATGTATATATGTACATGCACACATGTAGATTCACTGTTAGATAAGCTGCATAGATTTTTCATCTTACTAGACAATAGGCATTGTTTTATCCACTTAATTTTTGCTATTTGGATCATCAAGACAAATTTTTTTGTATTTATGGATCTCACTTAAGAGGCTATGAAGTGTACCGGGGTCTGATACTATTAGGTCAATACCATGAACAAGTAAAAACATCTGGAAATTTTCACCAACTATATGAAATCTCTTCAATTTGAACTCTTTTGAAGACTTTAATGTTTTAGGAAAATGATATGGTATGCCTAGAAGTGATTCACATGCTATTCACAATACTTTTGGGTTACATTTTAATTTCAAATTGTTTGAGCTCATGGAAAAATTCACAAATTTCATATGACCAGCAAAAGGCTTTTAAAAAATACTTCTGTTTTACTACTTTATTTGACATATTCTGAGGAGCAATACTTCTGAACAATGCTCCTGAGTGGTTTTCAAAGTATTAACTCACAAATTATTTCTTCATAAGTATTAAAAAAGCATACATATTATGTGTGCATATGTGTATACTGGTTCAAATTTCTGATTTAATTGGTGTAGAGATAACCTGTTCTGGAAACTAATTCCACTGACGTAAGTTGACAGCTCATCTATAACTAATAATCTTAAATACATCATGTAGCTAATTAGATACCAGTCTGTATGCCAGAGCAGACGTTCTATCTATTAATCCAAGTATATAGAGGCCATATACATAATAAATCCTTGTTGATTTGAGTTTACTTAATTCGGTGCTTCATATGCATTCAAAACATCTCAGAGACTATAGTACCTGAATATAGGTACATTAATATTTTTTGGCATTTTTAATAAAAATATGATTTACTATTAGATACATGGAAATTAATTTCTGGCTTATATGGTTAGAATTTTTTTTAAATTCTTGTTTGGACTTATTTGTGTACTTATTTTGTTGATTTGTGTAGCTTCCAATGTCAGAATGCACTAGAACATTTGAGAAAAATTAAAAACATTAATCATTCACAATTGCCTTTTGTGTAGGAGAATTTGGTAAGGGTAAAGGTATAAAAAGGAGGCAGGGGAATAAAAAGTTAGATATTACATCATGATAGGCCAGCCTTGGCAAAGACTGGTCTCATAACTCAGGCTTGAGATTGAAGTGAAATGAAATACTCATAGTTCATTAATAATTAGGAAAAGGAAGTTATCTAAGTCAACATGGTAAGGACACTAATGATACAGCACTGGTTCAGAATACCCCCACCCCCACCCCCACTCCCAGATTCTCTACAGAATCATAAATGAAAAGCAGAGAAAAGTGTGATTTTTGAAATGGCAATGCAACCTCCCCAGGTCTGAAGATCACTAGCTCCTCTTAGGCTGGCCTCTTTTAATGTCTTTTTATGGACAGTAAAGTCATGTCAATGCCTTGAGCCTTAGCTTTCTGAGGTATTAAAATTTCAGGGACAGAAAAGCAAGATTAACCTATCCATGAAGAGATAAGGAAAGTTTGGGGAAAGGGAGAAAAGACTGTTAGATATTGCTCTTATCACATATATGATGTTGACAGATAACTGACAGAAAGTATTCATATGAAGTGATTTTTAAAGGGCACAATAAATTACAAAACACAAATTACAACTTTGTTAAATAGATGCCAGTATAATATACTATATTTTAAAGCATGTAAATACACACATTGATACTTTTGCCTACAGGTTCTCTAATTTTTTTCACTCAGCAAATAACTCCTACTTAGATTGTAAAACCATTTAAAGTCTCTGTATTGAGTTCTATGAATACAATCTGTCCAACACCTGACCCTTGATAATTGCTAAAGTCTAGGCAAAGTGATTTTTCTCTTTCCTCAAACCTTCATTTTGTTGTTTTAGATGGGCTGTTTTCTCCTACAAATAACTTTCCTCTTCTCAGGCCCACAGTCACCCAGTTCTACTCACAAAGAACAGTTAGCTACCAACACTCACAAATCACATTTAGCTACCAAAATGAGAAATCCATCCCCATTCTTTTAGATGGATAAGAAAAAACCCATGGGGTAGAAAACACTAGTTGGTTTAGGTTTTTATTTTCCTTTTCTAGCTCAATCACAATACAAGCCTACTATCTTCTGACATCTGCTGTAAAGTCAAGAGACACAGAAAAAAATAACTCCAAAAGATGGCAGTTAGAAACTACATCATGGATAAATTCTTTCTATTATTTCTTCTTTCTGTGCCATTTCCATCATCAGATTTCCATTCACTTGTGCCATATTAAACGGCTTAGAATACATGCATGCACACACATTATACATGTATCACATGTATCATATATCACACGTATCACAATATATGATACATAAATGTCATGTTTGCATCATGTACGTTTATGTATGTGTATATGCATATGTTGTCCTCTCAAGATATTAGCTCCTTGAGGTTGCTAGCTAGGGAAGTGGATAGAGCACAGGAAAACAATAGTTTTAAATCAAGCTCACATGCTTACTAAATGTTTGACCCAGGTCAAATTATTTAACCTCTCCCTCAGTTTTCTGATGTGTAAAATAGAGATAATAGTAGCACTTACCTTAAGAGATGTTGAGAAGATTAAATGAGGTCTGTTAAGCTCTTAGCATAGTGCCAGGCACATAGTAAACATTTAATAAATGCTTCTTCCCTTTATTTCTTGAGAGCAGAAACTTTCTATTTTTTTCTGTTCATATCCCCAGTCTTAGCACAAGACTTAGTCTGTAATAAGTACTTAGTAAATGTTTTTGTATTTATTCATTCATTAAGAGTTACATAGAATGAGAAAGCACAAGTGTATTAAGATTTGCATCACTGCAGAGCATACTCACATAAATGAGATCTTAGATCCATTAAAGTAGCAAGATAGCTAAAAATTGGATTTTATTACTATTTCATTTCTTGGCTATTATATGTGCTGAATTATTGGTCTGCTCTGCCGATATTCTTCTTCCTGTGTTACAACAGCTAGTCCTTGTTATAGAATAATAAAAATTAGCATTTATATGCCTTTTAAAGGTATGCAAAACACTTTACAAATATCATTTCATTTGATCTTTATAACAACACTTGATAGAAATGAAGATTCTTAGGCAAATGTCTGGAGGTTAAGAAATTTGCCTAGAGTCACACAACTAGTAAGTAGTTGGATCTGGATTTTAACTTGCCTTCTAATTCTAGGTTCAGGTCTTATCCTCTTCATTTTTAGCATCACATACAGTAGTGGACACATAGTAGATATGTGTTAATTGATAGATTAAGGAATTATGATATATAGCACTAGAAAAAACAAAAAAAATTAAATTAATGAATATGGCAGAGGTCTAGAAACTGGAGAATGGGCAAGAAAGAAAGGGAACAAACAAAATAAATTAAAGAAAGATTGCAATATGATGGGATGGAAAGAAGAAAATTGTGTTTAATATTCCATATAGAATTTCTCCTCCTGAGACTTTGAAAATTATGTGTGTGTGTGTGTGTGTGTGTGTGTGTGTGTGTGTGAGAGAGAGAGAGAGAGAGAGAGAGAGAGAGAGAGAGAGAGAAGTGATTGAGAAATATTGAGATAGATGGATACATACCTATATATACACGTGAAGAGAGAGACAGAAAAACAGAGAGGAGAAAAATTGTTTAAATAATTAAAAAATACTTGTCTATTATGGGCCAGAACTCTGAAACAAGGATTCTTACAAGTTAAATCAGTGGATTTGATAAGACAATGGTTATCTAGTTTAGCATGGTGATTAATAGTTCTCTAGTTCAGTACATGTACTTAGTACTTAATATAGTTCCACAAGATTCATACCTACGATGATGTAATTATAATAGAGTATATAACAGCCAGCAGGGACTGGGAAACAGATTCATTAACTCCATCTCATACCACCATGGTTGCTGGCCTCCTGCACTTTTCCACTGGGACCAAGACTCTGGAAGGGCTTCAAGAAAGCTAGTGAGGTCCCAGGCAAGGAGGCAATAAAAAATTTGGACTTTGGACTTTAACACCTGCCTATTTTTATGGTGATTATTCTGCTGAAATGAAGGCTGCTCCAAGATCTCCAGAAAATCAACCAGAACATTACACTTGTCATAGTGCTACTAATTATTTATAGCAAAACTACTTTGCATTTGGCAATTTTAGTTCAATTTCATTGTCTTGACATTATTTACACTGAGATTTTTTGAATTATCATAACTTATGCTGATGATTTGTTTTGATTTTAGTTTCAGTTCCTATGTATTTATTTTGGTTAAAACTTTGTTTTTGATCTTATGTATTGATGCTTGATTCCAAGGCACACAACTGCCTTCATCATGATGTAATGAGAAAAGTGCAAATTTTGCAGTCAGGAGTACTGGGGTTGAATGATAGTTCTCTTCTTACTACTGTATTTGCCTCAGTTTGTATTTGTAAAATGAGGGAGCCATACTAGATAATAGCTAAAGTCTCTGCCATGCATAGGAACTCTGAGCTTATGATACTGACCATCTTTTAGGATAAAGTTCTCTAATCTTTTAGGCAACTTATTAGGTTTATGCTACATTCTCTGGGGATAGGGGAAGGCAGGAGGGGATGAAAGCAATGACCAAAATGGTTGGGTATACAGTTCCTATAAAATATATATACTTTGGCAGCTAGGTGGTGCAGTGATAGAGCACCAGCCCTGAAGTCAGGAATACCTGAGTTTAAATCTGGCCTCAGACACTTAACACTTTGTATCTGTGTGACCCTGGGCAAGTCATTTAACCCCAAATGCCTCAGCAAAAAAAAAAAAAAAAAAAAAAATACACACACACACATATATATAAACACACATACATTTATATATATATATATATATTATATATGATATATATAATATATATATATATATATATATATATATGTATGTATGTATGTATTTGGGGGGGGTGTATTGAGGACCACAGATAGTGTGAGAACTCTGGGTAAGGCATAAGACCCTTCAGGCCAGAGGGAACCTGCTGATAACGTCTGGTTCAGCTCCCCATCTTCCCTAAGGGTTCTTGTCCTTCCTGAGAAGTCATGGGGTGGTGACAGCCTGTGTTGTGATTGAAGCAGAGTGATACCAAGTGGCAAAGAGTAATACCAGGTAGCAATCTACATACATTAGCAAGTTGTTTATGTAGTCCTGCATGTGCAGTAGATACTTAGTACAAGCCCAGTGTTGCTTTGGTTGTATTAGAGTATATAAAGCTGAGAGAATTTGGAATAAACGGACTTCATGTTTGACCATCCACATGAGTCCTACCTCATCACTCCTTCACTAAAACCAAGGACTCTGGACAGTACCGAGGTCCTCCAGAGAGCTAGTCTAAACAGTATATTTTGGGACCCCAGCTTGAGGGCTCTAGAAAGCACACAATATACATATATAATTTTTTTTATGAAAACAAAATATAAATCAAAGTTAATATAAATGAGAGAAACACAATAAATTTACTACAAATAAAGGTGAATGCACTGCAATGATTCTTTAATATGGTATCAGGAAAATGAGATCAAATTTAATAGGTGCATGTCAAACCTTCAAATAGATATGTTTTAATGTAGGCTCATAAAGCATATATTTTATGTTATGTTGCTTGCTGTTTTTGAAGATGAAAACTATCAACTCAGTGAATCTATAAAATCAACTAGTATGGCATGGGACTGGGAATTGGAGATATGAGAATACTGAGTAGGTCTGGGAAATTGCTGAAGCAAGAAAGGGATCAAGGAAAATAAACTCAGCATTAATATTTGTGTGAGTGTTAAAAGTATCATAACAACTGTAATATGTGTTGAGATAATTGCTTTTGCTCAATATAATTTAATGAGCTAATTTCTAAGAAACTAACTTCTAAAAATTAAAATAATTCAACATTGTCAAAATATTCAAATTAAAACTTAAATTGTCCTAATTTTTTTTAATTCTCTGGTTTATTTTATTTTTTTAATATATATTTTATTTTATTTTATAATAACTTTATATTGACAGAATCCATGCCAGGGTAATTTTTTTTTACAACATTATCCCTTGTACTCGCTTCTGTTCTGATTTTTCCCTTCCCTCCCTTCACCCCCTCCCCTAGATGGCAAGCAGTCTTATATATGTTAGATATATTGCAGTATATCCTAGATACAATATATGTTTGCAGAACCAAACAGTTCTCTTGTTGCACAGGGAGAATTGGATTCAGAAGGTAAAAATAACCCGGGAAGAAAAACAAAAATGCAAATAGTTCACATTCATTTCCCAGTGTTCTTTCTTTGGATGTAGCTGCTTCTGTCCATCATTTATCAGTTGAAACTGAGTTAGGTCTCTTTGTCAAAGAAATCCACTTCCATCAGAATACATCCTCATACAATATCGTTGTTGAAGTGCATAATGATCTCCTGGTTCTGCTCATTTCACTTAGCATCAGTTCATGCAAGTCTCTCCAAGCCTCTCTGTCTTCATCCTGCTGGTCATTTCTTACAGAACAATAATATTCCATAACATTCATATACCACAATTTACCCAGCCATTCTCCAGCTGATGGGCATCCATTCAATTTCTCTGGTTTATTTTAAAGAAATATTCTTTCATGTATAATATACAGCTGTCATAAAAAGAAATTCACTGCAATAGCTAAAATTAGTTCTAATAAAGAAAATAGAATAAGTTTACGTAGTAGAAATTCAGAAAAGAAAAGTGGAAAGCTCAAACCCAGAAAATACAATTTACTATTTTTCTCATTTGGATTCATAAGTGCTACTCTTAAAGGAAAGGAAAGACCAATGTGTTTGGTTTATATGAATAATTTAACTGTAGATAGCATGGCACCTAATAAATTGAAATATCTTGCAAGTAACCATGAAGAATAGATTATAAAGACAAAAGAATTTTCCAGAAAAAATTGCTGAATTGTATGAGATGAAACAAGCCTCATTCAAGAGACCACTGGTGTTCTCTAAAGCTATAGATATGGTTGAAATGATGTTTTGTGAATTATATACAAAGTAGCTTCAAGTAGTTGTACTTGCAGATAATCTTAAAGAGAAGAAAGTTGTCCTTATCCTAAGACCTTCTGCAATAATTATTCAAGAAACTAAGACACTATTTGACTAAATTAAGATACTAAAAAACTATTTGACACTGCAAGTGAAAGAGGCTCTTTTGATTATTATATATATAACTTTATTGGAAATGCTGTTAGAAAAAGATTTGTTTAAAAAACAGAAATGAGAAAAAAATTGTTACTCCTCAAATATTGATGACAATGTCACGTCAGGAAGAATTTTCAGTAAAACTGAAGGATTTTTATATGAAAATGTTAGAATGTGGAACAATCATATTGGATTCTTCATTGATAGGGTTCAATTGAAGAAACTGCAGGTCTACAAATGCCATAAAAACAAGACCTTTCTGGCAATTTGGACACATCTCATGCTTCATAGACAACCATTTGTATTGAAAAATCTGACTAAAGATTTATCATTTTAGAAGATATTACAGGAGTAATCAGGCTTAGTTTAAAAAAAAAGTCAATTTAAAAGGAAGGTTTTTTGCAAAGCTATATGGCAACCTATAAGACAGAGCTACTTAAACTTTTTCCGCTTGTGATCCTTTTTTGCCCGAGAAATTTTTACATGACACTGGTTATGTAGGTATATAAAATGGGTATACAAATCAAACATTTACTGATAACAAACCATCATTTTGCAACCACATTCATATGTGCAACCACATCTTATAGAAGATCCCATATGGGTTTGTGACCCACAGTTTAAAAGCTGGGATATAAGGTACTTCTATAATATTCTAAGAAATGATGGTTTTCTTTTACCAAAGTACTCTGACAGGTCTTTAAAGACAAAGAAGAAATTACCAATTTTTTTTGCCAGGGATCATGAGGCAAATTCAATTTTACATAAAAATTCCTTCTTGAAACTTGCATATTTATTGGATATTTTAGAAAATTTTAGTGTTCCAAATAAAAGTGAGTATTCTAAATAAATCAGTCCAAGACTTTTTTTTTCATAAGCATGAGATTATGACTATGGAACATTGGATATACTGTCAGACCCAGTTGATGTATTAGTTATTTTTCCTTTTTTTCCCTTTTTTTAATTTTTTCAGTAGAAAACCTGGCTTTATGAAGAGTGGATGGGAGAATCATGCATATGAAAATGAAGATGATGTCAAAATAAATGATATCAATAAAAATTAAATATTTTAAAATGATTGATACAAATTCAGCTTCTGACCTGGAAAGATAAAAATAACTTTAAAAATCTGGAACTGTAAGTAATAAATTTATTAAAAATATTTTCCCAATGTAAGAAAAAAATACCTCTGAAAATTATGTGGATTATAAAGACCGGCACAGGAAATGGCAAATCTTTGTCAAGAAAACTCCAAATGAGGTCATAAAGAGTCAGATATATCTGAAACAAGACTGAACAACAAAAAATTAATTATTTGACCACTCTATGCAAGAAATGTGCTTTAAACCTCTTACTACTGTAAATGGAAGAACTATGTGCTAAACTGCAAAAAAGATCTACCTTCCCTATTCCTACCACTCCCATTGCTGAATGAATCCAGGGCCCAGATGAATTCAACTCTCCTTCTTCACCTCTCCACTCCTACCTCAGGACCTTTTCCTTTTAAATCAGCAGAGAAAAGGGCAAAGAGAAAGAGGGGTGTGTCCAATGCTCTTCAATCCCTATCTCTAGCTGATTGTGCTATCAATCATTTATAACTGGCTTAATATTGATTGCCAATTCAACTAGCTAATAACAGAGAATTTCTATCTTATGCCACTGAATCAATATTAAAAGTGCCAGGTGATCTGCAGTAGTAGAACTCCACAGTTTAATCAAAAGATGTTTGACCTCATCTAGAAGACCACTATTTAGTGGATAATTTGGGCATGGGGCCACTTGTACCTGAGCCCTTAGTATCTCCAAATGTTTTATAAGACTACTGTCCTGTAGTTAAGTCAATGTTTTGACTGACTTCTTCTTATACATTTATCATATTCTAATTTGAATCACTTATTTATGTGCATGTTTAATCAAGTCTACTAAACAGACTGTAGAGAGAACTTGCCATCGTTAATATAATTCTAAACTTGAAGTTAGGAAGACAGATTCAAATCTGTCTATCTACCACACACAGTGTGACTATGGGCAAGCTATTTAACCACTATGTTCTTCAGGCAACTACCTAGGTTTACCTAGTTATATCCCTTCATTTTTGTCTTTTCATCCTAGGAGATATTTATCTATGTCCTCCCCCACAGGGATTCTGCTTAATGTGCTAGAGACCTTCTTCTAAATCTCTTAGCAATCTATACCATTATTGCTGGATTCATCTATGTAATTGATCCATCTTCATTACAAGTAGCTTCTCTTTCATGATACCCTTTAATGCTTCTAACTGGTATATGGTTCATGGGTTCCAGTTATATAAAGAGGGATGTGTGCACTAGCATAGTGCTGAAGGATTTGTACTCTGGGATGATGAAGCAAACCCTTAGTCCCCATTGACTTGTGCATTCAGATGGTGAAGCAATCTCCTTATTGGTCCCTTGGTCCCTGTGACAGATGCAAGAAGCAGAGCTGAGCCAAAAAGGATCAACCACTCAGAAGGATGAATGAATAAGAAATGAATGAAAAAAAATATCATTTATTAAATATTTACTCTGTCAGGCAAGGTTCTAAGTGCAGAGGATACAAATAGAAACAAGATAGTTCTTGCTTTCAAGATCACAGTCTTAATAGTGTTGGGGACAGGAGGATTTAGAGGGATATAACACACACACACACACACACACACACACACACACACACACACATTCAGACACTGAGGCAGATGGAAAGGTCTAGAGATTCTATAGTTGCAGTGGAGAGGCTCTAAAAATCTTTGGAGTTATGGGATTATCAACAATTCAAATGAAAGAGATCTTCAGGTGGGGAGGGCAGGGAAAATGATAATGACAAATAGTCCTCCACTTGAGTAATCAGAGAGTCAACAAATATTTACGATACACTTACTGTATGCTAGTAGTATATAGCATCTGGTTCTTTTTTTCTGGTTTGTGTGTATGGGTCTACCCCCTATTTCCTCCCCTTCCCCAACACAGGTAGCTAAACAGCAGTCCTGAAATAGATGTTTTCTAATCATGAGAAGAACTTCATAAGTTCTAGAGGTTGGGGAATGAATGGGTCTGTGTCTTGGTTATCAAAAAAGAAAATGCTCTCTGAAACAATTTCTTAAGGTTTGAGCCCAAGTCATTCCCTGGCTTACAATGGACATTGAAAGAAGTGCTCAAATCATGTTTTAATATTTTCAATAATAGTCTTGTAGGAGAGTATAAAAGAAGTAATGGATTATTGTTTAGTATTTTTAGTATTTGATGATGCATGCTTATTTTGTTTGTTTTAAGCCTTTTTGTTTTTTGTTTTTTGTTTTTGTTTTAAGCATTTCTCTTCTGGTAAAAGAAATAATTGTCCTATTACCTGATGTCTATGTACATTGATTACTTTTCCAAAAAGAACTGAATGAGTACATATCAGAGAGACCCTTAATGTGACTGATAGTTGAGTTTTAAGGGATTTTTCTGGGATCCTCAAGATAGGAGCAAAATTATCCAGAAAGTAAGAGTAGAGCACTTTTTTATATGTCAGGTTCCAGGCAGTTTGAATTTTTATGTATCTGTGAGCCCAGAGCTAAGAGGCACAATAATTACAAAACACATATGACGAGATCCTCTATGAACTCCTATTTGCGCATTACATCCTATTGATTGCATATGTCCCAAAACATTGCAGAACATCCTAAATGAGTGGGTGTTTAATAATGAATGAATGAACCAATAGTTCTTTGTAAGGCACAGCCTTGTAGAGACCAATAATTGTTTCAAAACAGAACTATTAAAATAAAACCCTGATGAATGAATTAATAATTATTCTACATTCTTTGACATTAGCCAAAATTTAGCAGTTAGCCAACATAGCTACCTAGCTAGTGAGATAAATAGATATTATTTTTATGTATAATGAAGCATTGCCTTCTTCTTTATCTAATCTTCCTGAGTAAGCGTCTTTCTAGCCTTTCATTTGAGTTAAGCAAGCTATTGAATACTTATACTCTAAGGAACTCAGGCTGCTTTACAAAACAATTACCTCGATAATCCTCCCCAAATCCAGCAAGGTAAGTAGGGATACAATTGTTAAGGGGGAGGAAAAAAGGAAATTATATGAACTCGGTATTTAGTTGAAGTTTTATCTGTTAAGGTAGCCTTAAGTTATACATTCCATTCTGCCCTGAGGATGGAAAAAAAAACGGTGCTCTTAAACAAGACTAACAAAGAAAATAAAAGGATTTAGGAGATTTTCATGAAAAATACCCTGTTTCTATTTATCCAAAGTTCAAATAGTAAGATGATTAACTGAAAAGCTGCAGCTGACCATAACTCTCTTGGGTATATTTAGGCCAGCAGATGATTTTATGGAAATCAGAATTCAAACTATTTAGGTCCTTGTTTATTAATCTCAACATTTTAAATTACAGCTGGAGGAAGGCAGGCATATTTTAGCTAGCCAGCCCTGAAAACCTTTCTTGACAGGCATCCTTGCCAGCGGGAGGGGAAATCGTTGCCTAGCACTGAGATTATCCAAGAGCAGATCAACCCATAAAGGCAGGAAACACTGAAAGGCAAAGCTGCCAGGGTGCATTGAAAACCTCCTGCTGGAAGCAATGTTATCAATTAAATGACTGCTTCCTTAAGGGGATCGATCCAAGTTAAAGAAAAAAATGCTTTTGCTTCTGCTTATGTAATTGACCAGGAAGCATGCTAAAGAAATGCATGCAATTGGCCAAGAAGCATGCTAACAAGCAAGAGAGCAAGCAACATATTCTGTGGCTATATAAGTCCTTATCTGCTCCAATGAAAAACTAAACAAATATTTTTTTAATAGGCATCTTGCCCTTTAGACTCACTTGAGTTCTGAATAGAAAAAAGAAGTAACTTTAAACTAGGGTATCTCACTTCTTTAATTGAAATTAATTCACATTGTAAATCAATCAACAACCATTTATTATTAAGTGCCTTCTTGGGAAGTATATTTCAAGGAAATAGCAAATTCATAAATAAGTATATACACAATAAATTGAAGATAATTTTTTTGAAGGGGAAAGGGATACCAGGAAAGGTTTCAGATAGAATATGATATTGAGTAGAGTTTTGAAAGAAAAGGAGGTATTTTAAGAAACAATAAATTAAACAGTTCTTTTCCTGGAGAAATCTACCCTTCAATACCATACATGTATGTATATATCAAATATAGACAAAGTATATATAAGATTGATTGTTGTTTGTTGTCCTTTTGAAATGTTGGAGAAACTGAGCAAGACAGAGATTAGAGACTATTTAATAATTTATTAAATGGAGAGGTTTACTGGGACCAATGGATCCATGTTTGGTCCCAGGATGAATGAAACTATGGTCTCCAAGAATTCAGCAAACAATGTGAATTCTCAGTGACATATATACTTGTGGTTCAGATGCAAGGGGTAGATTGAAGCAGAGGCAGAGTCAGGGTGCTGAGAGTGGGAACAGGATTCTGACAAGGTGGGATGAACCTCTGGAGAAGGGATGACATAATTAGGGGGAGGTACCCTGGACATGGGGAGAGGCAACTTGATAATTCAGTATCTGATATTCTAATAGCTTGGGATGGGGAGAGGCATTCTGATGTTCTATCAAGTATTCTGAGAAAGAGGGAGGGGAGGTTTTGTAGAACTGAGAACCAGGGAAACCATGGCAGGACTGAGTCAAGATAATTAGGGAAACTGAGTCAGGACAATAAGAGAACTATGGCATAACACTTTGTGCTGCAAGAGGACCAAAATGACATCAGTAGGTAAGGGTCAAGGTATAGTGTGTCTGCTTATGGCCATTCAGATCAATCTATCACCAAGTTTTCATATGGATAATTTTGCCCTATCTGTGTTAAAATTTTCTGGGCTTGTATTAAAAATGCAAAATAGTTTCATATGGGAGCATTAAAGGCTGAATGAATAATGAAATATAATAAATTCCATTGGGTAGGGCTCCAAGTGATCCCTCCTTCCTCAAATTTTTCAAGAACACTATGTTCAGTTTTCTCTATTCTCCATCCATCAGCGAATAATATTTATCTTAGGATATGTTGCATTCCTACCAAACCACATTGCTCCCACGTTAGGTCCTGAGTTTGTTGAAGGCATGAAATATGCTGCTCTATAAATAGAGCCTGAGTTTAATGCATAAATGACTGCAAACCACCTAACTCACAGTGAACTGTCCATCTCAAACTGGATACTCTGGCTGAGATGCTCTGGAACTACAGAGGACCTACATGATTGCAACAGGGAGCCTTTGTATTGCTGATTAACTCTGGGGTTATCAGGAAGAGATTTGTCCTTGCCATAATTCCTTGCATTTTTCTAGCTTTATTTTGTTTTTTATTTGATAATTATTTTGGTATTTATTTACTTCACATAAGGTTGGTCAAAATTATGGTGCTAAGACCTTCCAGATATCTAGAGGAAGGTAATTCAATGATTTGAATATTCAGAAGAGAGAGAGTGTGGAATGTTGAACCATAGTTCCCTTTTAATGTCCTGACCCAGTTTCCCTAATTGTCCTACCTCAGTTACTCTGCCTCAAGCTATAACCCTTCTCTCCTAATCTTTTAGAATGTTTGATGGGATAAAGGTCTTATATCTTAGACATCATTAGAATATCAGGTGCCTCTCCCCATTGGTGCTTCCCTCCATTATGTCATCCCCATCTCAGGTGCCTTCCCCCATTATGTCATTGTTCTTGTTACCCTATAAAAAGAATTGTTGTATCCAAGACTGGTTGCTACATTCTTGGAGATGATAATCACATTCAACCCTGGGACCAAATCATAGATCCATTTGGTCCAGTAAATCTCTCCCTTTCAAATAAAACATTAAAAACTCTCTAATCTCTATCTAGCCTCAGTATCTCCGGCATTACACTAGGACCTGGCATTGTGCTCTCTATATAATCAACCATTCTAATAAATGTTTACTGGATTGAATTAAATTTACCTTTTTTCCAGAGACAAAGGAAACCCAAGTTCATCACTTCCAAATCCAGTCAACACAATTTTCTTGCCCTATTCTTTTGAAAAATAGGGTATTAGCATAATTTAAAATATTTTAATGCAATTTTACATTTGCATTCCCCTGGCATGTATGCTGAGCTACTTTTTTCCCTTAAAACATATTGAAGCTGTCCTCAAAACTTAATTGGCACAGGGAACTAAAGGTTCAGAAGATAGACAACTGCTTTTTTTTTTTTTTTAATGTCAAAAAGCCAGAAGGAACTCTAGCTCGTGATTCCAGCTTTTCCTGATTCCTTGGCCATCATACCACCATGAACAAATCACAGGCAGAGGAGCTGACTTAAATAAATCAATACATTTTTCTCTTTAAATATCCTTCTTAAATTTATTTCCCAGGCTCTGAAGAAGCAAATCTTTAGTTAACTGTTAGATGGACTGCAAGTACTTCCTTTTGTTTCCACCTCAAACTTAAGTTTCCAAAGGATTGACTTAGTCAGCTCTGGACTGTAGCACTATTTTTAATGTGAAATCAATTTGATTTTTAATTATAATATTTTTCTAAATGATTAGGAAATAACTACTGTATAATACTCCATCAAAAGTAGTTGAATGGTATTATTTATATGTTTGCTGAGATGAAGATCAAACAACGATATCACCTTAAACACATATCCAGTCCTTAAAATTTCTCTACTTCATCACCCATTCTCTCCTTCTTTCTTCATAGGTCAGGAAGGATAGGGTTACTTCTTCTTTAGAATAATACATTTTCCCCCTTCCCCCTCTTCTAGGGACTTACTTTAGCAATCAATTGCTTTCTCTTTGACCACTCTCTACTGAGAACTTACTATCTGCCTACACACATTAGCTTATCTCCTTTATCCTAAAAAATTCATTAGCCATCCTACACAAACCTGTTAACATGCATAAATGAAGAAAAATTATTAAAAACTAATTATGTGGCCGGTATTGGAGAAACATAAAAAAGCAAGAGAGCCTATGAGAGCTTACATTTTAATATCAGCCAACACTTCTTAGGGAGTTGTGATCAGGCATGTGTTTTGGTCTGAGAAATTATAGATATGATGAATTCAGTCACAGGGAAATGAGCAAATGCTTGACATTCTTTCTCAGAATATTCATGTTGATTTGATTACTATTCTTGATGCAAAAAAATAGAAAACAAGGATAGGGAAGGGAAGAGGAAAATGTCCATATGTGATAGCATGATAGTAAGGAGGTCATAGCATATTCTAAAGGATATAGAAGTTCCTGGATATGGTGAGATTTCAACTGTCAGAAGCTCAAGTCCTGGGAGGTGAAAGGTTAGAAGAGGAAGAGAACTAGGAAGAAAAGAAAGAGAAAAAGGAAGAGGAATAGGAAGAGTAGAAGGAAAATGGTAACAGAGCACCTGTAATGTTTAAGGGTACCTAGAAGTTTCTTAATATGTGGAAGAGAGAAAGTGTGTGACAGCAATTGTTCATGTTCAGAAAAAGAGGAGGAGGAGGAAGGAAAGGAAGAAAAAGAAGGGGAGGCAGAGAAAAAGGAGGAACAAAGAACCTAGTACCAGCATACTGAAAGGGAATGTAATTTGGAATGTTTAGGGGTACCTAGAAATGGTGATGTTTCTCCATATGGGGAAGGATGACCATTTGGCAGCAACTTTGCATGTTCCAACTTTTCCCCCTCAGAATTCAGGTCTATTTGGTATTGTTCTGCTTCTTAGGATATTGAAGAGAAAAGAGCCCTCCTTCTTCATTGCCAAAAGCCTGGAAAACATATTCTACATTCATGGTTTTTATGTCCTTGACCTTTCTCCAATGCCTTAAAAACCCAGCTTTTATTCCTCCCATTCTAGCAAAATAATTTTCTCAAAAAACATTAATAACCTCCTCATTACCAAATCCTAAGGTTTTATTTTTGCCCTCATTCTTCTTAACCTTTCTCTTTTCTTTTTATTTATTTATTTATTTATTTAATTTTTTGTCCTCAGAGGACGTATCAGATATTAAACTGATAAGAACAGATACTACACTTGATCTTAGCCAAAAGGCCAAGAAGCGATCACCTTTCTCTTTTCTTAACACCACTGACTACCTTGTCCTTTTGAATGCACAGATGGGACCACAAACCATTATGTGCAGCTCCTATAATACATTTAAGTTCAATGCTCCCACAAACCCTCATCATTCTTGTTAAAAGAATATATTCAACAATGAATTGAGATGATAGGACAGAGATGATATATATAGGAAGATGTGTCCTTCAAATGTACCACAGTTCTCTTTAAATCACTCTGGTACCAGGACTTTGCTTTGAACATCAAGCAGGATGAAGGAAGTCATCATCTGCTCTGTATCCAAGCAGTTAGTCTCACCTTACCAACTCCCACACTTCCTATCTCTTGCTCAGAGACTAAAATTTAAATATTCATTCCCATTGCTATTGTAAAAGTATCATTTTATTCAGAATTCTCAAGATTTTGAGATAAAGGCTTTTTAGACTTCTCTCCCTAGCTACCATTCTCTCCTTCAGAGCTACCAGTATCAACTTTATCCTTTATAACCTATCCCAAGATGCTCTACCCTTCCCAAAAAGTTCTCTTCAATTAATAGATGATTTTTCATATTAGAAATTAATTTGTAGACAAATATATTCTGGCTTCAGGGACTAGGTTTGAATAAAATTCATGTTTTAAAGTTATTTCATTTTGCATTTACTGAATTGTCTACTTTTTTTTTTTTTTTGCATTTTTGAATTCCAAATCTATCACTTGGGTCTCTACTACTCAATACAAATTTACAAAATGTACTCTGTTTTCTATCTTATCACTGCTTTTTAAAATTCTGTATTTAGAGTTCTGGTTCCAGACCTAATTTTGCATAATACCTTTTAATAAAAGTTATATTGATCTTTCAGATTCTGATATTTCTTAATATTCTACGATCTCTGAGGAATCAACACAATTTTTTTTCAGTTTATTTTTAAAGTTGTTCTTTGTATTATAATATTTATTTGATGTGTTAACTCTTCTCTGAATGTTTGTTTATTCTTTTCTGTCTCTGTAAGTCTCTATTGGTTTAACCTACTTCAGATTTAGATTTTAACTCAATACAATGCTTAGCACAGTGCCTGGTATGTAGTAAGTATTTAATAAATGTTTATTGACTGACTCTGCCTTTCAATCTCTGTTTCTGTTTCTTTCTCTCTCAATAGATAGATGGATAGATAGATAGAGAGATAGATGGATATGGATATATATATATATATATATATATATATATGGATATACACACACACACAAATAGAGAGACTAATATATTTATGTATTATAGATAATAATAAATGGAGTTGCTTTAGATTTCTCTGCTACTCACATTTACATTTAGATAGGGCCTACTATGTACTCGGTACTGTGTTAAATGTTTTATAATTATTACCTCATTTGATCTTTACAACCACCCTGAAGGGTAGGTGCTATTATTATCCCCATTTCACAAATGAGGAAACTGAGACAAATGGAGGCTAAGCCACTTGCCCAGAATAACACAACAAGTTGTGTCTAAGGCCAGATTTAAACTCAAGTCTTTCTGATGCTGTCATTGTGTTATCTAGCTGCCTTATAGAAATACATAAACAGGGACTCTGGTGCCAAGAGGGCAGAATGAGAGAAGGAACCATTTGAACACTTCCCAAGTTTCCTTTCAAACAACTAAACAACTGTCTGAATTGACAGAAGAGCGGGGAGGCGGCTTACCAGCACCACAGGAAAGGTCTGTCTCACTAAGTTGGGAGGAAATCAAGGTCCAAGAGCAGTACCAGCAACAGCTAGCTTCACAGCAGAGGACCTGCATCCAGCCTCTGAGCATCCACCAGCAAAGCCCCAGCCCCTAAACAATGAACAGTCAGCATAGCACAGCAAGGTCTCACCCAATTGGTCTCACCCAGCATGAGCCAGCAGCTGATGCCATAGCTGACCAATAGTGAAGCCCAGCTCAGAGGCTGGTGAACAGCAGCACCTTGCTGGGGAACTTGACAGCAGAAAAACCCTATTTCCATAGTAACCCAGCAGCAAGGCTCCACCCCTAGGGCAGTTCTGGAACAAGATTTCTTCTTTATGGCTAGCTAGAAAATAAGCCTTGTTTCCATAGCAACCCAGAAGCAGGGCCCCAACCCTGGGGCAGACCAGCAATAAGAATCATCTTCTAGGTCCAGCCACCAGAAGGACTCTGTTACAGTAGAAACCAGCAAAAAATGGTTCCACCCCCGAAGGCGGGACAATAGCTAAACTCCACATCCAGGAGAGGCAAACAGGGAGGCCCCATCCCCAGTGCAACCCGGAAGAGTAGTCTAGCCTCTAGTGAAAGCAATCAGCTAATCCCTGAAGCCCAATGAAAGTCTGCAGTAAAATCCACAGCCCCAGCACAAAAAAACTGGGACAGTGAAAATCCATAGTCCAACTCTCCCATAAATACACTAAATCACAAAGAGGCAGGAAAATGAGCAAAAAGACAAACCTTGACTATGGAAAGTTACTATGGTGATAGGGAGAATCAAGGCATGAACTTAGAAGAGAATATAATAGTGTCAAAATATCTACAGATAAATCTCAAAGAAAAATATTATTTAATCTTAGGCCCAAAAAATTCCTGAAAGGGCTTTAAAGAGATTCTAAAAGGCAAATCAGAGAAGTGGAAGAAAAATTGGGGGGACTGGGAGAATGACAGTAATGCAAGAGAATCATGGGGAAAAAAGGATCAATATATTGGGAAAGAAATACAAAAACTTGCAGAGGAAAATAACTTCCTAAAAAATAAAATTGGCCAAATGGAAAAGGAAGTTCAAATGCTCCCTGAAGGAAACCATTCCCTAAAAAGTAGAATTAAGTAGAAGTTAATGACTCTGTGAAACATCAAGATATGACAAAACAAAATTAAAAAGTAAAAGAAAAATGGAAGAAAATGTGAAAATTCTCATTGGAAAAATAGTTGATCTAGAAAATAGATCCAAGAGAGATAATATAAGAATTATTGGAATACCTGATAGCCATGGTAGAAGAAAAAAAAGAAGTCTGGATAATGGCTTTCAAGAAATCATCAAAGAAAACTTTCCTGATATAATAGAACCATGGAACAAAATAAAAATCGAAAGAATTCACTGATCACTGCCTGAAAGAAATATGAAAATAAAAACTATTGGGAACCGCACCACCAGAAAACACTTTTAACACAAATAAATTCAGATCTAAATAATTGGAAAAATATTAATTGCTAATGGGTAGACTGACTTAATATAATAAAACTGACAATTCTACCTAAATTAATCTATTTATTTAATGTCATATCAATCATACTATCAAAAATATTTTATAAAGCTAGAAAGAAATAACAAAAAATTCAAAACAGAATAAACAAAAGTGACAATTCTACCTAAATTAATCTATTTATTCAGTGTCATATCAATCATACTATCAAAAATATTTTATAAAGCTAGAAAGAAATAACAAAAAATTCAAACAAAACAGAACAAAAAAGAACAAAAGTTCAATGATATTAAAGAAATCAATTTTAAAAAGTGCAAAAGAAGATGATCCAGCTGTATCAGATCTTAAATGGTATTTTATAAAGCAATAATTATCAAAACAATCTGGTATTGGCTAAGAAATAGATCAGTAGATCAGATAAAGATCACATTATAGTATATCAACAAAGTAATTGACTCTATGGAAAACCCAAAGAGCCATTCTTTCAGAACAAAAATTCTCTATTTGAGACATAAATTGCTGGGAAAACTGGAAAACAATATGGCAGAAATCAACTACAAAACAACATCTCACACCATATATGGTCAAGATGAGGTCAAAACAGGTACATAATTTAAACACAAATGATAATACCATAAGCAGACCCGTTTGGCCAGAAATCCCGGGGAATCTTCCCCTCCCAAATTTATTTATTTATTTAGTTTGTTTTTTTCTTTTTTGACTAGATAAAAGAGGCCATTCTTTGCTTCAATTTCTACACTTGCCTTAATCACTGAATGGGTTTGGTCTCAGTCAGACACCGGTTGAATGCCAACCTTAAAAAACATTAAGGTCTCCCACTGCATCCAGAGAGTCATCCTAATCTAGATCTGCCCACTTGACCCATATGGCTCTCAAGGGGAAAGTGAGGTATATTAGCCTGTACAGCCCTTCCTACTTTCTTGCATGCTATGGCTTAATCTCCCTGAGGTCAGGGTCCTTTTAGAGACTAGGTACAAGCAACAAGAGAACATGTGGATAAGGGAAGAACTTAGGACCAAAGAAGATAGAGAGAGCATTATAAAATATAAAATAGATAAATTTAATTTTTTATAACTAAAAAGTTTTGCACAAATAAAACCAATATAACCAAAACTAGCAAAAAACTGGAAAAAAATTGCAACAAGTGTCTCTGAAAAAGGTCACATTTCTCAAATATGTAGAGAATTGAGTCGATTTTTTTTGCCTTTTAATTTTTTTTAGTATTTTATTTTCTCCAATTTTTACATTTGTTTTTACATTTGTTTAAAATTTGTATTTGTTTTTAAATTTCTGAATTAAAACAATTCTCCTCTTCTTCCCCTACATAACTCCCCACACATATTGAGATCTTCTGTGAAATTGTACAAAACATTTCCATAAAAGTCATGTTAGAAAAGAAAACTCAGGTCTCCCACCGCCTTCTCCCTCCCCAAAAAAAGATCCTCAAAGAAGTTTGTTTGTTTGTTTGTTTTTGTTTTTGTTTTTGTTTTTAAGTATGCTTCAGTCTGTATTCAGACACAATCAGTTCTTTCTCTGAGTATGTATAGCATTTTTCACTAAGGATTTCAGCGTAATCTTGGATCATTTTATTGCTGAGAATAGCAGTCATTCATAGGTAATTATCCCACAACTTTGCTATTACATATACTCATGCTAGAGTTTGTGGAGGTTTTTCCAGGTTGTTGGGTTTTTTTTAAATAGCATCCTGCTTATCATTTCTTATAGAACAATAATATTCCTTCATAATTATGTAAAGTAATTTATTCAGCCAATTCCCAATTTATGAACATCTCCTCAATTTCCAACTCTTTTGCCTTGAAAAAAGAGCTGCTATAAATATTTTTAAATATATAGGTTCTTTTTCTTTAGAAAAAAATCTCTTTGGCGATTCATGCCTACTACTGGTGGTATTGTTAGGTAAAAGGATATGCATGATTTTATAATCTTTTGGGCATAGATCATATCTTTTGATCATTTATCAACTGGGAAATGATTCTTTTGTTATGAATTTGACTCAGTTCCTTATACATTTGAGAAATGAGGCCTTCATCAGAGAAATTTGTTTCAAAATTACTATTGCTAACTATATTTCCCCCCTGTTTATTCTCTTCTCTCTTTCTTTTCATCCTGTTCCTCTTCAAAAGCATTTTGCTTCTAACTAACCCCTCTCACAATGTTCCCTCTTTTTAATCTCCCTTTGCCTTTCTCACAAATTCTCTTCCTCCTTCTTTCTTGCAGGATAGGATAGATTTCTATCCCATGTTGACCATCTACACTATTTTCTCTTTGAACCACTACTGATTAGAGTAAAGTTCACTCACTCCTCCTCCCTTCCCCCTCTTCCTCTCCATTGCAAAAGCTTTTTATGTCTCTTTTATGGTAAATAATTTGCACCATTTCACCTCTCCTTTTCTCTTTCTTTCAAGATATTCCTCTCTTCCCCTTAATTTTAATTTATATATATATGTATATATATATATGTGTGTGTGTGTGTGTGTGTGTGTGTGTGTGTGTGTAATATGCAAATTCACAAATATTTTCCTTCAGTCTTTTTCATTTCTTCCTGCATGTTCAACTATGACTCTATGGCTTCTTTCTGTACTTTTAGTCAATTTGGTTCCACTGGGATACAGGTTCTTCAAGACCAATTATCCCCGGTCTGCTCATCTTTGGGAATTTGGGAATCCAGCAGTGTCCTTATCTAGAATAAACTTCTTTTTTATTGAAGTTTGTTATTTTCAAAACATATGCAAGGATAATTTTTTCAACATTGACCGCTGAAAACACTTGTGTTCCAATTTCCCCCCATTTCTCCCACCTCTTCCTCTATGTTGCATGTAATCCAATATATGTTAAACATGGTAAAAATATATGTTAAATCCAATATAGGCATACATATTTATACAATTATCTTACTGCACAAGAAAAATCAGATCAAAAAAAATTTTTTAAATGAGAAAGAAAATTAAATTCAAGCAAATCACAACAAAAAGAAAGAAAACGCTATATTGTGATCC
The DNA here is from genome assembly GCF_016432865.1 of Antechinus flavipes. Taxonomy (NCBI): domain Eukaryota; kingdom Metazoa; phylum Chordata; class Mammalia; order Dasyuromorphia; family Dasyuridae; genus Antechinus; species Antechinus flavipes. The sequence goes on along the minus strand of NC_067401.1, from coordinate 239,340,431 downwards.
ACATTCACTTCCCACAGTTCTCTCCCTGGGTATAGATGGTTCTCATCATTACAAAATCACTGCAGTAAGTCCAAATTATCTCATTGTGGAAAAGAGCCAACTCCATCAGAATTGATCATCATATAATCTTGTTGTCTTGTGCAATGATCTCCTGGTCCTGCTCATTTCACTTAGCATCAGTTCATGTAAGTCTCTCCAGGCCTCTCTGTAATCATCCTGCTGATCATTTCTTATAGAAGAATAATATTCCGTAACATTCATATACTATAACTCATTCAGCCATTCTCTAACTGATGGGCATCCATTCAGTTTCCAGTTTCTTGCCACTAGAAAAAGGGCTGCCACAAACATTTTTCCATATGTTAGTCCCTTTCCCTCTTTTAAGATCTCTTTGGGATATAAGCCAAGTAGAAACACTGCAGTATCAAAGGGTATGCACCCTTTGATAACTCTTTGGACATAGTTCCAAATTACTCTCCAGAATGGTTGAATCCATTCACAATTCCACCAACAATGTATTAGTGTTCCAGTTTTCCCATATCTCCTCCAACATTTATCATTATCTTTTTCCTATCATCTTAGCCAATCTGAGAGATATGTAATGATAACTCAGAGTTGTCTTAATTTGCATTTCTCTGATCAATAGTGATTTGGAGCACTTTTTCATATGACTTCAAATAGTTTCAATTTCTTCATCTGAAAATTGTCTGTTCATATCCTGTAATGTTCAGGCTAGCTTTCTGGAGGTCCTCTGCAAGGGCCTTGGTCTCAGCAGGATAGACACCATGAGAATGGACAAGAATAGAGTCCAAAGTCTTTATTGTCTCTTACACAGTCTGTGTCTGTCATAGTCTGACCCAGTCTCAGTCTGAACCAGTCTCCTACAGCAGTGTGACAGTCTGTCTCAACCAGTCTCCCTTTAGTCTAACTTTATCCTCAGTTTAAATACCCTATAATAATTATTACATTATTATAATATACTGAATATGGGTGAACTAGAGAACCATTACATCACCATACTAAGTACTAAGTATATATGTGAACTAGAGAACCATTATCTCATCAATTCCACTGAATTAACACCTTGTTTCAAGTATACTTCCAGAGTTCTGGCACTCTACAATATCCTTTGACAATTTATCAAAAGGAGAATGGCTTGAATTATTATAAAGTTGAGTCAATTCTCTGTATATTTTAGAAATGAGAACTTTGTCAGAACTTTTGAATGTAAAAATGTTTTCCCAGTTTATTGCTTCCCTTCTAATCTTGTCTGCATTAGTCTTGTTTGAACAAAACCTCTTTAACTTAATATAATCAAATTATCTATTTTGTGGTCAGTAAAGATCTCTAGTTCTCCTTTGGTCACAAGTTCCTTCCTTCTCCACAGAACTGACAGGTAAACTATCCTATGTTCTTCTAATTTGCTTATATTACTCTTTATGTCTAAATCACGAACCCATTTCAAACTCATCTTGGTATATGTGTTAGGTGTGGGTCAATGCCTAGTTTCTGCCATACTAATTTCCAATTTTCCTAGCAGTTTTTCTCAAATTATGAGTTCTTATCCCCAAAGCTGCTGAATTTGGGTCTATCAAAAACTAGATTATTATAGTCATTAACTATTTTGTCCTGTGAACCTAACCTATTCCACTGATCAGTTACTCTACTTCTTAGCCAGTGCCAAATGGTTTTGATGACCACTGCTTTATAATATAGTTTTAGGTGTAGCACAGCTAGGCCACCTTCATTTGCATTTTTTTCATTAATTCTCTTGGAATTCTTGATGTTTTGCTTTTCCAAATGAATTTTGTTATTATTTTTTCTAGATATATAAAATAATTTCTTGGGAGTTGAGTAGTATGGCACTAAATAAGTAAATTAATTTAGGGAATATTGTCATTTTTATTATATTAGCTTAGCTAATCCATGAGCACTTCATATTTTTCCAGTTAATTAGATCTGACTTTATTTGTGTAGAAAATGTTTTGTAGTAATGTCCCTGTATATAGTTTGCCTTGGCAGATAGACTCCCCCAAATTTTATTTTATCACCAGTTATTTTAAAAGGAATTTTTCTTTGTATCTTTTGCTGCTGGAGTTTGTTGGTAATATATAAAAATGCTGATGATTTATGTGGACTTATTTTGTATCCTAAAACTCTGATAAAGTTGTGAATTTTTTCTAGTAGTTTTTTAGTTGATTCTCTAGGTTTCTTTAAGTATACCATCATATCATCTGCAAAGAGTGAAAATTTAGTTTCTTCATTACCTACTCTAATTCCTTTAATCTCTTTTCCTTCTCTTATTTCTAAAGCTAACATTTCTATTACTGAATAGTATTGAATATTGAATAGTAATAGTAATAGTGATAGTGGCAATCTTGTTTCACCCCTGATCTTTGGGAATTGTTCTAGTTTGTCCCCATTACATGTGATGTTTGCTGGTAGTTTTAAATAGATGCTACTGATCAATTTAAGAAAAACCCCATTTATCTCTATAATCTCTAGTGTTTTTAATAGGAATGGGTGTTGGATATTATCAAATGCTTTTTTCTGCATTTATTGAGATAATCATATGATTTTTGTTAGTTTGGTTTTTGATAGTCGATTATACTAATAGTCTTCCTAATGTTGAACCAGCCCTGCATTTTTGGTATAAATCCTATTTGGTCATGGTGTATTATCTTGGGGGTATTTCTGTAATCTCTTTGCTAATATATTATTTAAGATTTTTGAATCAATATTCATTAGGGAAATTGGTCTATAATTCTCTTTCTCTATTTTCATCCTACCTGGTTTAGGTATTACCACCATATCTGTGTCATAAAAGGAATTTGCTAGGACTCTTTTCCCTATTTTTTCAAATAGTTTGTATAGTATTGTAATTAATTGTTTTTTTTTTTTTTTTTAATGTTTGGTAGAATTCATATATAAATCCATCTGGCCCTGGAGATTTTTTCTTAGGGAGTTGATTAATAGCTTCTATTTCTTTTTTCTAAAATGGGACTCTAAGTAATTCATTTCCTCTTATATTAATTTGGGCAATCTATATTTTTGTAGGTATTCCTCCATTTCACTTAGATTATTAAATTTATTGACATAAGATTGGGCAAAATTACTCCTAATTATTGCTCTACTGTCCTCTTCATTAGTTCTTCTTTATTAATCCCCTTCATCCCATTAGTCCTCTTCAAAAGTTCTCCTTTTTCAGTTTTAAGACTAACAGTTTGATTTTTCTTTTTTTTCTTTTTCTAATTAAATTAACTAAAGGTTTATCTATTCTGTTGGGTTTTTTCCCCACAAAACCAACTCTTAGTTTTCTTTATTAATTCATTTTTTTAACTTTCAATTTTATTAATCTCCCCTTTTGTTTTCAGAATTTCAGATTTGGTATTTAATTGGGAGTTTTTTATTTATTCCTTTTTAAATTTTTTTTATTTGCAAGCCCAATTCATTGATCTTCTTTCTCTATTTTATGCAAGTAAGCATCTAGAGATATAAAATTTCCCCTAATAAGCACTTTGGCTGCTTCCCACAAATTTTGGTATGTTGTCTCATTATGGTCATTCTCTTGACTGAAATTATTGATTATATGATTTGTTGTTTCACTTATTCATTCTTTAGGATTAGATTACTTAGTTTCCAATTAACTTTTTGTCTAGTTTCTCCTGGCCTTTTATTTTATGTAATTTTTATTACGTCATGATCTGAAAAAATGCATTTATTATTTCTGCCTTTCTACATTTGATTTTGAGGTCAATTTTTATATAAGCTCCATGAACTGCTGAGAAAAAAAGTATATTCCTTGCTGTCTCCATAACATTTTCTCCAGAGATCTATCATGCCCAACTTTTCTTGTGGTGATATGGGAGCCACCTGCCAGTGGCTGCTGGAGGTCTAACTCAGACCTGTAAAATGGATATCTTCATGTAAGAGGATGATGATGATGATACAAGAGACTGAGAGGCAGTTTCTGTTTTCTGACCTCTCCGCTGAAAGGCAGTTGCATTGTCTTACCTCTTTCCACTTCCCTCTGCCTCCAATTTATTTCATTCCCAGTTCACAAGCAACACCTGTGTCAGTAAAGGCTGCTTTGCCATTCCTTCAGATGTTATGATTCACAGCTGTGGAGGCTTTCAGAGAATTGACCTGCCCCTTCACCTAGGCATGGTCCTTAACATTTTCTAAAATTATATTTACCTCCTTAACTTCTTCCTTATTTATTTTGTGGTTTGATTTATCTAGTTCTGAGAGAGCAAATTTGAGATTCCCCCTAGTATAGTTTACCTGCCTATATCTTCTTGCAGCTCTCTTAACATCTCCTCTAGGAATTTGGATGCTATACAACTGGGTGCATATATGTTTAGTATCGTTATTGCTTCATTATCTATGATACCCTTTAGCAAGATATAGTTTCCTTCCTTATATCTTTTAATTAGATCTATTTTTGCTTTTGCTTGATCTGAGATCAGAATCATTACCCCCACTTTTTTTCACCTGAAGCATAATATATTCTGCTCCAGCCTTTTACCTTAACTCTATTTGTATCACTCTGCTTTAAATGGGGTTCTTGTGTTGTGGGATTCTGGCTTTTAATCCAGTCTGCTATCTGCTTTTGTTTTATGAGAGAGTTCATCCCATTCACATTTACAGTTAAAATGACTAATTCTGTATTTCCCATCATCTTAATTACCCCAAGTTATGCTTTTCTCTTTCCTTTCCTCTTTTCCCTCTTCCCTTGTATTTTGCTTCTGAACAGTACTTCCTTCAAACAGTCCTTCCCCTTTATAGCCCCTTCCCCCTTTTTATACCTTTCCCCTACTACTTCTGTTTTCCTTTCTATTAGTTTCCCCCTTTCCTTTCCCTTTTCCCCTCCCACTTCCTACAAGATAAGAGAAATTTTTCTGTGAAACCAAATATGTCTGAGCCAAATCTGCTGACTGTAAGAGTCACACAATGTTCACCCCCCTTCCTTTGCTCCCTCAATTATAATAGGTCCTCTTTACCTCTTAATGAAATGTAAATTTCCTCGTTTTCTTCCATTTTCCTCTTTTTCCAGTATAATTCCCTTTCCACCTCTAATTTCTTTTTTCATATTATCACAATAAAATCAAATTATACCTGAACTTTCTAAGTACACCCATAATAGAGATATAATTCTCAAGAGTTCATTCCTTTTACCTTTTTATGCTTCTCTTGAATTCTATATTTGGAGATCAATTTTTTTGTTCAGAAATTCTGTTTTTTTTTCATCAGAAATAAATAAAATTCACCTGTATCACTGAATGTCCATCTTCCCTGAAAAATAATGCTCAGTTTATATAAATAGTAGATACTTGGCTGCAATCAAAGTTCCTTTGTCTTTCAGAATATCAGATTCCAGACCCTTCCATTCTTTAAGGTGGAATCTGATAGATCCTGGGTAATCCTGATTGTGGTTCCGTGATATTTGAATTGGTTCTTTCTGGCTGCTAGCAGGTTTTTTTTTTCCCTTGATCTGATAATTCTGAAATTTAGCTACTATATTCCTTGGAGTTTTCATTTGGGGATCTCTTTCAGGAGATGATCAGTGAATTCTTTCAATGACTATTTTACCTTCTGGTTCTAGGACATCAGGGCAGTTTTCCTTGATGATTTCCTGAAATAGGATGTCTAGGCTCTTTTTTTTTCATCACAGCTTTCAGGAAGTTGAATAAACTTCTTGAGGAAAGAAGTAATTGTAGATTGTAGAGGGCTGAAACTCTGAATCAAACAAGAGAGCACTTAAGGCTACCTATTCAATATGAGACAATGGTTCTATTAGCATATATTTAGATGATGGCTCTCCTCACCATTGGTGCTTGCTGAATGTTTGGTAGTAAGATAATCGTAGGCAAGGATTGGAGGGTGGAGGGAGAGAAGTTTATTTGTATCTACATTTGTAGATGGATTTCTTGCCTTTCCTATGGGCATGGAAGCCTCAAAGTTTCCTTTTTATAGTACAGTGTCTTCTGCCACCTCTCCACTAAATTTCTCTCTTAATCCCAAAGAAGCTAGGCCTAATCAAGTGTCTTTTGCCTCTTCTATGGTAAAGGTAAGATCGGGAATAACTTGCTGACATGAGAGAACTGGCCATTGACCCACACCACTGGACTCTAAAGCATAAGACTTCAAAATTGGTCTTGCTGGTAACTTGTGGAATGTGACATGCATGGGCTTTAAGATAAAACACATTGAGTTGAAGCTCTAGTTTTAGTAATCTGAAGTAATTTATTTTCTTAAAGAGTAAATTCAAGCATTAGTCACTGGACATGGATCTTTTATATCTGTACAATTCAACTTTTTCCTTTGAAGTTTTGCATAAATAGACAATTTTCAAAATCAAATTCTTGGCAAAGATTATCATTCTCATTTTTGAGATTTAAAAAAATTGATTAAAAATAGATAATATATCAGTGATTTTTTAAATTAGGCATTAACTTATGTAACTATTGTGACCCACGTTATAAAATAAAATGTTACTGATATGTGAATTTATACTTATAAACCTTAGTTATGAACCAAGCTCCTGAATGTAATTGGACCTATTTATTTATAATTTTCCAAAACTATTGGTTTAAATCTCCATTTAGGGTGCTTTCTTCACTATTTTAGAACAATTATTTAGATTAATTGATACTTTATTGTAACTATCATTCAGAGGATAGAGAGAACTTTCTCTTTTCTAATAGATTTTTATTTTTTCAAATACATGCCAAAATACAAAAGTTCAATACTTATGTTTGGCATATAGTATGGCAGAAACTAGATACTGACCAACATCTAACACTGTATACCAAGATAGCATCAGAATGGGGTCATGATTTAAATATAAAAAGTAATATTATTAGCAAATTAGGAGAACAATAATTAGTTTACCTCTCAGATCTGCAAAGAAGAAAGGAATTTATGGCCAAAAAAGAACTAGAGAAAATTTTGAAATACAAAACGGATAATTCTTATCATATTAAATTGAAAAGTTTTTGTACAAACAAAACCAATGCAGCCAAGATTAGAAGGGAAGCAAAAAGCTGGGGAGAATTTTTTTTTTTACATCCAATATTTCTAATAAAGGCCTCTTTTATAAAATATATAAAGAATTGATTCAAATGTATAAAAATACAAACCATTCCTCAATTGATAAATGGTCAAAGGATATGAACAGACAATTTTCAAATGATGAAATTAAAGTTATTTCTAGTCAATGAAAAAAAGCTCTAAATCACTATTGATTACACAAATGCAAATTAAGACAACTCTGAGGTACTATTTTATGCCTTTCAGATTCACTAAGATGACAGGAAGAGATAATAATAAATGTTGGAGGGAATGTGGGAAAACTGGAAATGCATTGTTGGTGGAGTTATGAATTGATCCAACTATATGGAAAACAATTTGGAACTATGTCCAAAGGGCTCTCAAACTGTATTCAGCAGTATTTCTACTAAGTTTGTATCCCAAGGAGATCATAAAAAAAAAAAAAAGAAAAGGATTCAAATGTGCAAAAATATGTGTAGCACCCCTTTTTGTAGTGGCAAGGAACTGGAAATTGAGAGGATGTTCATGTTGGGGAATGGCTAAATAAATTATGATATATGAATGTAATGGAATATTATTGTTCTATAAGAAATGATGAGGAGGCTGATTTCAGAAAAGCCTAGAAAGGTTTACATGCTGATGCTAAGTAAAGTGAATAGAAGCAAGAGAACATTGTACAACAGCAAGATTATGTTACATGATGATGGACTTGGCTCTTTTCATCAATGAAGTGATTAGAGACAATTCCAACAGACTAGAAATGGAGAGTGCTATCCAAACCAAGAGAGAGAACTATGGAGACTGAATGTGGAAAGCATTTTCACTTTTGAGGCTGTTGTTGTTTGCTTGCTTGGTTATTCTTCTCATGTTTGTTTTTTTTTTCCTTTCACTTTTTTTTCTGATTTTTCTTATTATGTAGCATGAAAAATATTGAAATATGTTTAGAAGAATTGCACATGTTTAACTTATATTGGATTGCTTGCTATCTATGAGAAAGGGTGGGGGAGGAAGTTAGAAAAATTTGGAACAAAAGGTTTTACAAAGGTGAATGTTGAAATCTATCTTGTATATGACATATATATGGAAAAATAAAAAGCTATTAAAAAAAAAGAAAGCTCCTTTCATCCTCTGAAATTATCCCTTCAAACCTAGAAAACTAAAATGCCAGTGATACAGTGGCTGATATGAAAACTAAACTAGTTATGTGCCCTTGGTCACCACTCTCCCAGTTCCATTCTCTGATTAACAGCACAATGCCACAACACTACACTAATAAGGCATGTTTTTAATTTGTTTATTAAGGTATAGGTAGGGAGGAAACATTTAGAGAATGAAAAAATATATTTAAAGTTCAAAGTAATATATTTTGGTTGTACTTATCATTTACTTGGGAAAGCATGAAGAATATGTGAAAACATGGAAGGGATTTCCAGAGGAAAAGAAATTACTTTCCCTGATATACATTGCACCTATGATTTAGTAAACAAGACCTGGGGAAGTTGCTCAATCACATTATAACCTAGATTTTCATGCTCCCATCCAGTTAGAGTTCCTTCCATTACACAACATTTATGTCTGGATCTTATGGTGTTTCAAATGAAACCTCTAATCCCCACCTAGAATTCAAGTACTTCTTCACACATTTGGAGATTCTATATAGAAAGTCTGAGCACTAGCTCATTCCAATCCCAGATTTCAAGACTAGAAAGGCAATTTGGAGGAATGTTTTAATTATAACCAAATTCAACTACAATTAGCATGTCCCGTGGAGTTCATTATACTGTACTATAATTACTAACATTCACTAATAAAATTGCCTAATAAGGGCTTAAGTCATCTCTCCTATTTATTATATCTCTGAGAAAGACATCTTGGCACAGTCAATAGAGAGCTAGCCTCAGAGAAACAAAGACTTGGGTTCAAGTCTCACTTTTGACAAATAATAGGTGATCTTGGACAAGTTTCTCTCAGCATTCTAGGCAATTCTCTAAAGTTATAAGTTTCAGAACAGTAGTTGATCACTGCTGGCAGAGGGAACTTCACTGGGAATTTTCTTCATAATGAAACCCAGATGCTGAGATTTAGGAGGTGGGGGGAAGAATTATCTAAGTCAGTAATGAACCCTTTGAATGCATGGACTATATAATTTTAAATGAACTAATACAAAAGGTAAATTGAAGGTAGTTATATTGAATAATTTTATAGTGATGGCAAAAGATTTAATTATGGAATCCTTGGTTCTGGTTTTAGAATGCATAATTATTACTACCTTTTTATAAAGCAAAACTTTGTGGCAAAAAGAGTGTACTATAGGAAAAACATTGATTTCTTTTCTTTGTCTTTAAAAAAAGAAAAAGAATGCAGGTCAGTGGAACTCTTTAATGTTTTTTTTATGTTTTTTTGTATAGATAATCTCATTTGACCCTCAATGCAAGTCTATGTTATCAGGGCTAAGAGAAAGGCATGTATTATTTCCATTTAAAAGATAATAATAGCTGGCATTTAAATAGCACTTTCAGATTTGCAATATTAATAGTCAGCATTTATATGGCTCTTACTATGTGTCAAGCACTTTACAATTATTATCTTATTTGATCCTCACATTAGCCCTGAGAGGTAAATGCTATTGTCTCCACTTTAAAGGTGAGAAAACTACTGCAAATAGATTAAGTGAATTGCTTGAGTGGGGTTACACAGCTATAGCATTTGAGGCCAAATTTAAACTCAGGTCTTGCTCTCCCAAGGGCCTATATGCTATTCATTGTGCCATAAAATTTGAACTCAGGTTTTCCTGATTCTATATCCATTATATATGTCTATTACAGCACTTTGGAAGATTAAGTAGTATGCCTTGTCACATAGATAGGTAATGACAGAGATAGTGATATAGATCTCTTAACATCAAGAATGGTGTCTAAGGACAGTGAGTCAGCCTATTATGTGCCAGACACTATGTTACATGCTAAGGTCACAAAGAACAGCCAAAAAGTTATCCTTGTTCTCAAGGGACTCATAGGCTAATGGGGACAAAAATGATGTATCATGAAGTATGGGTTATTATAACACCTTGAACTCATAGGACCTAGAATTGGAAGGAGTCTTAGAAAAATTTTGGTATCTTTTACAGATGAAAGAACTAAGAGAGGAAATGATTTGAACAATTAATACAGAATTAGATCTGAGCATCAAATCAAATGAAAAAAAATATTAAATGGCTATCATGTGTAAAGCACTTTTTTAGGCTTTTAGGGAAGATAAAAAGAGGGAGAGGGAGAAGGAGAGAGTCAGAGACACAGAAAGACAAAAACAGAGAGATAGAAGACAGAAAGAGAGAGACAGAGACAGACATACACAACACGCATAGAATGAGAGACAGAGAGAGAGAGAGAGAGAGAGAGAGAGAGAAGGAGGAAGGAAGGGAGAGGGAGAGAGAGAAAGAGAGAAAAAGGCAGAGCATTTATATTCTACATGAGATGTTGGCTAATAGGTATATTTAAAATAATTTCAAAAATATAGATGTGTATTCCTAATGAAAAATTGGGTATATTCCTAATCTTACCTCATCATTGAAAGAGACATATTTTAATTGCTCTGGGGGGGAAAAAATCTTCTAGACAGATTTTTGTTTATCATAGATGTGTTTATTCCATACTACAATATTGCAGAGCTAAGCATTATTTTTTTTTATTAAAGCTTTTTTTTATTTTCAAAACATATGTATGGATAATTTTCAACATTCCCCTTGCAAAACTTTGTGCTCCAAATTTATTTTTTTTTATTTCTCTTTCACCCAGCCCTCCCCTAGAAGGCAAGAAATCTAAAATATGTTAAACAGGTGCAATTTTTCTATACATATTTCCACAATTATCATAAGCATTATTTTTGTTAAGTTAAATGTGAGATAAGTAGAAATGTGGGGGAAAGTTCTAATGGAAGGTTATGAAGACTGAATTAGCACCCTGGATACTTAAAAATCAGCCGGAGTCAGAATAAGCAAAAATTCTTGGTCTTTATTCTTGGTTGAAGTGAGAGGAATGGACACAGCAATCTCCAAGACCACTCCACTTCGTCTCCCAGCCAGAAGTCACTTCAGCTTGTCTTACTCCACCCTCTAATCCCTCCTCCAATTCTTTGTATACACCAACAGATCAAGCCAGCACAGAATAGTGGGTTGAGCCATTTTCCAAGCATATGCTAATAGATTATTGTCCAATAAGTAATTAGCCTTAAGTGCTCAGTTGTCCAAAAGCATCTGCTCAGAGTTTCAGCCCTCAGTCAGAAAGTGACTAAGAAGCAGACTGATGAATTTTTGGAAGTATAAGTGATTTTATTGGGTATAATTAATACATTCTAAATTTGTAATTGAATACAAAAATGACCCTTTTATAAAGTCCCTAAGAGCATTAGAAGTTTCATGTCAATTACACTCCTTTGTGTTCACAATCTACTTAGGAGTCTCAATTAAAAAAGAATTATTATTTATACCATTGCATAATAATTGATATGATCACCTTGAATTCAAGATGTAAATAATTCAGCAGTTCATGGAACCTACACAAAAATTGACCATATATTAGGACATAAAGACCTCAAAATTAAATGAAGGAAGGCAGAAATAGTAAATGCTTTCTTTTCAGATCACAATGCAATAAAACAACAAAACAACAAAAAGTCAGATGTAAATAGACCAAAAAGTAATTGGAAACTAAATAATCTTAAAGAATGATTGTGTGAAACAGCAAATTATAGACACAATTAATAATTTCACTCAAGATAATGACAACAGTGAGACATCATGACAAAATTTATGGGATGCAGCCAAAGCAATAATAAGGGGAAATTTTATATCCTTAGAGGCTTACTTGAATAAAATAAAGAAAGAGAAGATCAATGAATTGGGCCTGCAACTTAAAAAGCTAGAAAAAGACCAAATTAAAACCCCCAATCAATTACTAAACTTGAAATTTTAAAATTAAAAGGAGAAATTAATAATATTGGAAAAAAAAAACTATTGAATTAATAAATAAAATTAAGAATTGGTTTTATGAAAAAAACAATAAAATTGATAAACCTCTGGTAAATCTGATTAGAAAAAGGAGAGAGGAAAATTAAATTAGTAGTCTTAAAAATGAAAGGGGAAAACTTTCCACCAATGAAGAGGAAATTAAAGAAATAATAAGGGATTACTTTGCCCAACTTTATGCCAATAAATTTGATAACCTAAGCAAAAAGGATGACTACCTCCAAAAATATAGGCTTCCCAGATTATCAGAGGAGGAAGTAAATTGCTTAAATAGTCCCATTTCAGAAAAAGAAATAGAACAAGCTATTAATCAACTCCCTAAAAAAAAAAAATCCCCAGGAGCAGATGTATTTACATGTGAATTCTACCAAATATTCAAAGAACAATTAGGCCCAATGCTTTATAAACTATTTGAAAAAATAGGGAATGAAGGAGTCCTACCAAATTCCTTTTATGACACAGACATGGTACTGATATCTAAACTAGGTAGATTGAAAACAGAGAAAGAAAATTATAGACCAATCTCCCTGATGAATATCAATGAAAAATCTTAAATAAGCTATTAGCAAAAAGACTACAGAAAATCATCCCCAGGATAATACACCATGATCAAGTAGGATTTATACCAGGAATGCAGGGCTGGTTCAATATTAGGAAAACTATCAGTATAATTGGCCATATTAATAACCAAATTAACAAAAACCATGTGATCATCTCAATAGATGCAGAAAAAGCATTTGATAAAATCCAACATCCATTCCTATTAAAAACTTTTGAGAGTATAGGAATAAATGGACTTTTCCTTAAAATAATCAGCAGCATCTATTTAAAACCATCAGTAAGCATCATATGTAATGGGGAAAAACTGCAACCATTCCCAATAAGATCAGGAGTGAAACAAAGTTGCCCCCTATCACCATTACTATTCAATATTGTATTAGAAATGCTAGCTTTAGCAATAAGAGTTGAGAAAGAGATTAAAGGAATTAGAGTAGGCAATGAGGAAACCAAATTATCGCTCTTTGCTGATGGTATGATGGTATACTTAGAGAACCTCAGAGATTCTACTAAAAAGTTATTAGAAATAATCCACAACTTTAGCAAAGTTGCAGGATACAAAATAAACCCACATAAATCATCAGCATTCTTATATATCACTAACAAAACCCAACATTTAGAGTTACAAAGAGAAATTCCATTTAAAGTAACTACCGATAGTATAAAATATTTAGGAATCTATCTGCCAAGGGAAAATCAGGAACTATATGAGCAAAACTACAAAACACTTTCCAAACAAAAAAAGTCAGATCTAACCAATTGGAAAAATATTAAATGCTCTTGGATAGGGCGAACAAATATAATAAAGATGACAATACTACCTAAACTAATCTAGTTATTTAGTGCTACACCACTCAGACTCCCAAAAAACTATTTCAATGACTTAGAAAAAATAACAACAAAGTTCATATGGAAAAACAAAAGGTCAAGAATTTCAAGGGAACTAATGAAAAAAAAATCAAGTGAAGGTGGCCTAGCTGTACCAGATCTAAAATTATATTATAAATCAGCAGTTACCAAAACCATTTGGTATTGACTAAGAAATAGACCAGTTGATCAGTGGAGTAGATTAGTTTCAAAGTTCAAAACAGTCAATACCTTTAATACTTTAGTGTTTGACAGACTCAAAGATCCCAGCTTTTGGGATAAGGACTCACTGTTTGACAAAAATTGCTGGGAAAATTGGAAATTAGTATGGCAGAAACTAGACATTGAGCCATACTTAACACTGTACACCAAGATAAGGTCAAAATGGGTTCAAGAGCTTGGCATAAAGAATGAGATTATAAACAAATTAGAAGAACATAGAATAGTTTACCTTTCAGACCTGTGGAAGAGGAAAGAATTTATGATCAAAGAAGAACTAGAGATCATTATTGATCACAAAATAAAAAAAAATTTGATTATATCAAATTGAAAAGTTTTTGTATAAACAAAACTGATGCAGACAAGATTAGAAGGGAAGCAATAAACAGTCAAAGGTTCTGATAAAGGCCTCATTTCCAAAATAAATAGAGAATTGACTCTAATTTATAAGAAATCAAGCCATTCTCCAATTGATAAATGGTCAAGGTGTATGAACAGACAATTCTCAGATGAAGAAATTGAAACTATTTCTAGCCATATGAAAAAGTGCTCCAAGTCACTATTAATCAGAGAAATGCAAATTAAGACTACTCTGAGATAACACTATACACTTATCAGATTGGCTATAATGATAGGGAAAGATAATGCAGAATGTTGGAGGGGATGTGGGAAAACCAGGACACTGAGGCATTGTTGGTGGAATTGTGAATATATCCAGCCATTCTGGAGAACAATTTGGAATTATGGTCAAAAAGTTATCAAACTGTGCATACCTTTTGATCCAGCAGTGTTATTACTGGGCTTAAATCCCAAAGAGATCTTAAAGAAGAGAAAGGGACCTGTATGTGCCAAAATGCTTGTGACAACCCTCTTTGTAGTGGCTAGAAACTGGAAACTGAGTGGATGCCCATCAATTGGAGAATGACTGAATAAATTGTGGTATATGAATGTTATGGAATATTATTGTTCTGTAAGAAATGACCAGCAGGATAATTTCAGAAAGGCCTGAAGAGAACTGCATGAATTGATGCTGAGTGAAATGAGCAGGATCAGGAGATCATTATATATGACAACAACAATACCATATGAAGATCAATTCTGATGGATGTGGCTCTCTTCAACAGTGAGATGAAGCAAATAAGTTCTATTTATTCAATAATGAATAGAACCAGCTACACCTGGTGTAGCAAAAGAACTCTCGGAAATGAGTGTGAATCACTACATAGCATTTCCAATCCTTTTTCGATTTCCTTCACAGATTAATCATACATTATTTCAAAGTTGGATTCTTCTTGTGCAGCAAAATAACTGTATGGATATGTATATATATATATATATTGTATTTAACGTATACTTTAACATATTTAACATCTATTTGTCTACCTGCCATCTGGGAGAGGGAATGGGAGGAAGGAGGAGAAAAATTGGAACAAAAGGTTTTGCAAAGGTCAATGCTGACCAATTACCCATGCATCTATCTTGTGGGTAAACCCCAATAGAGGGCTTATGGGATGGCAGGAACAAAAGTCGCATAGGATGTGTTGCCATTGACAAATTACAATTTGTATAGTCATGTTATTCTTGAGTCATGTCTGACTCTCCATAATCCCATTTGGAATTTTCTTGGCAAAATTACTTGAAT
Organism: Antechinus flavipes; assembly: GCF_016432865.1. Lineage (NCBI taxonomy): Eukaryota > Metazoa > Chordata > Mammalia > Dasyuromorphia > Dasyuridae > Antechinus > Antechinus flavipes. Next base: position 239,325,069 of record NC_067401.1, on the reverse strand, counting down.
GGTTTGCCATGTCTTGTCAAATATCCAGGTCACCCCCATGCCAACAGGAGGCATTAGAGTAAGACTTCAGTAGAGGTGAGAATTAAAAGCCAAAAACCCTTTCATTCATTAAACACTTTAAGGTCTAAAAGCTTTTCCTTACAACAAAACTGTGAAGTAGATACTATAACTATTGTTATCCCATTTTATGGATAAGAAAACTGGATCCCAAAGTTTTTGTATGACTGACTGGTAAATATCTGACTCCAGTCACAGAGCTTGATACTTCATTAAATGAAACAATGCAAGGAAGAAGCCTACATTTCTCCTTATCACCAACACCAAAAGATGACTGATTTTTAACAATGGGAATGAAGCCTAACATGTCTTGTAGTTACTGTGATATATGTATGTACTTCTATTTCAGTTCTGCAAAGCATTTTCTAAGGAAGCAATCCCATTCAAAATGCAGTTTTGCAACTGCTTCTGTGGGTCCTGCAGACATAACTACTGAATTTCCAGAAAGTCTTTGATATCAAAATCCTTGGCAGTATTAAATGGCTCAACATCAGAAATGGATATGGTTTTATCGGTAGACAGGACATCGAAGAAGATACATTACTATTTGCTTTACTGCTGCATTGTAATTTTCATCTGACTTGCTACTGAAACCTTTTTTAAAGTGTTATCTCTCCCATGAGAATGTAAGCCCCTCAAGAGTACAGATTATATATATATTTTTACATTTGTATCCCTAGACCTTAGTAGAATGATATGTACATATTAAGTTTTTATTAAATGCTTCTTCATTCATTCCTTCACTCTCTACCTTGTTATGTTTAAAATGTTAGGGCTGTGATTTGGTAAGCTCACAAAAAGAAAACATGCTAATTAAGATAAGTGTTAGAAATTCCAATTCCAAGAAATACCATAGTAAAAGTACCAGTTGATGATCTATAATTTATTCTTTTCATAAGAATTAATGCCAAGAGCAAGATTTACAAAGAGAAATTCCATTCAAAATAACTGTTGATAGCATAAAGTATTTGGGAATCTATCTACCAAAGGAAAGTCAGGAATTATTTGAACAAAATTACAAAAAAGTTTCCACACAAATAAAGTCAGACTTAAATAATTGGAAAAATATTAAGTGCTCTTGGATAGGCCGAGCGAATATAATAAAGATGACAATACTCCCTAAACTAATCTATTTATTTAGTGCTATACCAATCAGACTTCCAAGAAAATATTTTAATGATCTAGAAAAAATAACAACAAAATTCATATGGAACAATAAAAAGTCGAGAATCTCAAGGGAATTAATGAAAAAAAAATCAAATGAAGGTGGGCTAGCTGTACCTGATCTAAAATTATATTATAAAGCAGCAGTCACCAAAACCATTTGGTATTGGCTAAGAAATAGATTAGTTGATCCGTGGAAAAGGTTAGGTTCACAAGACAGAGTAGTCAACTATAGCAATCTAGTGTTTGACAAACCCAAAGATTCTAACTTTTGGGATAAGAATTCATTATTTGATAAAAACTGCTGGGATAACTGGAAATTAGTATGGCAGAAATTAGGCAAGGACCCACACTTAACACCATATACCAAGATAAGATCAAAATGGATCCATGACCTACACATAAAGAACGAGATTATAAATAAATTAGAGGAACATAGGCTAGTTTATCTCTCAGACTTGTGGAGGAGAAAGAAATTTGTGGCCAAAGGTGAACTAGAGACCATTACTGATCACAAAATAGAAAATTTTGATTATATCAAATTAAAAAGCCTATGTACAAACAGAACGAATGCAAAACGGAAGCAACAAACTGGGAAAACATCTTTACAGTTAAAGGTTCTGATAAAGGCCTCATTTCCAAAATATATAGAGAACTGACTCAAATTTATAAGAAACCAAGCCATTCTCCAATTGATAAATGGTCAAAGGATATGATCAGACAATTTTCAGAGGATGAAATTGAAACTATTACCACTCACATGAAAGAGTGTTCCAAATCACTATTGATCAGAGAAATGCAAATTAAAACAACTCTGAGATATCACTACACACCTGTCAGATTGGCTAAGATGACAGGAAAAAATAATGATGAATGTTGGAGGAGATGCGGGAAAACTGGGACACTGATGCATTGTTCGTGGAGTTGTGAATGAACCCAACCATTCTGGAGAGCAATCTGGAATTATGCCCCAAAAGTTATCAAAATGTGCATACCCTTTGATCCAGCAGTGTTTCTATTGGGCTTATACCCCAAAGAAATACTAAAAAAGGGAAAGGGACCTGTATGTGGCAAAATGTTTGTAGCAGCCCTGTTTGTAGTGGCTAGAAACTGGAAAATGAATGGATGCCCATCAATTGGAGAATGGCTGGGTAAATTGTGGTATATGAATATTATGGAATATTATTGCTCTGTAAGGAATGACCAGCAGGATGAATACAGAGAGGCTTGGAGAAACCTACATGGACTGATGCTAAATGAGATGAGCAGAACCAGGAGATCATTATACACTTCGACAACGATATTGAATGAGGATGTATTCTAATGGAAGTTGATTTCTATGACAAAGAGACCTAACTGAGTTTCAATGGATAAATGATGGACAGAAACAGCTACACCCAAAGAAGGAACACTGGGAAATGAATGTGAACTATTTGCATTTTTGATTTCTTCCCGAGTTATTTTTACCTTCTGAATCCAATTCTCCCTGTGCAACAGGAGAACTGTTCGGTTCTGCAAATATATATTGTATCTAGGATATACTGCAACATATTTAACATATATAGGACTGCTTGCCATCTTGGGGGGGGCGTGGAGGGAGGGAGGGGAAAAATCCAAACATAAGCGAGTGCAAGGGATAATGTTGTAAAAAATTACCCTGGCATGGATTCTGTCAATACAAAGTTATTATTAAATAAAATAAAATTTAAATTTTAAAAAAAAGGAATTAATGAAGAGATTTCATCTGTATATAGAAACTATTTTTACCAAGATATCTCAAATAAACTATGACTTAGAACATAAATCCTAGGTAATTGCCCAAGGTAATTAATTTCCCTAACGTTTAAGAGAAACAGCAATGTGAACCCAAGAACTTCTGATTCTAAGCTTTACATTCTCTCCCCTATGCTATGCTAACTCTGAGTAATAAAAATTATTGGAAGAAATTTAAACTGGAGCTAAAAAAAAGTCTGAGATACAGCTGGTATTGTAAAAGAGGGGAGGATATAAGTATGTGTATAAGTATGTGCACATATGTACATGTATATACATACATATGCATACATGCATACACAAATGCATTCATAAATATTTGTTGTTGTTCAGTTGCTTTGGTTGTATCTGACTCTTTGTGGCCTCATTTGGGATTTTGTTGGCAAAGATACTGGATTGACTTGCCATTTCCTTCTCCAGGTTATTCTTTTTTTTCTCAATAGCATTTTCTTTTTTTCAGTTATATGTAAAAATTGTTTTCAATATTCATTTTTGTAAGATTTTGAGTTCCAAAGTTGTTCTCCCTTGCTCTGTTACCTCCCCCTACCCCAGGAAGGCAAGAAATCTGATATAGGTTATAAGTGTATAACTATCCTAAACATATTTTCATATTTGTCATGTTGTGAAAGAAAAATCAGAAAAAAATGAAAAACCAAAATAAAGAAAATGGAAACCAAAAAAAAAGGTGAAAATAATATGCTTTGATCTTTTCCAGCTTATTTTTTTTACAGATAAAGAAAGTGAAGTAAACAGAGATAAATGACTTGTCCAGGATGATTTACTAAGCATCTGAGGCCAGATTTGAACTCAGGGATATGGGTTTTTCCTGGCTCTATTCCTGGATTGTGTTACTTAGCTGTTATATAGAAACATGCAGTATGGTACAGTGGAAAGAACACTGGCTCTTTCTATATGTGTGTGTTTATGTATTTGTATATGTATCTATGCATGTGTGTATATACAAAAATATATACATGAATAGAAATATATGTACATATACATATATTTATATACACACATATATACACACATTTATATACTGTTATCAAAACTTAAAAACTAAAATAATTTCACAGACCTCAGACTAAGAACCCCTTATATAAATAAATGGGCCAATATATTTTCTCTAGAGATTAGTCACCCATCACTTAAAAGACGGTCTTTAAAACACTGATTTTCAACTAGTTGCAAAGTTATCTACTCCTAGCAGTGTAATTCATTGCTTTTTATTAGTAAGTTTTCTGGAGATAGCCAGGAGCATGAGAATGGAAAATGTATTGGTAGTCTTTCTGATTGTCTATTCTGATGTCTGCACCAGACTGCAATAGACTACTAGCTTCTACCTGCAACACTAAAGACAGTTATAGTATTTTTAAATAAAGAAAACTCCCGATCTAGACTGGAATTTTAATAAAGGACATGCCTGTATATTTTTAGAGTGGGAATCAATAGGGAAGATGGATGGTCACCAAGAATACTATAAATCACTTTTTGCTCAGGATGTATAATCTCCTTTTTAAGGGTAACAAGAAGGCATTTGTTCACAAGGACAATTTTTAGGAGTCTGTTAGATTACTTTTATTACTTAGTTCTAACTCAGTCTCTAATTAAAGTTTAAAATGTTTCCTGTAATCAACTGAAGAATGTCTCCTATGCTTTGTATGCTCCCCACCTTCTACTTGCAGGACACCCCAGACTCTCAAAGAGCTTCTGCAGATATGAGACTATTCTTTTAAGGAAAGAGAATAATAGTTTCCTAGGAACAGGCACAGTATCCTCACAACAGAGTCAAGAAATTCTAGATTCAAATCTCACCTTAGATACTATGTGATCCTGGCCAAATTGCTTAATTTGTCTCTACATCAGTTTCCTTATCTGTAAATGAAGGTTGTGGACTAGATGATTTGTAAGATACTTTTCATCTCTAAATCTATGATGCTATGATCTGATGAAAGTCTACCTAAGCTAGAATTTTATCAGTTGGCCTAGAGGGGGGAAAAAGGATCAAAATCATCTCAGAGAAACAAAATATCAAAATAAAATATAAACTCCCCTAGTTGCACTCAACAGAATGGATGCCTGAGGAAGCTGGGGAGTTCTCATGCATGGGGAGTTTCCATATTGTGGGGCATGGGCATGGAGCCATACCTGGAAATGCAGCCAAGGAACTGCCACCTGCTTGTTTTGTGGGTATGCTATATTTCTTTTTGATTTCCTTCATCCTTCGCTTAACAATTAGGAGACTCTCTCCTTTTCTGAGGTATCACAATCATTGTTGAACTGCTCTGGAGGAAACACTAGGGTTAAAGGATTCAAGCTCTTTTTAAAAATGCTTTAAAGAAATTTTAAAAGAAAAAGAGTTCAATAAAAGAGAAATATCATTATTAGTAAGTTATTTCCTTTTCAAACAAAAAGAATTACATGCTTATATAAAAAATAATTTTTTTCAGGATTTGATTTTTCTCATTTCCCTAGCTGATACTTTGATTTATACATATGTAATTAAAAAAAAAAAAAAAAAGCAAAACAAACAACAAACCTGGGTGTCAGGAGGACCATACAAATAACAGGCAAAAAGTGGCTTGTAACCTACTCCAATATAGTTTATTTTTTTCATTTTTCAATATTTAAATACTTTATCAGATCCCCATACATTTCTAAAAAAAGGCAAAAAAAAAAAATTGAAAAACAGAATTTGAATCTAAGGAGTTCCAGACAAAATGTAATACTATGTCTATTGCATGATATACAATTAAGGGTTGTTATTGATAAATACATTTATAGTATTTCCAATAAAGACTTAAATCTCCCTTACTTTATGCCACTTTATGGCTGATCACCCTCCTTATTATATTTCCTGGGGGAAATAACATCTACGACATAAGCAAACACAAAATTACATAAATTTGAGTCAGGAAGACCTGGGTTCAAATGCAGCCCCCGTACTAGTTATGTGATCCTGAACCAGTCACTTAAACCTGTCTGTCTTAGTTTCCTCAATTGTAAAATGAGCCAGAGAAGGAAATGGCAACTGCTCTAGTATCTTTGTCAAGAAATCACCAAATAGTATCATTGGACACAACTGAAATGATTCAATAACAATAACAAAAGAACCATAGGCAGTAAAAATACAGGACACCTTAGCCATCCTTCATTGCTCCCAGATGTTTGGCTTCTCTCCAGGAAATGCTAATATTTGTCTCCTTTTCAGGTACCTTTCCTAGAGCAGTGGAATCAAGGAAGGACTTACCCAGAAACTTCAGTTGACAGTTTAAATAGTATTTCCTGCCTCTAGGGCATCACGAGACACTGCTCCATTTAAACCTTTTGCTATTTTACACCTGGGTCCCACAGCCCCTAAATCCTCATAAATGATCTCACCATATGGGCAGTAGAAAGCCTTTTTCTGTGACCTGCTCCATAGGTCTCTGCATTGCCCTATAGGGAACTTATGAATATTTATCTTTCCCCTTCCACAGCACTGGAGCAATGTACTTCCCACTCACCTCAGTTCTTCCAATGAGTCTTTAGAGGGGATTTCCACTATGCCTTCATTTATCTTGAATGTGCCTAATTGGCACAGCTGGTATTGGTCACACAGATTATCTAAAATTATCTAGGCCTGCTTTTTTAATATTTCTCCAAAGATTTAGGTGAAGAATTATTAAGCTAACTAGTCACAAAAAGAAAGAAACAGTATTTATAATTTACTATATTATGCTAAATACTGTGCATGCAATTTCCAAATATGCCATTTGAGCCTCACAAAATTTGATTCTAACTCTTGGAAGGAAGGTGTTATTATTACCGACATTTTAAAGCTAAAGGCACTGAAGTATAAACTGAGGCTGACTGACATGCCCAGGGTCACTCAGTAGTAGATGTCTGAGGGTACATTTCAACTCAAATCTTTCTGACTTCAGTTCCAGTACTTAATCTACCGGTTACCAAGTGAGGTAAGAATGCCAGACTTGGAGTCAGTAAGACTTGAATTTAAAACTTAACTTGTCTCTGATACTAAATGAATGTGTGACCTTAGGTAAGTAACTTAACCTCTCACTTCAATTTTCCTATCTGTAATTAAAAAAAAAAAAAAAAAAAAAAAGCTGTTGGCCTTCCTTGATAAATCCCAAGGTCCCTTCCAGCTCTAAATCTATGAATGTGAGGTAGAGAGGGAGATCTTAGTGGTGCTGCCTGGATTTTTGCTTTTCTTGATGTTTTTCCTTTGCCCTCTTTATTCTCATATGAAAGATCAAGAGACTGGGGAAAACCATAGACCATTAGATCAAGATAATCTTTGGTGCTTTCTTGAAAGGCAAATCCTAAAAACAATTTTGAAAAAAGTACAAATTGGCAATTAAGTATTGATGGAAATTTAAAAAAAAATCCTAATTCTAAATCAAATAGAAGTTTGGGGCAGAGAAACTGAAAAGGATCAAAGACTAATTAAAAATTTTATGGCCTTTGTTTTCACTGGTTAGCTGGTCTGTGTTCTAAGAAATCTTGTCACCTAGAGTCTAGAACTCCCTTTTTGGGAAAAGAAAAAATTATATGCAAGTAAGCCTGCATTCTTTTCATAAAGAAGAGGAAGAATCTAAGCATTTCTTCCTAGAGGTATGTGAAGGGCCTGTCCCCATCACTCAAAAAACTGGAGTTTAGATCTCTAGACTCTTTTTCATTATTCAATTTTTTTAATGAGTTCATGCTATACAACCCAGAAAGTTTCGGTCAATTTTTATATGAGCAGTGGATTTCAAGTGGATTAGAATCAACACTGTATGAATGAATGAAAAGGAATGAAACAAGCATTTCCATAATATAGTACATTAAAAACAATGAAACTGCAAACCTATTAAACACAAGTCGCTATTCCTTTCAAATATACAACAGAATTATCATGCAAATTTCTTTTTTTCCCTTTCCCTCCTCTTATCCACACTAGACACAAATAATTATATTTATTTAAAACACTTTTATACATACTTCTATTTTTCAGTACATTTTCTGGCTGTAGATAGCTTCTTTCTTCACATGTCTGTTATAGTTTAGGTACCTGGGCTCTAGCTTAAAGAAGAGATAACAGAGCCTATTCTCCTACTTAGGGAGATGGAGAAGTATGTTAACTAAGTAATCCAGGAGAAGCTAACTAAAACTAGAGAAAAGTAAAAAATAGATAGAAGCAACATGAGACTACTTGATCACTGTCCATTAGTAACTTCAGAAGATCAAGAACATTTCACAGAGAACTACATGACATACCCAGGTTTAACACAATTAAAAGTACAAAAGAAAATGCCATCAACAGATACCAGATGACAATGTAGCATGGAATCATGAGTTCTACCTCTATTTGTACACATTAGACATTATTGTTCCCTATGTGTGTACCTCACCATGAAGGTGATCTGCATGTATTTATGGGTATATATGCCCCAGGATTCTAAGGAGAAATACCTTACCATCATTTGAATAAATATCTTTATTTTTAAACTAATTTCATCCCCTGGTTGACGTGTGTGTGTGTGTTTGTGTGTGTGTGTGTTTGTGTGTGTGTAGTGTATCTATATATGTGTGTGTGTGTGTGTGTGTGTGTGTCTAGTGCGTATATATGTGTGTGTCTGTGTGTGTGTATGTATACATATATATGTATATATATTATGGTTATGGTAAAGTTTTTGTCCTTTGTTCTTGAATATAATATAATATTATAAAAAATAACATCATTATTTTTGTTGGGATCAAGATATAGTGTGTTTGACTGTGGCTGATCAGAACAACAACTCTCCCTGCACTTTAGTCTTGGCTTGTAGCCTTTCCCAGTTAAATAACTTGCCATCAGTGTTTTAACTGCTTTGATGCCATTTGTATCCTCATTGAAGGCTTCTGACAACATTGCTGAAAATATTGTGCTAAAAAGCATAAGAGCAAGCTCATAACTCTGCTTCCCTTTTTTGCTGATTGGGAAAACTTGAGAGCATTGTCCATTGTTCAAAGCCTAAGAAACATGCTGTCATGAAACTGATATATAATACTAATGGATTCCAGGCAACCAAATTTTGCCATAATTTTCCACAAATCTTCATGACTGACAGTGTCAAAGGTTAAATTGATGAGCACTGTGTGCTCTCTTCTGCTCCTGGCATTTTTCCTGGAGCTACCAAGCAATAAAGACTTTATTGACCAGTTTTCAGGAAGCCACACCAGCTCTTGGAGAGATGACCATCTCCCAGGTAAAGGATTATCTATTAAGGAAAACTAATAGTTTTTTTTTTTTTTATTCAGCAATGCCATTACTGGGTCTGTATTCCAATGAAATTATAAAGGAGGGAGAAGGACCCACATATACAAAAATGTAGCATTCTTTTTGTGGTAGCAAAGAATTGGAAACTGAGTAGCACATCAACTGAGGAATGGTCGAACAAATTGTGGTATATAAAGGTAATGGAATATTGTTATTGCACAAAAATGATTGATTTTAGATTGATCTGAAAAGATTTGCATGAACTGATGCTGAGTGAAACAAGCAGAACAAGGAATACATTGTACACAAAAATAGCAAGAATGTCTTGCCATCAATGATTAAGAGAGAGAGCTTTCCCTTTTCTCCCCATCCCTTCCCACCTCATCCCCAGTGAATGTCACAGGACAACCTACTTCCTTTTCCTTTATACAGATGGGAAAATAGAAGTATCTTTGAACTCATTGCTATATAACCCAGAAAGTTTCAGTCAACTTTTAAATGAGCAGTGGATTTCAAGTGGAATAGAATCAACACTCTACTTTGCCACACAAAAATAGTCTAATGGCATTCAAAACCTCTTCTTACAGTTGGAAGTTTGACAAAAGAGGGATTTTCAACGTAAGGTATTTGGCCAAAGGCTACACACACGTACACACACACACACACACACACACACACACACAAATATTAAATGTAAATATGTAATACCATATTGTAAATACACACACGTATATTATGTATAAATATATAGGCATTTATGCATGTATGTATTAATATACATAAATGTATCTACATTTTTGTGGATTCATAAGACAAGTCTTTTAAAAATATTTTTACTTATTCATTTTTTAATTTACAGAATAAAACAAACATCCTCATAGCAGTATAATAAAATGATTATACTAAATCTATAGTATTATAGATACTAAATCTATAATGAAACTAAAACTATATGTACAATTTGCTATTCTTTTTTTTTCCTCTAATAAATTTATTTGTTTTTATACACATTACTTTATGAATCATGTTGAGAGGGAAAAAATGAGAGCAAAAAGGAAAAACCATGGGAGAGAAAAAAAAAAAAAACAGAAAAAGAAGGGAACATAGCATGCGTTGATTTACATTCAGTCTTCTCAGTTCTTTTTCTGGATGCAGATTCAGCATCAGTTCATGCAAATCTTTTCAGATCAATCTAAAATCAATCATTTTTATGCAATAACAATATTCCATTACCTTTATATACCACAATGTGTTCGACCATTCCTCAGTTGATGTGCTACTCAGTTTCCAATTCTTTGCTACCACAAAAAGAATGCTACATTTTTGTATATGTGGGTCCTTCTCCCTCCTTTATGATTTCATTGGAATACAGACCCAGTAATGGCATTGCTGAAAAAAAAAATATGCACAATTTGATATCCCTTTGGGCATAGTTCCAAATTGCTCTCTAGAATGGTTGGATCATTTCACAACTCTGCCAACAATGTATCAGTGTCTCAGTTTCCTATATCCCATCCAACATTTATCATTATCTTTTCCTATCATCTAGGCCAATCTGAGAGGTGTGAGGTGGTACCTCAGAGTTGTTTTAATTTGCATTTCTCTAATCAATAGTTATTTAGAGCATTTTTTTTCATGTAACTATAAATGGCTTTAATTTTGTCATCTGAAAATTGTCTATTCATATTATTGGACCATTTATCAGTTGGCTAATAACTTATATTCTTATAAATTTGACCCAGTTCTTTATACATTTTAGAAATGAGATCTTTATCAGAAACACTGGCTGTAAAGATGCTTTCCCAGTTTTGTACTTCCCTTTTGGTCTTGTTTCTGTTGGTTTTGTTTGTGCAAACCCTTTTTAATTTAATATAATCAAAGTTGTTCATTTTTGCCTTTCACAATGTTCTCTAGTTTTTCTTTGGTCATAAATTATTTCCTTCTCCAAAGATCTGATAGGTAAATTATTTTTTGTTCTCCTAATTTGTTTATGGTAACATCCTTTATGCCCAAATCATGTACCCATTTTTGACCTTATTTTAGTATGGGTTATGAGATGTAGGTATATACCAAGTTTCTGACATTATTTTTGAGTTTTCCTAACAATTTTTGTCAAATGCTGTGTTCTTATTCCAGAAGCTGGAGTTTGGGGGTTTATCAAATATTGGATTGCTATAGGCCTTAAGGTTATTCCTTTTAAACATATAATAAAGTTATAATGAAAATTTCTTTTGCTTTCTTCCTCCTGCCTTGAGATGGCTATCATTAGACACAAATATGTGTGCATGTATATATATATATATATATAATATATATATATATATATATATATATATATATATTTATGTATGCAAAATCATCCTAAATGGGATTTTATTTATCAGTTCTTTGTATGCAGATAACATTTTTTCCTTCACATGTCCTTTGTAGTTAAGTTGGGTATTTATAATAATAGCCATTTCTTTTTGAGTGGATATAGACTTACAGAAAATTTGCACACTGTGGTAGTTTGTATTCAGGGATCGTGGTGATGGTATACATGAGGTATAACAAGCTATTATATATACTGAATGACTATAATGTCATATTTTACTCACTGGCAAATAAAGTAAAGGGGATTGATGATAGCCTAGTAAATGTATGAACAGTTCTTTACTCGAAAGATCTTTCTCACATTCTATCTATTAGAGTTTTATGTGAATTAAAATAGCAGTTATCTCCTGGGAGACTTCAACCTCATTCACAATTTAGTGTTAATTAATCAAATAACCAAATTCAAAAAAGAGCAGCACTAAGAAATAAAATTTTCGACTGCTGCAAAGGAAAAGGGAAACTTTGGATTAGAGGACACTCAAGTGGAAAGAGGACTTAAAAAGGCAACAGGAAAATTGGTATTTAGTAGGGAAAGAAAATGGGTAGTAGGAGGGACAAAATAAGAAATTAGAGGCCCTACTTTGCTATTTTCCCTAAGACATTGGAAGCAGCCAGAATAATCCTAAAAACTATTGCCTTAGCTTAGAGGATGTCCAACTGAGATGATCACAAATAATTAATAAGGTAATCATCTTTACCTCCTTTAGGTCAGACTACTTGGATCTCAATCTTCATAATATCAGTATTGTATAAGGTTTATGGCATTTTAGGCTCTGTTGTGTCCACAGACTCTGTTTTGTGCATAAATTGTAGGGCCTACTATTAAATGAAAATAGCAACGCATGAACAACAATACCATATCCCATCTAGGCTTGATTTAGAGGGATATTTTTATTTCATAAAAGAAAGAATGTTTTCAAATATATTAACAAGACTTCAGGATCTTATGTATATTATGTTCAAAGTCCTATATCTCAAACAATCTTCTGTTCCTAAATGAGGAAATTTGCATTATAGTCAAGTTCAACTGTTTATTGTATTTCTTCTCCAAATAACATGCTCTTGCCTGTTTATAGCTTATCTACTGTTTCTGCCATCTTCATCCATAAATTTATGACCAAATAGAAATATTCATGGAAGGGGTATCTCAAAGAATGGATGAGGTATAGATGATATATTTCAAATTTTAAATACTCTGTTTGAAAAAAGATTTTATCTTTTTGGTTGACTCCCTAATTTGTAGTCAGATGACAGAACAACTGGATTGGCTTGGCATTTTCTTCTCCAGCTCATTTTATAAATGAGGAAACTGAGGCAAAAAAAAAAAAACTAAAGAAGAAAATGGCAAACCAATCAAGTATTTCTACCAAGAAAATCCTATATCAGGTCACAAAGAGTCCTATGTGACTAAAATGACTGTTATAACAATAACTCAGTATCATCATCTATAAAATGAGGAGGATTGGAATAGATGACCTTGTTGTTTCCTTTCAATTCTAGATCTATGATCCTATCATCCTATGACTTATATTTTGGCTGTCTGATCTCAAATTATGAGATCTTTCACTCCATCAAAGTGATAATCTTTTTTTCCCCCAGTGTTTACAATGTGAAACAATGCTTAGAATTACTCTTCTCTTGTATTGCTCTCTAAATGTTATGAGCAATGTCTTCTTTTCCTTAAAAAGCAACTAACTCCATGAGGTCAGAAGTACTAAATTTGGAGTCAAAAGACCAAGTTTCAAATCCTATTGCCTCCTTTCACTGGAACTTAATTTTCTCATCTGTAAAATGGGGGCAAGCTTAGACTGATTGAATTCGGAGGTCACTTTAGCTATAAATCTATAATCAGATGATACTTGGAGTAAAAGAATATGTTATAAATCAGTAGCACCATTAAAGTTTGGGAAAGGTTTGATCTTTCTTATTGTCATTTGGTTCCAATGAAGATAAAGAAAATGATATCAGAATCTGTGACCTGCCTGCTACCATATAGTGAGTAAGATATGAGTTGGAGTGGAGAGAATGCAAGCCTTTGAGACAGATCACTTGGGTTCAAATTCACTGATATCACTTGCTACATGACTTTTTGCAAGTTCCTTGGTCTCTCTGGATATCTGGGGAAAATTGTACCTTATCCAGTTATAAACCTAAGATCTTAAGTGTCTTAAGTATTATAACACAGTGCACCACCTTATCTCAGGAACTGATTCTTGATTCCATTGGTATACCAACTTCTCTTCTTCTAAAAAACTGCTTTTCAGTCCATTCATCTCATTCTGACACTATGATCCAGTTTTTAGATTTTTTTTCTCTAAATCTGCTCTTTGCTTTTGTGTTATCTCATTGCTTTATAGGGTGTTGAAAAAAAGAGCCACAGATAATTTTGGCACTTTTAAAAAATGTTAAAACTGTGAAACATGGGCTCTTTCTCCTTATTCTCCTTCTCTTTCCCTTTCTTCTTCCCCCAAGTAATGTATTTGATTTAAAATAATAGATTAGAATATAAGGGGATTTGATAGATTATCTAACCTACTTCTTTTTTTTATAAAAAATCAGTAATTATCAAACTATTAAATCTTACTTATGACTTAACCATCTCTCCTCACTTCTGCTCTAGTTCAGTAGCATGTAGCATATATCACACTAGAAGTGTTGCTGGGACATCATAACCTTATTAATTCACATAATTTGCCATCACTGGTGTGAAGTATCATAATTGTATCACTAAATCCTGAAGATAAGAAAAAAAGGTATTATATTAATTTATATGATTTTCCATTTTAGAAAATTTAAATTTACTTCCAAATTCACTCATCTCAACTTCCTTTGGAATTTCTGATCAAGGTTTTGCTAATATAAACCATTGGAAATAAAGATCCCTTTCCTAGAATAAGCAAAAAAGACTGAATACTTGGTATAGTATTGGGTTACAATGGACTTTCTTCACAACAATCTTCTAACAAAGATTTTAAAGTGTTTTTCTTTTGAGTGGGAGGAAGGGAGTAGTTTTGATCTCTGATTTTATATGGAAGGAGTTTCATTATCAGGAAGCTCCCTGTATGACTATATAGTATAGAATCTGAGAGAGATGCTTAGAAGATCATTGACACGTTAAGTGATTTACCAGGGATTCACACACACTATGTCAGAAGAGGACAGTGGTAGGTCTGGAGTACAGAAAACTCATCATCTTGAATTCAAATCTGACCCCAAACACTAGCTCTATTATCCTGGGCAAGTCATTTAAACCTGTTGATTTCAATTTCCTCATCTATAAATTGCAATACGAAACAAACCACTCAAATATTTTTGCCAAGAAAAATCCAAATGGGGTTATGAAGAATTGGAAACAACTGAAAACAACTGAACAACATGAATCAAAAGTGGAACTCAAAACAAGGGCTTCCTGACTTCTGAGATTAATTAAAACTTCACCAAGCTATATTACCTCTCAAGCTAGTTAAGACAATTGCATATCATAGACTCAGATTTAATACTGGAAGAGATATTCCGATTGTCTAATTGAATCTCTTCATTTTAAAATGAGGAAAATGAGGACAAGAAATGTGTCATAATGTGACCAGGGTTACATAGCTAGTAAATATCTCAGACTGAGATTGAATCCAGGACTCCTGACTACCATCATTTCTGCATCAGAGCTTGTGTTGCCTAAAAAAGGCAACAGAGAATCAAAGTATAGTTATCTTAGTGTCCCTGACCTCTCTCCATCTCTCCTGGTTTAAGGAGTTCAGCTAATTTGCTCCCCCAGCTATTGATAATTGATTTGCTTTCCATTAAATAGGCATAGTTCTTTCTCATAAATAAGATTTAAGGTTTGTGGTGTTTTTCTTCTATAAAATAATATGATGGTTCTCTCTGGGAGTAGATTTCTTGGGGAGGTTTTCTGGAGGTAACCCTAGTATCAGTTAAAAGTAATAATCACCTCAAAAAGCAGCCAAGTGATAAAAGTTCAGATCTTTAATTGCTTCCTCCAAAATAGCCTGGTTAGTTTTTTTGGAGGCCTTTCTCTCTGTTTGGTTCCAAGAGCTCCCTCCGAATATCTCCAAATTCAAAGGTTTGTCCTTCAGCCTCCAGCCAGCACAAAGGTGGAAAATGGAATGAATCTGACTTCCCCTCCAAGAGAGGGCTTCTCTCTGAACTCACTTGATGCTCCCCTCTCAATCTTTTCAGCTGAATTGACTTGACTAGCTCACTGAAGCCTCTATTTATGCTCCTTCTCCGAGAGTGGGATTATGGGTTTCCTCCTAGAGTGCTCTTTGGCCCTAAGAGCTTCTTGCTTATATGATCTCTCTAAAGGTGTGAACACAAGCATTGTTTCTATCAGTATTAGTGACTTATCACTTTGTAAGCATTTGCTTTAAGGTGTGAACCAATAAGCATTGTATCAATTCCATTGAGTTAACACTAGGATTCTAGCAAAGGTTAATGGTTTATCCCAAATTCTCTGAACATAGTTGGACTATTTTAGAAGGAAACTAACAGAAAAATCAAAGACCTGGTCTGTTAACAAGTACTAAGCAGCATGTCTGGTCTCAAGGATGAATTTCAATGTATTATCATTTCATGGGCTTCAAGGAGTATCTAATATACATCAATCTCCCCTAATCAGAGGCTGATATTTAAAATTTTACTATCAGAAGTTCATCTATTTATCTCAAAGCTTTGAGATGATCTATTAAAATACACGTATTCCTTTGAGAAGTAATTCTCTACACCATCATTTGCCTATACCTTATTTTTTAATAAAAAAAGATTTTTATGACTGCTAGGGAGAAAGTTTAAATCTAAAAAAAAGATAGGAAAGAATCTATTGTGGTGAAAAAATGGTATAGAATAAGGAAACTGGGACCATACAGCATTCATCTATTTGAAAATGTTTTGCTTAGCTTTGTAATGCTTAAAGAAAGTCATGATCTGAATTTGAATCCAAGTGGAAATGCTCACTGGTTATGTGATCTTGGACAAGATATTTAAACTCTCATAGATTCATATAAAATTTGACATGGTCTGATTCCTTTTGGATCTAATTTCCATGGGTCCAAGGGAATATCAATTTTATTATCCTATTGTTTTCTTATCAACACCTCATATTGATAGGTGGTGTTTTACAAAGTACTTTAAATATATAGTACCAACATTCTCATAATCATTTTATAGATAAATAAACTGAGAATTATTGAGATTACAGGACTTACACAAGGTTACAAAACTAATTAATGGTAGAACTATATCTGAACTCAGTTCTCTGCAGACAGAATCATAACTAGAAATTGTTTGTGACTTTAGCAAATTAAATTGGGCAGAGAGGAAAAGTATTGTGAGTACAGAAGATGGCCTGGATAATTATAATAGATAGTGGAAGGTCTGATGCAAGAGAACAATATAGGGGAATACTAACTGGAATGGGGAAGAAATCATAGTCACTGCATCACAGATTCTCAAAGTTTAATAGGAACTCAGTTATTTTTTATTGGACCTTATATCCTCCTCTCTTGTACAATTTTAGGCAAGTTTTTTTTTTTTTTGAGAGGTGTGTGGAAGAAGAACAAGAAGAACAAGAACAAGAACAAGAGCAAGAACAAGAAGAACAAGAACAAGAACAACAACAAGAACAACAACAACAACAAGAACAACAACAAGAAGAAGCATGATTTGTCCTTTACATGATGTTATAGATCTCTTCTTGTTCAAAATCTTCCTCTGTTATCTTTTAAAGAGACATTTGCCTACCAAACAGGCATTTTTTTTTTTTTTTGCTATTATGGTTGAGTAAGCAAGTGGAACCCCCTGAACCAGCTTTTAAAAAATTGAATCAAAGTGATTTCTTCCAGGGGTGAGGGGGGTGGGTGGGTGTTGAAACTTCAAATTTACAAATATATTTTGAAAACATTTGGATGTCACTTCTTAGCTGCCAAGTTCTTAGTTCAAATTTTCTGTTTATCTTACTAAAATTAAAGACATCTCTGAGGAATGAAAGCAGATTTTTTTTTTCTCTTACATATTATAGTGCTAGATTTTGGTGATATTGGCCAATGCTGCCTGAGGAAAACAGCATAGATTTTGGCAGTAAGGAAGTCTGACAACAGGCATTTTAGCATGCTGCAAGCTCTGTAGAATTAGCTTTTCAGGGAGTGGAAGACAGTGGAAATGGGCATAATTCCGCAAAAGAATCTCAGAATTTGGACATATCTGACAAGTCGTAAGCCCATAGAATATGCAAATTCGCCTTTTAAAATTTTAACAGATTGTAGAATTTTTTAGGCTGGGTGATTACACAATATGCCATAGCATAAACAGATATCAATTTTAAGCTTGAAATGGATTTTACTAGTCGGTCATGAGTAAAAGCTTATTCAGAAGAAATACAGTCTATATGTAGTTAATTGTGAAATATTTCTGCTAAATAAGAGTTGCTAAAAGAGGAATTCAAATAACAAGACATTGTGTTATTTCTATTCAAAAAAGAGGGAAAGGGAGAGAAAACTAGATCTGGATGTGACCTGAATCACTGGAATTATTCAGGCAGAAATCTGAATTACTCAGATAATTGGGGGTTTGTATAGATTTGATTTGGAAATGAATAAGCACATTTTGGGGTGGGGAGCAAAAATTGTGATTTTGCTTTTTATAAATCCTTAGTCTTCCATGAATTGATTATATTTTTAAGCTGTTGAACAGAAATCATTATAAGCAAAAAACTATATACGTAATTTATGATTGGATACACATAATGCTTTAAACAAAACAAAGCAAAAGCAGAAAAAAAAAAAAACTAAAACTAAAACTAAATAAGTTGAGTACGCAAGGAAATTGTCTTAGCTTTGATTCCAAAGAATTTTATTGTAACTAAGTGTTATAACATTAAATGAAACTACAGTGGGATCACCATTTTATCAACTGCTTTAGCTATGGTCTCTCTACTTCCTACTTTGCTCATGTTTCTTCATCATATTCTTTATACCTACTCAGGTAACATTTTCCAGAGTGGAGACCCAGTTGTTTGCTTGTGTTTGAATCCACATCCCTTAGCACAGTGCTAACACAAGGTAAGAATTTGATAGATGCTTTATATATTTATCTATCCAGCATAATCAAGTAAATAAAAGATGGGTTTTCAAGTCAGGATGATGTGGTTCAAGTCCTGCCACTGACACACTCTTCAAGTGTGCTCTTAAGTAAGTCATTTTACCATTCGCCTCTCAATGACACAAGCAACTCTCTAAGCATATAAATTATCAAATAGGGTCTGAGCTAAATCAGAAGAAATAGTCCATACATTAAAATTTCTTCCAGTAAGGTAGAGATTTGCCTAGGGTTACATAGCTAGTACATTTCAGAGAAAAACTTAGAACTCAGGTCTTCTCTATTCCATGACTATTACTTCATCTATTATGCAAAAAATGTTTCATATAGATTTCTATACTAAACACAAAAATAAAAACTAAAACCCATAGGGAACATAATTTAATCTTCCTTTGTGATCTACAAGGCTTCTTGGGATATTATTTACATCTTTTTTTAAATAACTTTTTATTGACAGAACCCATGCCAGGGTAATTTTTTACAACATTATCCCTTGAACTCACTTCTGTTCCGATTTTTCCCCTCCCTCCCTTCTCCCTCTCCCCCTAATGGCAAGCAGTCTTTTACGTGTTAAATAGGTTACAGTATATCCTAGATACAATATATGTGTGCAGAACCGAACAGTTCTCTTGTTGCACAGGGAGAATTGGATTCAGAAGGGATAAATAACCTGGGAAGAAAAACAAAAATGCAAGAAGTTTATATTCATTTCTGTGTCCTTTCTATGGGTATAGCTGCTTCTGTCTATCCTTGATCAATTAAAACTGAGTTAGATCTCTTTGTCGAAGAAATCCACTTCCATCAGAATATATCCTCATACAGTATCATTGTTGAGGTATATAATGATCTTCTGGTTCTGCTCATTTCACTTAGCATCAGTTCATATAAGTCTTGCCAGTCCTCTCTGTATTCATCCTGCTGGTCATTCCTTACAGAACAATAATATTCCATAACGTTCATATACCACAATTTACTCAACCATTCTCCAATTGATGCACATCCATTCATTTTCCAGCTTCCAGCCACTACAAACAGGGCTGCCACAAACATTTTGGCACATACAGGTCCCTTTCCCTTCTTTAGTATCTCTTTGGATACTACAAACACTGCTGGATCAAAGGGTATGCACAGTTTGATAACTTTTTGAGCATAGTTCCAAATTGCTCTCCAGAATGGCTGGATGTGTTCACACTTCCACCAACAATGTATCAGTGTCCCTGTTTTCCCACATCCCCTCCAACATTCTGCATTATCTTTCCCTGTCATTCTAGCCAATCTGACAGGTGTGTAGTGGTATCTCAGAGTTGTCTTAATTTGCATTTCTCTCATTAATAATGATTTGGAGCATATTTTTATATGGCTATAAATAGTTTTAATTTCTTCATCTGAGAATTGTCTGTTCATATCCTTTGATCATTTATCAATTGGAGAATGGCTTGATTTCTTTTTTTTTTTTATAAATATTGCAAAGGTTATTGGGAAAACTGACACATATATTTTTGGTAGAATAGAGAGTTAGTTTTGGAAAAGCAGTTTGGAATTATGTCCCCAAAACTTTCTCTTTTTTTTAAATTTTTATTTAATAATTACTTTATATTGACAGAATCCATGCCAGGGTAACTTTTTTTTTTTTTTTTACAACATTATCCTTTGCACTCGTTTCTGTTCCAATTTTTTTCCCCTCCCTCCCTCCACTCCCTCCCCTAGATGGCAAGCAGTCCTTTATATGTTGGATATGTTGCAGTATATCCTAGATACATTATATGTTTGCAGAACCGAACAGTTCTCTTGTTGCATAGGGAGAATTGGATTCAGAAGGTATAAATAACCCGGGAAGAAAAACAAAAATGCAGATAGTTCACATTCGTTTCCCAGTGTTCTTTCTTTGGGTGTAGCTGCTTTTGTCCGTCATTTATCAATTGAAACTCAGGTCTCTTTGTCAAAGAAATCCACTTCCATCAAAATATGTCCTCATACAATATCGTTGTCGAAGTGTATAATGATCTCCTGGTTCTGCTCATTTCACTTAGCATCAGTTCATGTAAGTCTCGCCAGTCCTCTCTGTATTCATCCTGCTGGTCATTTCTTACAGAACAATAATATTCCATAACATTCATATACCACAATTTACCCAGCCATTCTCCAATTGATGGGCATCCATTCATTTTCCAGTTTCTAGCCACTACAAATAGGGCTGCTACAAACATTTTGCCACATACAGGTCCCTTTCCCTTCTTTAGTATTTCTTTGGGATATAAGCCCAGTAGAAACACTGCTGGATCAAAGGGTATGCACAATTTGATAATTTTTGGGCATAATTCCAGATTGCTCTCCAGAATGGTTGGATTCGTTCACAACTCCACCAACAATGCATTAGTGTCCCAGTTTTCCCACATCTCCTCCAACATTCATCATTATTTTTTCCTGTCATCTTAGCCAATCTGACAGGTGTGTAGTGGTATCTCAGAGTTGTCTTATTTTGCATTTCTCTGATCAATAATGATTTGGAACACTCTTTCATATGAGTGGTAATAGTTTCAATTTCATCCTCTGAAAATTATCTGTTCATATCCTTTGACCATTTATCAATTGGAGAATGGCTTGATTTCTTATAAATTTGAGTCAGTTCTCTATATATTTTGGAAATGAGGCCTTTATCAGAACCTTTAACTGTGAAGATGTTTTCCCAGTTTGTTGCTTCCCTTCTAATCTTGTTTGCATTAGTTTTGTTTGTACAAAGGTTTTTTAATTTGATGTAATCAAAATTTTCTATTTTGTGATCAGTAAGTCTCTAGTTCATCTTTGGTCACAAATTTCTTTCTCCTCCACAAGTCTGAGAGATAAACTATTCTATGTTCCTCTAATTTTATTTATAATCTCGTTCTTTATGCCTAGGTCATAGACCCATTTTGATCTTATCTTGGTATATGGTGTTAAGTGTGGGTCCATGCCTAATTTCTGCCATACTAATTTCCAATTATCCCAGCAGTTTTTATCAAATAATGTGTTCTTTAATGGCTTGATTTCTTATAAATTAGAGTCAATTCTCTATATATTTTGGAAATGAGGCCTTTATCAGAACCTTTGACTATAAAAAAATGTTTTCCCAGTTTATTGTTTCCCTTCTAATCTTGTCTGCATTAATTTTGTTTGTACAAAAACTTTTCAATTTGATATAATCAAAATTTTCTATTTTGTGGTCAATAGTGATTTCTAGATCTTCTTGGTGATAAATTCCTTCCTCTTCCACAGGTCTTAGAGGTAAACTATCATATGCTCTTCCAATGTATTTATAACTTCATTCTTTATGCCTAGGTCATGAACCCATTTTGACCTTATCTTGGTGTACGGTGTTAAGTGTGGGTCAGTGCCTAGTTTCTGCCATACTAATTTCCAATTTTCCCAGCAATTTTTGTCAAATAATGCATTCTTATCCCAAAAACTGGGGTTTGGGGGTTTGTCAAACACTAGTTATTAAAATTATTGGCTGTTTTGTCCTTTGAACCTAACCTATTCCATTGATCAATTAGTCTATTTCTTAGCCAATACCAGATGGTTTTAGTAACTGCTGCTTTATAATATAATTTTAGATCTGGTACAGCTAGGCCACTTTCATTTGATTTTTTTTTTTCATTAATTCCCTTGAAATTTTTGATCTTTTGTTTTTCCATATGAACTTTGTTGTTATTTTTTCTAGGTCATCAAAATACTTTTTTGGGAGTCTGATTGGTATAGCGCTAAATAAATAGATTAGTTTGGGCAGTATTGTCATCTTTATTATATTTGCTTGCCCTATCCAAGAGCGTTCAATATTTTTTCCAGTTGGTTAGATCAGACTTAATTTGTGTGGAAAGTGTTTTGTAGTTTTGCTCATAAAGTTTCTGATTTTCCCTTGGCAGATAGATTCCTAAATATTTTATATAATCAGTAGTTACTTTAAATGGAATTTCTCTTTGTAACTCTAACTGTTGGGTTTTGTTAGGCATATATAAGAATGCTGATGACTTATATGGGTTTATTTTGTATCCTGCAACTTTGCTAAAGGTGTGGATTGTTTCTAATAACTTTTTAGTAGAGTCTCTGAGGTTCTCTAAGTATACCATCATATCATCAGCAGAGTGATAATTTGGTTTCCTCATTGCCTATTCTTATTCCTTTAATCTCTTTCTCAACTCTTATTGCTAAAGCTAGCATTTCTAATACAATATTAAATAGTAATGGTGATAGTGGGCAACCTTGTTTCACTCCTGATCTTATTGAGAATGGTTGCAGTTTTTCCCCATTACATATGATGCTTACTGATGGTTTTAAATAGATGCTGCTGATTATTTTAAGGAAAAGTCCATTTATTCCTATACTCTCAAGAGTTTTTAATAGGAATGGATGTTGGATTTTATCAAATGCTTTTTCTGCATCTATTGAGATGATCACATGGTTTTTGTTAATTTGGTTATTAATATGGCCAATTATACTGATAGTTTTCCTAATATTGAACCAGCCCTGCATTCCTGGTATAAATCCTACTTGATCATGGTGTATTATCCTGGGGATGATTTTCTGTAGTCTTTTTGCTAATAGCTTATTTAAGATTTTTGCATTGATATTCATCAGGGAGATTGGTCTATAATTTTCTTTCTCTGTTTTCAATCTACCTGGTTTAGGTATCAGGACCATGTCTGTATCATAAAAGGAATTTGGTAGGACTCCTTCATTCCCTATTTTTTCAAATAGTTTATAAAGTAATGGGGCTAATTGTTCTTTGAATGTTTGGTAGAATTCACATGTAAATGCATCTGGTCCTGGGGATTTTTTTTTAGGGAGTTGATTAATAGCTTGTTCTATTTCTTTTTCTGAAATGGAATTATTTAAGCAATTTACTTCCTCCTCTGATAATCTGGGAAGCCTATATTTTTGGAGGTAATCATCCACTTCGCTTAGGTTATCAAATTCATTGGCATAAAGTTGGGCAAAGTAATCCCTTATTATTACTTTAATTTCCTCTTCATTGGTGGAAAGTTCTCCATTTTCATTTTTAAGACTAATAATCTGATTTTCCTCTTTCCTTTTTCTAATCAGATTTACCAAATGTTTATCTATTTTATTGTTTTTTTTTTCATAAAACCAACTCTTAGTTTTATTTATTAATTCAATAGGTTTTTTCCAATATTATTAATTTCTCCTTTTAATTTTAGAATTTCAAGTTTAGTATTTGATTGGGGTGGGGGGGTTAATTTGGTCTTTTTCTAGCTTTTTAAATTGTAAGCTCAATTCATTGATTTTCTCTTTCTCTGTTTTATTCAAGTAAGCCTCTAAAGATATAAAATTTCCCCTTATTACCACTTTGGCTGCATCCCACAAATTTTGGTATGATGTCTAATCATTGTCATTATCTTGAGTGAAATGATTGTGTCTATAATTTGCTGTTTCACCCAATCATTCTTTAAGATAAGATTATTGAATGTAGTTTTTATTGAATCGTGGTCTGAAAAAAAAAGCATTTATTATTTCTATCTTCCTGAATTTAATTTTGAGGTCTTTATGTCCTAATATATGGTCAATTTTTGTGTAGGTTTCAGGAACTGCTAAGAAGAAAGTATACTCCTTTCTGTCACCATTCAGTTTTCTCCAAAGATCTATCATACCCAATTTTTCTAATATTCTCTCTATCTCTTTAATTTCTTTCTTATTTGTTTTGTGGTTTGATTTATCTAATTCTGAGAGTACAAGGTTGAGATCTCCCGCTATTATAGTTTTGTTGTCTATTTCTACTTGCAACTCTCTTGACTTCTCCTTTAGGAAGTTAGATACAATACCACTTGGTGCATATATGTTTAGTACTGATATTGCTTCATTGTCTATGCTACCTTTTAGCAAGATATAGCTTCCTTCCTTATCTCTTTTAATTAGATCAATTTTTGTTTTTGCTTGATCTGAGATAAGGATGGCTACCCCTGCTTTTTTGATCCTGCTCCAGCCTTTTACCTTTACTTTGTATGTATATCTCTGCTTTAAATGTGTTTCCTGTAAACAACATATTGTAGAGTACTAGCTACCTGCTATCCACCTCCACTTTATGGGAGAGTTCATCCCATTCACATTTATGGTTAAAATTACTAATTCTGTATTTCCTGCCATCTTATCCCCAGATTATGCTTTTCTTATTATTAACTCCCCACCCCTTACCCTCTTCCCCAGTATTAAACTTATAGGCACCACTTACCTGCAGTTCTCCTTCTTTAGAATCCCTCTCATCCCCTTTGAATCTCTTTTCCTTTCTTATACTTTTCCCTTATTACTCTTTTCCTTTTCCCTTTTCCTCTCCCACTTTTTAATGAGGTGAGAGAAGTTTCTCTATAAACCAAATATGTCAATTATTTTCTCTTTGAGCCAAATCTGATGAGAATAAGTTTCACATAATGTTCTTCCCCCTCTCTAAATTCCCTCAGATGTGATAAGCTTCCTTTGCCTCTTCACGAAATGTAATTTCCCTCTTTTTGTCTCCCCTTTTCCCTTTTCCTGATATTATCCTCTTTCCAATTGTACTTCCCTTTTTTATGTTATAACAGAAAAATCAAATTATACATGTACTCTTTATGTATATCCACAACAGAATTCTCAATTCTCAAGAGTTATTTTTACCTTTTTCTGCTTCTCTTGAGTCCTATAATTGGAGATCAAATTTTTTTCGTTTAGTTCTGATTTTTTCCTTAGAAATATATGGAATTCATCTATTTTATTAAATGTCCATCTTCTTCCATGAAAGAAAATGCTCAGCTTAGCTGGGCAGTTTATTCTTGACTGCATTCCAAGTTCCTTTGCCTTTTGAAATATCAGATTCCAGGCCCTTTGATCTTTTAATGTGGAAGCAGCTAGATCTTGAGTGATCCCTGTTGTGGTACCTCAGTACTTGAATTTTTTTTTTTCTGGCTGCTTGTAATATTTTTTCCTACATCTGATAGTTCTGAAATTTAGCCACAATATTTCTTGGAGTTTTTATTTTAGGGTCTTTTTCAGAAGGTGTTCGATGAATTCTTTCAATGTCTATTTTGCCTTCTGATTCTATTACATCTGGGCAGTTCTCTTTGATGATTTCCTGTAAAATAGTATCTAGCCTCTTTTTTTCATCATAATTTTCAGGAAGTCCAATAATCCTCAGATTATCTCTTCTAGATCTATTTTCCAGGTCTGTTGTTTTTCCAAGTAGATATTTAACATTTTTTCTTTTTCTTTTTCTTTTTTTTTTTTCTTTTTTTTTTTTGATTTTGCTTGACTGATTCTTGGTGTCACAATCACTGTGCAGATTAGAGCATGCCCTAGGGCTGCGCCCCTCCTGCAATGCAGATTTGTGACTGCCCCTGCAAAAGCCCCTGCTGCAGAATGCCATTGCACAGTTGTGTTGTGGCCTGTGCTAGTTTATTCCCTTCCAGTGTTAGGTGGATAAAGCCAGATCTTGTAAGGTTCTGGCATTTTTTAGAGTACCCTCTACCTTTGGCTTTAATTTCTCTGCTGATCTACTGCTTTGCAATCAAAGCAGAACAGCCCAATCTATGGTAGAGTCCTCTCTGTAAACTCCAACCATGGAGATCACCCCCGCCCCTGGTCCAGTCCAGGCACTAGCCTCTGGTTCTATCCCAGCTTGAGCTGGTCTGCTCCTGCCTGCTCAGGACAAACCTTTTCTGGTGATCTTCCAGATTATCTTTGGCTGGTAAGTTGTTGTACTTCCAATCTTCATGAATTTTACCAGTTCAAGCACTATTTTCAAGGCTGATTTTAATAATTAGTAATGAGAGTATGAGAGAAGCTCAGAAAGTCATGTGTACCTTCTCTGCCATCTTGGCTCTGCCCCAACTAGTCTCTGTTTCTTAGCCAATACCAAATGGTTTTGGTGACCACTGCTTTATAATATAGTTTTAGATCTGGTACAGCTAGGTCATCTTCACTTGATTTTTTTTTTCATTAGTTTCCTTGAATATTTTGACTTTTTGTTCTTCCAGATGAATTTTGTTGTTATTTTTTCTAGATCATTAAAATAGTTTTTTGGAAGTCTGATTGGTATAGCACTAAAGAAATGGATTAGTTTAGGTAGTACTGTCATCTTTATTATATTTGCTCAACCTATCCAAGAGCACTTAATATTTTTCCAATTGGTTAGATCTGATTTTCTCCTATATCTATTTTCCAGGTCTGTTGTTTTGTAAAAACATGTAGGATCTGCCTTCAGGGAAAGGAGGTTACCAGCTTCCTCTGTAGAACAGGGATAGGTATATGGACAGTAGCTGTTCTGCAAATGGGCTGCAAAGAGGGGCTGAACTGCGGAAGTACCCTGGGAAGAGCCCCTCAATGGGAAGTGTCTCTGCCCTGGGAAGTGCAGCCACGCTGAGAAGATCTACTGCCCCAGACAGAGCACACCCCACTCCCCTGCAGATTTGTGGCTGCCCCAGGAAGAGTCCTCCTGGTATGCAGAAGTGTGACTACCCTGGACAAAAGTCCCACACTGCAGAATGGGGCTGTACAGCTGTGTTGCGGTCTGTGCTGAGTCACTTCTGGTACTGGGTAAGTGTGACCAGGTCCTGTTAAATTCTGGCATTTTTTGGAGTACACTCTTCTTTTGGTGTTTGTATAATTTCTCTGCTGATCTATTGCTTTTCAACAAAAGCAGAGCAGCTAACCTGTGGTAGAATCCTACCTGCAAATTTTCCACCCACGGGAGACTACCTCCACTTCAGTCCACTCAGTGTGCTAGCTTCTGTGTTCTGCCTCTCTGCCTGCACTGGCCCGCTACCGCTTATCAGGACAAACCTTTTCTGGCAATCTTCCAGATTATCTTTGGCTGGTAATTTGTTGTACTCCCAATATTCATGGATTTTACCAGTCATGCACTATTTCTGAGGCTTAACTTGGTAATTAGCAGTGAGGGTAGAAGAGAAGCTTAGAATGATGTATGTATGTTCTGCCATCTTGGCTCCATCTTTCATTTTCTATTTTTGGTATATCAACTATCTGTCCATGTGGGGACAAGGGAAGGAAGAAAAAACCTTTCTTATCATTAATGTTCTAGAATCACAGTTGGTTACTGCCTTAATCAGAATTCTTATATTTTTCAAATGTGTTTTTTTTTAAACACAGTTTTTACACTATTATTATAGTTTGTTCCACTATTGAATTATTTTAATTACACTATTATTGTATTATATGTTATTTCATTTGACCTACTTCTGCATCACTCCAAAATAAGATTCAACAAGCCATCAGTGAGCTCCTTAAGAAAAAATCCTAAGACCAGAAGGGTTCATAGAAGAATTCTACCAAACAGTTAAGGAACAATTAAATTCAATATTATATAAACTATTTGAAGAAAAAAAAGTAAAAAAATGAATTCTACCAATTTCCTCTTGTGACATAAATATGCTTTTGATATCTACAGCAGGGAGAACAAAAACAGAGAGAAAACTGAAAATTTTCTTTATCAATATTGACACAACAATTTTAAATAAAATACTAGCAAAGAGATTATAGTAATATATGACAAAGATCATACTTATAACTAAGTGGGATTTATATTGTGAATGTGGAATCAGTTCAATATTAGGAAAGCTATAAGCATAATTGACTTGATAATAAAAACAACAAAAATCATATGACTATACCAATAAATGTGGAAAAGCACTATTGAAATAACAATATCCATTCTTACTTAAAACAAACAAAAAAAAAAAAAAAACACTGGAAAACAGGAATAAATGAAAACATCTTTAAGATGAAAACTAGTTTCTCTCTGAAATCAAAGCAAGTATTATTTGCAAAATGAATAAACTTGAAGCCTTTTCCACTAAGATTAGGAATTAATCTAGGATGTTTTGTATCACCATTATTGTTCAACATTGTTTTAGAAATGCTAGCTTTAGCAAAAAGATATGAAAAAAAATTGAAAGAATAAAAATAAGTAATGACAAAACAAAACTATCATTCTCTGCAGATGATATGATAAGAACTATACTTAAACAACTTTAGAGAATCAACTAAGAAGCTAGTTGAAACAATTAACAACTTCAGCAAAGTTAGAAGATATAAATTTTGCATATATGCATATGTAGGCTGTCAATATAATAAAAATGACAATCCTACCTAAATTAATTTACTTACTTATTGCTATGACAATCAAACTACCAAAGAATTATTTTAGAGGTCTAGAAAAAATATTAACAAATTCACTCAAAGAAGAACCATCAAGAATATCTAGAGAATAAATGGGGGGAGGGGAGGAACAATGTGAAAGAAGGTGTTCTTGTAGTTTCAGATTTCAAACTATATTGTTGTTGTTGTTTAGTCATTTTTAGTTGTGTCTGATTCTTCATGACCTCTTTTCTTATCAGATGCTAAGATGATTTTCCATTTCCTGATCTGGGCATCCCCTTGCTCTTTATTTGGAGTTCTGAGTACTTGAGCCAATGATTCCATTCTATGTATGATCCACAGTTCCATTTCTGACTTATAGGTCAAATTTGTGATCTTGTACTTGAAAATGACCTGCTATAGTATTTCCTTTGATATTTTGATTACTAATCAACCTAACATTCTTCTCATATCATTGTTGGGACAGTTGTAAGGGGAACCAGGTTCTAGTTCTTCCTCCTACTCCACCATGTTGGCTCTTTCTCATTAGGAAAATATGATATTTAGCTGGAAGAGAGTGGGATGACTGGAAACTATATGTGATCTCTTATCCTTGTCTTTGCATTTGAAATTATAGAAGGAGACTAAGTTGTTGGTTTTTATCAGGGAATCCTGACAATATGTTAAACCCTATTGCATTCATTCTTCATATACACTTCTCATTTCCCTTTAAGTGAAGCCCAGAGATTGTGGTATTCGTAAGGATGTGGAGGGTGTATGTGTGTGAAACTGTCCCTATTAATCTGTAAAATAATCACTCTGAAATTGTGTTCCCTTTGATTCAGGTCTCCCAGACTTTAGAGAGTCTAGGAGAAGGCATATTTTCCAGATAGGGCCTTTTTTAAGGTAAATCACCTCCCCAATTGCAGGAAATTTCAAATTCTGGGAAAAAGCCTTCAAAGTGATTTTCATTCATTTGGGAGACCTTGGTGTGATAAGTATCTAGGCCTGGGGGCATTGGCTGTCTTTTCAACTGGGAGCTTTAGCCTCAGACTTCTATAAAGGGCAATTCTAAACTCTATATCTTTGCAGAAGTCCGAAGTAAGAATTATGCTTCTACCTCTCTCTCCTCTTGGCACAGCTGCCTACCAGGAATGTTGCCCAATGTGAAGACATTTTCTTCTCAGTGCCAACGTCCATTTCCCTAACAGGACTTTGCCTCTCAGAAGTCTGCCTTCCTAGCAAAGCTGACTTCTCAGTAACAATAAAACTTCCCTTTTGCCATTCAAATTTTTTGGGTTCATGAATTCTTTTCACATTGGACTTGCACCTTCAACCAAAGAAGGGGATTCCTTCTTTGCCATTAGAACTCTCTGCATTGCCATTAGAACAGCATCATTCCGACTTACAAAATGCTGATGTTGTAAAAGGTAGTCTTTGTTCCAGGGATTTGCTTAGGATTATTAAAAGTACTATAGAATTTCATAAAGACAATTCAGCCTTGGAAGTAAGATTTTTGAATTTTTTTTGTACCGTTCTTCACTCCTAACATTATACATGGCACATGAAATCAGAAAAATTTCATGGAGAAGACAATGCTTGAACTAGGTCTTAAAGAAAGGATATTCTAGGAGGTAGAGGTTTGAATGTTGTATATTCTGGGCATAAGAGCTAGCCAGGGGAAAAATACTAATAGATAAAATTGGGTTCTGTGGGACAGGAAGAAAAGTTTAACCAGATCATGAAGTGTAGGAGGAAGTGTAATGTTCAGAAAGATTCAAAATATGGGTTTGAATCAGGTTGCTTAGAACTTTTAAAACTACAGATGCAAGTTTACATTTTATTTCCCTATCCATTTTTATTTCTATTCTTAGAGAGAAATGTATATTCTATCCTAGAAGCAAGAGAAAACCACTGGAGTTAATTAAATAGAAGAGTCACATGATCAGATCTGTGTTTAAGGAAAATTATTTTGGCAGTAGTGTATATAATGGACTAGTGTAGAGGGAGACTTGAAGCAGAGAGACCAATTAAGGAGCTATTGTAATAATCTAGGTTAAAGGGGAGGAGAATTTCAACTAAGATGGTAGCTATGTGAACAGAAGGAAAAGCTCAGATCTGAAAGATGTAAAAGTAAAAATGTCAAATTTGATAACTAATTGGATATATTAAGTGAGGGAGAGTAGAATCTAGGGTAATGCTAAGATTACAAACCTGGCAGATTGGAAGGATTGTAGTGCTTTCAATTGAAATAGGGAAGTTCCAAAGAGAAGAGGTTTTGGGAGGAAAAATAATGACTTCAGTTTTGGATATGCTGAGTTTAAGATATATTCAGAATATCCAATTTGTGTCTCTGATGAGCACTAGCATGCCTCACAAGAAGTTGTTTGCTGTAAGAAGCATCAACAAAAATTTGCCATTGATCAGAACCCAAACTGGAGAGCCTTTAAGCAATCTATCTCTGTTTTCTCCAGGTTCCAAGTTAATCAGCCAAACCTATTGCTATTACTCAAGAATTAATGTAAATAAAAATTACAATAATTCCCTCCCTCAAGGCTCTCTCTCTTTCAGTCATGTACTTCATAGTTCCATCCCCTGGGAAGACTTATCAGGACTCATATTCCTTAGGACATCTTCAACCACTGGGCTAATAGCTGCCAAAGGCTAATTATTTCCTCTGGAAGCATTTAAGATAATAATATATCCAATATGGAATAATTTTTATTGAACATCACAAAAAATGCAAAGGACTTATAAACATGTAAAAAGTCAAGACAACTATTATTCTCTAGTGTTCTCACCTGCCACAGGGGAGCTATAGTCCATATGACTCACAGTATCATTATTCTTTCTCCATTCCCTGATTTTACTGAAAGTGGGGAGGTTTGGTAGGAAAAACAGGATATTATATGTGAAGCCTCTCTCCAGAGAATCCAATCTGTTCAAACTTGTTTCTTCTCTTAGTTTGTGGGGCTTTATTTCATCCCTACTATGTTTCTCTGTATTGTCTATCAGTTGCTTTCTCTTTATGGGATGTGTGTATTAGGGGTGAGGATAAAGATTTGTTCTTCCACAATAGTAACTCATTTTAGGTAAGGTTCTGAATATTCATCTGAATTCTAACTACAATGTGGATTCCACAGGTGCAGCCACTAATGATGGTCTATGTGTATCTTATTGACCTACTTGGTAGAAAGCTCATTAAGTGAAATTACTGTACATAAGTAGGAGAAATTCTTATTTCAGTGACTGGAAACTATATCAATGTAAAAGGACCAGCAGCTTTCTTGTTATTATTACAGAAGGAATGCAAAACTAAGGGACAAAGTAAAGGCTGGGGTAGGAGGAAAGCGATTAAGAATTGGGGGAAGAGAGAGAGCTTAGTAAGAAGTCTTCAAGGCTGAAAATTTTCTGTGCTAGCCCTGGTAGCAAAATTGCACAGGAATATAGTCAAATAATGATACTATACATTCTGAGCTAGTACCAAAAATAAGAAAGAAATAGTTAAGATTCCAAGGTCATTTGAATATTTGTGAATTTTTACATAATCAGAAAGCAGATTTGAGGTTTGTTTCTTTATAGAATCTGGAGATGAAGCTGAACTAGTCTTGAATGCTCATTTTCATGTGATAAAATGAATCTATTAACAAGTAGTTATAAAAAAAAAACTAGTATGTGAGGGAGATAGGAAAACAAAAGAAAGTCTCTAAGTTCAAGGAACTTTCTAATGTATATAACATACACACACACACACACACACACACACACACACACACACAAACAACTATAATAGATACAAGATAATCTTGGAGAAGGATTCTTTAGCTCCAAAAATGCAATTAGCATAAAAATGGTTTCACAACACTGATGAGAGTAAAGCTCTGTATGATCTGAGAGAGCCCTGTAAAATTAAGTAAAATCACCCCCCAAAAAAAGTCTCCTTTGATTTATAGACCCAAATGGTCATGCATCCTCTCAGAGCAAGATAAGCTTTCTTGGGGAAAGTCACAACTTTAGGCAAGATTTCACATTCACCTGAGATTTCCCTTAGATTCATGAATAAAATGGTCTTCAGAAAATGACTATTTGCAGATCACTTCTTTCTTGGGAATGATATGCCCACCAAGAGAATCCCTCTTAATGTTTCTTTAACAATAAAGCTCTTTACCACAGCCTTTGGGTTTAGCGAATTCCTTCCTCTGGAATCAAGCCTTGGAGAACGACCCTCACTCATTCCTGCCTAACTTCTCCATCAGTACCCTCATCCATCATCAACATGACCAATATGGAAGTATTTTTGGCATGATTGAACACATAATCTATATGAAACTGCTTACCATTTCAAGAAAGCATAAGGAGAGGCAAAAAGGGAAAGAATTTGGAGCTCAAATTTTTAAATGAATGTTTAATTTTTTTTTACAAGTAATTGGGAAAAACTAAAATATTATTCAAATTGAGGCATAAAAATAAATAAAAAGGCTTTTCTGGTCCTTAATTTAAATGTCTTATCTTTGAGATTATCTCCAATTTATTCTCTCTATAACTTCTTGTTATACAGTTGTTTGCATATTTTCTTCCTCTTAGACTGTGAGCTCCTTTATACCAAGGACTCTTTTATTCCTTTCTTTCCACCAAATTTAGCACAGTGCCTGGAACATACATGTTTAATAAATACTGATTGACTTGATTCTTTATAAAAAATAATCTAACCAAGTAAAGTCACTTATTAAAGTCTCTCAACGAATAAGGAATAGTGTTTGTCCTGTTTAATAATCAGGAAGGCAAAAACTTTCTTTACTTTTATAGCTGCATATCCACATTGGGCACTTAGCACAGTAAAGTCAATGCTGAATAAATGCTTTTTATATTCATCCAGCCATTAGGATGCATTGAAGGGTCACAATTCTTTTGATCATCTGTAGTTCCTTGAGAGACTAGTTAGTCATTTTCATCGTTTCTGTCTCTATCCACTCCATCTTATTTTATTCCAACATAGAGCTGGAGTTAAAAGGGATCTTCAGAATGATTTAGTCTCATCACCACCCTATCTCACTTTTTACAGTCGAGAAAACTTAAACTCAACAATGACTCAACATCACAAAAGTGATTTAAGAAGCCAGAATTTGAAGCCAGTTCATAGGATTCCAAATCCTGAACTCTTTACACAGCACTTTCCATAGGCTGGACTAATCAAAAATATCTTTTTCCCAGGAATCTGAGATTTCATGAGAGTAGAAGAATGGTGTCAAATTCAAATAGAAATGGGAGCCACTGAATGATACATAAAGATCCTTATAGATTACTCCTAGCTGCATATAGATCTAGAAAAACATGTTAACATTATCTACATTATATTGTATTGTTATTTTTCTTGTTAAATATTTCCCAATTACATTTTAATTTGGTTCAGGACCCATTCAGGATTTCTTGGGCAGCACTGTGACCTGTAGGCAGGATGTCTGATACCTCTGGTAGGGAATTCTCAGAAAGAAATTTCTTCTGTTAATGCAGAAAAGAATTGTTTAGTTGTCCAAGGTTACACAATAAATATGTATCAGAGAACAGACTTGAACCCAGTGTTCTTGACTCTGAGTCAAGCTCTCCATCCACTATGCCAGTATATCTACTACTCTATATTCATTTGCTACATCATGAAAACATAATGGCAAACATATCTAGCATTTATACATTATTTAAAGGTTTGCTGAGACTTTACAAATATTATTTCATTTTTTATAATAGTCCTGAAAAGTTGACACTATTAGTTATCCCCACTTCTCTGAACAAGAAACTGAGGCAGGGAGAGGTTAAATGATTTATCCAGAGTTACACAATATTTAACCACATCATTTCACTGCTCTAAATATAGATAATCATTATTTAGCCCCAAAGAAACACCCAGGAATTCTTTCCAGAAATGCTCTATTTTCAACATTTGGCAATTCTGCACTTAGCCCCTAACCCACTGAGCTCTTTTTTTCTCTCCAGTGTGAGTTTGAAAGTTATTTGACAAAATCATATTACAAAGTGCCTCACTGTGCTTTCAACTTAATTAGACTGTAGCTCCAATCACACACCCGTCCCCATGTGCAGAGTAATGTATAGTGCCTTTCCCTATAGGAATGGAAGGCCTAGAACAGGCACTATCATTGTCTCCTGGCATGAATTATAACAGAGCTGTTCTACAATTGTTAATTCAGTAACAAAGAAAATCAAACTGCAGCCTTAAGCTTGCGTGTAGTCTGGGGCCCAGCTGCACTGTACTTAACCAGCCTTAAATAGTAAACCATTGAGCCTCAGGGTCTCAGTGACAGTTTTCATCCAGCTGTAATACTGGTTTAACAATCAGGAAAAAATAAGCTTCCACACTGTAAGCAAATCTAAAGTGACAATCATTAAACAATGTAATTTACTGAGGGCATTAACTTAGAAGGCAAATGCAAGTGGAGATGGGCATTTTCCCACCTGTTTGTAAGTCTTAAATTTGCATTCAGTTAAATAACAACCACAAGAGAGCTTATCTAGAAATAATTACTCAGGGTCCTGGAATACCTAAGAGCTCTGCCACCCACTACTTGATTCATGAAAGGCACCCTGCAGAGATGTGTGTGTAGCGGTGCTATGTATTAGTTCAGATACCACTAATTGGCATTTGTGCTAATTGCTAATATACAGTATATATGAGAAAAGGCTCATTCTCTGTCTGGGATCAAGGGCTGATACTTATGTGAGATAAGGAATTCTGATGAGGAGAGAGAAACTAGAAACCAAGCTATATGTCTTAGAAAACCTTATTTAGGAAGTCCTTAGATAAAACTATGCTTTATAATTAGCACATTAATTTGTTTATAGGCTGAGCTGAAGTTGCTTCTTACACTATGAGAAAGAAAGGATTTTTTAAGCAAGTTAAGAGCATGGACAAAATTTGAAGGGGAATTGTTTGACCTATTTAAGGCAAAAGACAGGCTCCTCTTCTAACCACTTCCCCCCAAATATTTTTTTTTCTAACACTTTAAACACTTCTACAGCAGTCATTAGTTGGCAAATAAGGAACAAGAGAAAAATCATAGTTGGAATTTAGGGGTTACAAAAGACTTCAGAAACCACCTTGTTCAATGCTTTCATTTTATAGATTAGGAAATTGACCAAAGTGACATGTCTCAAAGTTGCATTCCCCAGGATTACATAGCTTTTATTTGAGACAGAGTTTGAGCATAAGCTTTCCTAACTCCAACCCAATGTCCTGCTTATAATACAATCCTACCTTTCAGCTCACCAGCTGAAGAAAATAAAGAAAAAATTGAATGTATATGTACAGATTTCAAAAATGACAAAAGTGATTTTCATTTAAAAGTTGTTGGAATCCTTACTAACTGCTAACTAATTAGAGTTGATCTAATCTTACAAGAAGATGTTTTGGGCAGAACCTGAAACAAGGTACTAAGTAGAACTAAGTTCAATGAGTTCACACCTCCCTTGAAGCTCGTTGGGCCAGAGAGCACTATGGGAGAAAACCCATAATCCCTCTCTCTCGTATCCCACAATTCCTCCCTCTTGGATAAAAGAAACAGACAGAAGCTCTCGGTCAGATTTCAGTAGAGTTACGCCAGAAGCCTCTCTCCGAGGCAAGGCAGAATATTTTCTACTTGGCTGGCTGGTGGCAGAAGTGTTCTTCGGAGAGAGGAAGACGCTACAAGTCGAGATTTCACCGGAATGACATGAAGACTGGAGCTGGGGAGGCTGAAGAAAGCAGAGGCAGAGGCTGAAGGACCAGACCTTTGGATTTAAAGACATTCGGAGAGAGCTCTTGGAACCAAGCAGAGAGATAGGCCTCTAAGCTAACCGGGCTATATTGGGATAATAAAAGATCTGAACTTTTATCACCTGGCTGTGTTTTGAGAAGAAAAAGATCACAACATTTTGGCGCCCGAACAGGGACTGATTCAGATCCATCTGAACTAGATCACAACATTTTGGCGCCCTGAACGTGGGACAAACAGACCCCTCAGTGGATTTCAGTGGAAAAGCTACGATCCTGATTCAAGTGGAAAAGACTCTTCAACCCAGAAATTAGAGTGAGTACAACAAAGAAATTTTGTTAAAAGAGTTAAAGTAGAATTTCAGCTAAGATGGGACAGATATTTAGAAAACAGTCTGTTTCTGTTCAAGGAAAATGTTTAGAGAGCATTGTCAAAATTATGGAAAGCCAAGGTTTAATTATAAGTTTACAGCAAATCACTGAACTTTTACAAACTGTAAAGGACATATGTCCTTGTTTCTCTCTTGATAAGGAGTTAGATCTAAATGAATGGAAATTGATTGGAGAGGATCTTTGTCAATTCTGTGATAAAAATGGACCTAACTCAATAATTAATACATATAATGTAATACAATTGGCTATAAGAAGTTATTTAAGTGATAGAATGATGAAAAGGAAAGTACAGGAGGAAGAAATGCCAACTTTACTAGGTGAAAAGGAGGACGAATCAGATGAGAATGGATTTAATTACAATTCTGAGTATGATACTTCACAGCAGGAGGAATTAGGTGATTCCACATCTCATGACCCTCCCTCCGCAATTAACCCTTCATGGGTGGAACAAGGGGGAGGGAGAGAGACAGAAACACAGTCAGCTTCTCCTGTAAAGCAGAATTTAACAAGATTAGAAAAAGCATTAATTAAAGCAAAAAATGAAGGAGAAGATATATCTGATTTTATAAATGCATATCCTGTGATTGAAGAGCTCAACTCCTCAGGTCAAAAAGAGAGAAAATACACTCCTTTTAATTTGGGACGCAATAGGCAAACAGGAGCTGTTGTACAAATCACTTTTGACCAACTAGCTGGTGAAGGTCAGTATGCAGAGAGTTCAGAACAGATTTATTATCCCATAACAGTCTATGAGCAAATTTCTAAGGCTGCAATAAAAGCCTGGAATTCTCTCCCTGGACAGAAAGATGGAAATAATGCTTTCACAAAAATAGAGCAAGGTCCCAACGAACCTTTTGCAGATTTTGTGGACGTTTACAAACAGCTGTAATAAGAACCATTGGAGACAAGGCAGCAACAGAAATAATGACTAGACATTTGGCTAAGGAAAATGCCAATGAGATTTGCAAGAGAATTATATGGGGGCTAGACAAAGATGCTCCTTTAGAGGAAATCATTAGATGCTGTGCCACAGTGGGCACAAATGCTTATTATGCCCAGACTATGATGAACATGGAAAGACAAGGTCCTTCTTGGCAGAGGAATTCTAGAGAAACTCGTCGATGTTTTCAGTGCGGAAAAATTGGACATTTGAGAGCTCATTGTAGATATGGAGATAGAGTGAGAAGACAGGGTGAGAGAAAACCCAAAACCCCATGTCCAAAATGTAACCGAGGCTTTCATTGGGCCTCTAAATGTATATTGACCCAGAGGAATGAGAGGCAGGGCCCAGCTCCAAAGTATCAATCAAAGGACAGGTGGGGCATGATAGCAGCTGAGGTTACACCCAGAGAGACTTTAGAAATTCAGAACTCTGATGTCATCAACCAACAGAAAAGCAATCAGGATTACAGTTGGGAAGAATACAGGCCTTTTAAGACAACAAGACAATATCCAATGCAAACAGCTCCAATGTAATTACCAGATGATGAGGAGAAATCCCAAAAGTGGTAAATAGAAGAGAATTAGATAGGTTAAGTGCTTGGGGAAGAGGATCTGCTTATATTTCACAGATGAAGAAAGAATCAGATGGCTGACAATGAGACTGTCAAAAGGATTCTTAAAATCTTCAGAAATCATTGGGTTCCCTGAGATGAAAAATTGTTGATGAGACTTTTTGCAGTACTTCAGAGCTTACAGGAATTATTAGATTCCTGGCACATGAACTAATGGACAATGGATTCCTTATGGACTATTTCTAGGACTTATGGACATTTGTAAATTTTCAGGTCGATTTATGTTGTTACATTACTATTAGCCTGTGTTATATTACTATGTGCTTATGTATTTTAAGCAATTGCAAGAATCATTGGATTTCTTGAGATGAAAGATTGTTGATGAGACTTTTGCAGTAGTTAAATTTTCATGTTGATTCATGTTATTTGTTACATTACCACTAGCCTGTGTTATATTGCTGTGTGCTTTTGTAAATTATGTATAATGCCTCCCATATTGATGGATTTATGTATACCATGTATATCTGTTACAAAGTTCTGGCCCATATTGATGGATTTATGTGTACCCCTTCAGAAACTCCCTATGTTTTAAAACAAAAGAAAGGGGGAGATGTTGGAATCCTTACTAACTGCTAACTAATTAGAGTTGATCTAATCTTACAAGAAGATGTTTTGGGCAGAACCTGAAACAAGGTACTAAGTAGAACTAAGTTCAATGAGTTCACACCTCCCTTGAAGCTTGTTGGGCCAGAGAGCACTATGGGAGAAAACCCATAATCCCTCTCTCTCGTATCCCACAATTCCTCCCTCTTGGATAAAAGAAACAGACAGAAGCTCTCGGTCAGATTTCAATAGAGTTACGCCAGAAGCCCTCTCTCCGAGGCAAGGCAGAATATTTTCCACTTGGCTGGCTGGTGGCAGAAGTGTTCTTCGGAGAGTGAAGATGCTACAAGTCGAGATTTCAGCGGAATGACATGAAGAGTTGGAGCTGGCTGGAGGCTGAAGAAAACTGAGGCAGAGGCTGAAGGACCAGACCTTTGGATTTGGTGACATTCGGAGAGAGCTCTTGGAACCAAGCAGAGAGATAGGCCTCTAAGTTAACCGGGCTATATTGGGACAATAAAAGATCTGAACTTTTATCACCTGGCTGTATTTTGAGAAGAAAAAGCTCACTACAAAAAGTATTGGAAATTAGTATCTTCAACCAAAAATTATTGTATTGAATAATTTGCTACTCTCCAAACATACCCTATGCTTTTATTCTTCTGTACTTGAAACTCTTTTTAGTTGAACTTACTTAACCTTTCTTTGCAAGTACTTCACAAATGCCATCTCTGATAAAACTTTCCTGATCACCCAAATCACAGGAAGATTACTAAAATTGATAATCAAAATAAAATTTTTGATATTACTCATTTTTTATTTGTTCTGAATCTCCCTCCCTCATTTTTCATTTAGGTGATTTGGTTTTCTTCTCTTTAAGGAGGTAGAGTTCTGATGAGGTAATACATCTATTTTATTGGCATATTAAAAACAGTTCCTAATTTTATTTATTAACTCAAAAACATAATTATTTTCAATTTGGCTTTCTTAATGTTCAAGATTTCTATTTTTGTGCTTATTTGGATTATAAATTTGGTTATTTTCTATTTTAACTGTACATTCAAATGTTGGTCTTTTCTTATTCCCTTTTGTTGACTGTATTTAAAAATATATTTTTCATAAAGGATGTTTTAGCAGTATCCCACAGATTCATATATTGTCTTTATTTGGTCATAATCTTTAATAGAATTGTTTGTTGTTTCTATGATGTATTCTTATTTAGTATTCTATTATTTGTTTCATTTAAATTCAAGACCATTGTTATTTTTATTACAATTTTATTGCATTATATTATATAAAAAATGTGTTTGTTATCTGTGTTTCTGTAAGTATTCCATCCAATATTGAAAAGTAAAATAGGCATATTCCTTGTGGATCTTATTAACAATTCTCCAAAAGCCCATTCCATCTAATTTTTCAATATTCTCTTAAAATTCTTAAATTTTATCATTGTTTATCTTTCTATTATATTTTTCTAAGACTGAAAAAGGCACACCAAATTCCTCAACTATTATGGT
This sequence comes from Antechinus flavipes, assembly GCF_016432865.1. Classification (NCBI taxonomy): domain Eukaryota; kingdom Metazoa; phylum Chordata; class Mammalia; order Dasyuromorphia; family Dasyuridae; genus Antechinus; species Antechinus flavipes. Next base: position 239,284,455 of record NC_067401.1, on the reverse strand, counting down.
CTTTTATTAAGATCTAACAATTCAGTTAGTTTTTCCTCATTTTTTAAAATTCAATAGGCAGCAGAAAGTCTTTGAAAATTTTTGAGCAGCATAATCACATGATTAGGAGTATATATTAGGAGGATTATTCTTGTATTGGTGTAGAGTATGTATTGAAGAAAACAGAAGCTGGATGTAGAGAAACTAGTTGGGAAAGTTCTTACAATGTGACGTTCTGGGGGAAAATATCAATTCTTGATAAAAGTCATTAAACTACTACCTTGGAAAAGGCTATGCATGCAGAATTGGAATGAAGAATGAAAAAGAGAGAACAACTATAGACTGAAAGCAGGCATTTATAAGATAGATCATTGAATAAAGAAAAATGGGTAACAGTAAACACTATAGTAAAATTTTAAAAACCTACTTTTCAAATAGATAACTGTTGTATCAATCTTCTCCAAAAGCAATAGGCATTACATTAAATTGCAACTAAGACGGCATCTCTGTGGGGAACTGAGATAATTTGGTTCTTTTTAATGATCTAACAATACAAGATTATAAATTGGAGAATCTAGATGAATTGATAATTACCATGTCCATTATAATGCCTTCTCAACTATCAGATGTCTTCAACAAACTTTTGGCAAGGATTAGAATGATAGCAATGGATGATTGAATTCTTCAAGAAATATTAGTAGCACAGATATTATGTGTTGTTGATTGAAATGAGAGTCACAGGCTTTAGGCAGTAACTATTTGAGGTACCCATATTCTATTGTGAAAGCTTAAAAGAAAGATTTCTATTCCAATCCAGACAAAAAGTCACATGAACATAGGTGTAGCATCAGGTACATTTGGATAAAGAGGTTTGGATCTTCTTACTTTGTTGAGTATCCAGAGTTCTCCACAACTTAACATGGAACAGATACCCTTAGGTAGCTATTATTAGCTGGCTCCAGTTTATCTTTCTTGACTTTTCATGTTGCTTTTTCTGACACTTTTCTACATACCAGATAAATTGCTCTATGTTCTGTTTTTTGTACAATCTATTCCATCCCTTGACACCATGCTTTCACACAGATTGTTCCCCTGTGCTTAGAATGCTTTCCCTCTTCACCTATGGCTTATGGAAATTTCTAACTTCTTTTTTTCTTCATGGATTATTTCAAGTGTCACTTCTACAGTTCTTGGTACTCTCCCTAATATTAATTTATATTTAATTTTCTATGTACATGTTCTAACAACTATTTTTGTGTGTCTTTAATAAGACACCTTAGTTATAAATGGGGAATAATAATGCATATTGAATTAAACTGATTGTTCCTCCCATCAAACAACTTATATTTTATTAGTGGGAAACAACACAAATAGAGGAATATAAGATGGAGAACCAGCCAGGTGGTTCAGTAGAAACAATACTGGACCTGGAGTCAGGAAGACCTGAATTCAAATAAAGCCTAAGGTACTTACTAGCTGTGTGACCCTAGGAAAGTCATTTAATTTTTATTTGTCTTAATGCATTGGAGAAAGAAATAGAAAACCACTCCAATACCTTTGCCAAGAAAACCCAATGAACTATATGGCCTATGAGGTCATGAATAGTTGGACCGGACTAAACAAGACAAAGAAGAATGTTTTAATTTGGGAAGTCACAGGAATGGTGAGTTGAGCCATAGGTTAGATGATAGAAATGTTTATTGTTCTATATGGAAAGTGAGGAGTAGGGGAGAATGCAATAGAACCAATAGTTAAACTTAATGGTCTGAAAAATATAGCAATAATCAGGGCAGATGGCAAGAAAATGACCTGAGTGAAATTTGAATGATGACTAATATTAGCTACATATCGGTGGATGTATAATATACTCACCACTCAGGACAGATTGGGTCTCAATGTGGAAATTCTAGAGCTAAGCAGGTAAAGTCTCTCAAGAGGATAAATTGCAGGTCCCATGTCAAGGTCTAAAGGGCATGATGACAGTCAGGGCAGATCGCAAGATAATGTCTGGGGTAGAGTGTTTAAATATAAATTAAAATGAATTTTGGAACAACAGCCTATTTGGTAGTTTTACAATTTAATTTTCTTTCATGAAATCATTACTGCCTACTGTAATTTCAGTAAAGGTATTTTGGTATAGGAAAAAGTATTCATGTCTTATGATCTTTAGCAAGATTGTATAGTTTGGCTCATAAACAGTTCCTGTCTGTTAAATCAAAGCCTGTTGACAGATCAATACATCCTGCAAATAGTTTTAATTTGCTCATCACTGTTTTCTTATAGAAATGCCTCAAGGCCGAGCTTCTTAACCTAGGACCCAAAAAATCTTTTAAAAAAAATATTTTGAGTACAATAAACTGGATGCTATAAAACTGATATAATAGATTTGCCAATTTATTGTAAGAACTAGACACAACTCATTGAGCAACACAAAAGCTTGTTTACATATTGCTTTGGGATACTAGGTAATTCTTAACTTTTTTAAAAAAGAAATTCTGCTATTCCTAGAGCGTTTTTTTTTGGTTTCTTTTCATTTTAGTCTTTGATTACACTTTGATTACACTTCAAATTCATGGTAAACTGATGTAATTTGATATTTAGAAATATGTGAAAGGTAATGGGAAATTTCAGTACTTTTTTATGTTTCAAATTTTGGCTACATAAATCCAAATCAATTGATGGTTACATAAATTTTAAAAATTTAAACTATAAAATTAATGATTTTCTATTACTCTTTAAATATTTTTTTCTCTTCAAGTATATGTAAAATTCTGTATACACTAATTACGTACATATTCAATTCTTATCATTTTTAAAATTTTTGTCCTAAGTGAGCAATATTTTCGAATTGTTTTTACCAGTATTGAGGGCAATTGATGAACTGCAAAGATGTGTAACAAATTATAAATTTGATGTGAATTATGTTATGTACTATCTGTAGCAAACTGTGCTTCCTTATTAATATAAGAAAATTAAAATTATCATTTGTATCATGCTTTCAAGATGAACTATAAATTCTATTAAATTAACTTATTAAAATATTTTGACAGTTATATTTCAATACAATTAGTCTTCTTTGCAATCTTGGTGTTTTATTATATGCATTTAAAAACACTATTTTAAGGAACAAGTAGGTTTCACCAAATGGCCAAAAGGATCTATGATTCAAGAAAAGTAAATGACCCTTGGCACTGGGCATAGTAGAGATTAGTAGTAGCATAGCAGTGCCTGAATTCTATCATTTTTTCCCCTTCATACAAGCTATTATTTTGGGAACTCTGGCCCTGCAAGAATTTGTAGATTGTATACTATACTTTAATTTTCTTGAGGGTGTTAACTACATTATCTTTCATTTTCATTTTTCTCATGCCTTGTATCCCACAGTATGTATACTATCTGTGTAATAAATGTTTATTGAGGAGAAAATGTATCCTTATATTTTGAAGTTATATTCAACATGTTAATCAGTCTATATTTTGAAGGCAATAGTTCAAGACATAACTAGGGCAAGGTAACCAGGGATATGCCTCAGGGTGCTTACAGAATTCTTATACAGAATAAATTGAATTTTGCACTTAATTAACAAGGAGGATTATTTAAAATAAAATCCCAGAGTTTCCACACATGGAGACCCCAGTCTCAACTTACAGAGTTCTTTGTACTATTTGCCTAAATATATTTTTCAAGAATGTTATTGTTCCTGGTGCAAAAATTGCCACTTATTGCCCTGATAATAATGGATTGTCATTTTTAAATGATGAATTTGCTCCCTATTTGTGCCAATCCTGAGGGAACTGTATCTGAGAGAAACTGCACTGCTAATTAGGGCATATTTCTTGATATGTACCTGTATCCACTAGTCAGGAAAAAATCTGAACAATTACAAGGTATAAATATAATCTGGGGCCTTTTACAGTTTTACAACTTTAGTTCAATAACTTCAAAGAAACTTCTTTACCATTTCTGAGAAACCAGTGAGCCAGGTAATTAAAACAATAAAGGCCATGAGATATGTCAAAAAGTTTGAGAGAGGCAAAAACCCATCCTGTTATACTTTTGATTGGCAAAGATCAACAAGTCAAAACAGATTGTGGGAGGACAACCATCATACTCTCCCATATATTTTGTGTTGAAAGGGACTGGGGATATATAGATATAGGTATAGATATAGATATAGATATAGATATAGATATAGATATATCTTTGTTTGCTCATTCATTGGTTTCTGTTTTCATAGAATCCCAGAACCTCATAGGGAAGGGATCTCAGCAGCCATTCATTCTAGACATCCTCATAAAGATTCCCTCCATAATAGCCCTAACACATGGTTATCCAAACTTTGTTCAAAAATTTCTAAGGAAAAAAAAAAACCTTTACGGTAACCTGTTCTATTTCTGGATAACTTTAACTAATATGAAGCTATTCCTTCTATCAAGCTGAAATTTACCTTTCTACAATGTTCACAGATTGCTCCTACCTGTGCCCTCTGGGGCCAGTGGAGTAGGGGAGAAAAAGAAAGGAAAGAATAAATGCTTAATAATTGAAAAAATATTTTTAAAAGAGTCTTCTTTTTTCTAGTCAAAACCATATTGAGTGTCTTCAATCAGTCCTCAAATGGCATGATCTCAAGAAAGTTCACTTTTTCCCCTGGAAGTTCTCCAACTTATTAATGTCCTTCCTAAATTTGGGACTCAGAACTAAATATATTATTCTATATAAAGTCTAGTCAAAGAAGAATACAAAAAGATTATCACTTCCCCATCCCTGGACAATGAGTTAGCTTTGCTGTCTGCTGAATCATGTAAAGTCTAGTTAAGGAAATAGGTGAGAATATAGAGAGGATTGCACTGGGAAAAGAGTATTCTAGTGGGTAGAGGCTCCTTGGATACCAAACATGGTATAGCTAGCATGTTTGGAACCTTTGCAAAGAGAGGATTTTAGTTTGGTTCTTTTTATAATGAAAGATTTAGATAAAGGGGGCCCGTGGATGGAGTCCCAAGTTGGCTCAGATCGATAGGGAGTTGGGACAAGCCCGGATTTCCTATTGGAATTCAAAGGGATGCTTTTGACCAACATTTGTGAATCAAAAGTCCTGGCTTCCTGAACTGATAATGCATCAGCCAGGAGGGGCTGGGAGTAATCTGAAAGGAATCACAAATCAATCTAAAAGGAATCACAAATGTAGTTTCTTAAAGAGACCACAACCCACTTCAAGAACATCTTGCAGAAAGAATGTATCTCTGACATAAGAGTCGCCTGGTGATCTATAGTTATGTTATATAACTCCTCTCCCTTCAACACTAAATTGCATGATTATATAGGATACAGTATAAAGAGACCAGTATTTGGCACACCCTGTGCTACTAGCATTATGCCTGGCCTATTTTGTAGGTCCTTGGCAAATGTTTGTTGGTTGATTTGAATCAATATGTCTTATGAACTTGGAACTTATCTCGTCCCTATGGGTCAATTTCTTCATCAATACAATGTGGGCTTAGACTGAAGGATCTCTGACATTGTTTCTGATTCTAAATCTATGATTCTATAATCAATTAATCAACCAATAAACATTTACTAAGAACCTACAAATAGGCCAGTCCTAGGAATGTAAAGACAAAAATGAAATAGCCCTTACCTTCAAGAAACTTCCATTCTATTAGACTCTATGAAGTCTTTAAAGATATATTTCCCTTAGTACTCTCTCTATAGTAGATGTTTATTAAATTCATGCTGAATTAAATTGAATTATAAGGGAAAGAAACATTTACTTCCCCATCATGTAGCATTTTTGTAAAAATCTGTTTTGGGATTTGGAATTTAATTTATGGGTAGCTATTAATATGGGAGTTATTAGCATGTGCATATTGTCATGTACAAAATGGTGGTAGAAATAAATGCCATTAAAAGAAAGCTTTGCCTAAAAAAAAAGATGAAAAAGCATAATACCATAGTTGCTTCTTACTCTTCCTTCCTTACTTCCCTCCCTCCTTACAACACTTTTGGTTTTAGGCTCTGGATATTTCTTTTTAAATGAAAAGGGTAAAACATAAATGGATGCCATTATCTTGGTTGGAAAAGATCTAGCCTCAGGAGCAGTATCTGCCATCAAATGTATAGCTAACCCAATAAAATTTGGCTCCTTCTGTTATGGAAAAGGTATCCTGAATGTGCAGATGAATAAAGAACATTCTTTCCCTGAGGACTTCATCGCTTATGTAGATACACCTCACTGACTTTGTTGTTTGCATGGCATTTTAAAAGCAGAGAAAAATGGGAAATACTTATACTAGTATAAACAAATATAGATATGTTGACTTTAAATTTTTTCATTTTTAAATTTTAGATCATATGCCTAATTTTGTATCATGCATCTTGAACATTAGAGCAAGAAAGAAAAGAAATAGTTTTGTTTTGCTTTGCAGAGTTAGAAGCAGAAGCATAAGAGATGAGTCAGGATGGTACCATGAAAAGAGAAATAGTTTTGGAATGAGAACCAAGTTCAATTCTACCTTTGTGCTCTCTGGCAAGTCAAGCACCTTGGGCATCATTTTCCATTCTCCTCCTCTTCCTCTTTCTTTTCCTCCTCCTCCTCCTTTTCTCTTCCTCTTTTTCCTCCTCCTCCTTTTCCTCTTCTTCCTCCTTTTATTCTTCCTTCTTCTTTTCCTCTTCCTCCTCCTCTTCCTCTTCTTCATCCTCCTGTCTCCTCCTCTTAATCCTCCCCTTCTCCTCCTAATATCATCATTACTACCACTACCATTAATATTGCTGCTAAAAATAAAAGTAATCATAATTATAATCTTAATATCTAGTATTGATATAGTACCTACTGTGTTGCAGGCACTATATTAAGTGCCTTACAAATATTGTCTCATTAGATTCTTATCACATCCCAGAGGAATAGGTGATTTTTCATTTGTATTTGAAGAAACAAAAGCAAAGTAGAGTTTAAGTAGCTTGCCAAGGATCACATAGCTAGTAAATGTCTGAAGCTGGATTTGAAATCAGTTCTTCCTGACTGTAGAGCCACAGTCTCTCTACTGTGTCACCTACAAAATGATTGGGTTGATTAAATCTAGCTTCTTAAAATGTAGTCCATGATGCCATGTGAAGTCTCATAACTGAATGTGGAGAACAAAGAAAGTATGACTTATTATCAGTAGATGTTTGATTTGTATATCTGTTTTATATGCCTATATCTGCAGGGTCATGTAAAAATTTCTTAGTCAATAAAGGAGTCGTGAGTAGGAAAAATTTAAGAAGCCCTGGATTAAATGACTCTTAGATCTAGATTATGGCCTATGATGACTACAATATCCTGATTCCAAATCCACATTCACAGTGGCAAATAAATCTGTTGTGTCCACAAGCTACAAAATATGCCCATTCCAGTGAGTATTTCAAGTGGAAATTATGAATTATGTAATTCAGGAGGGAAAAATCAAGCAGTCTATAACCTGTAAAATCTTAACCAGAACCAAAAAAATTTAAGGCTTCAATTAATAGGCTCTCCTCCATATGTTTTTGTTCTTACTCCAAATCTAAAAGTAAAGGTCTGAAGGAAAAATTTGGGAAGAATGGGGAATTTATATGTTTATATTTCTTCCAAGCCATATCATTGTATAACTAAGAAAAGGGAGGGGAAAATGGGTGGCTACTTCAATGTATTTTTATTAAAAATGCTTTAAATTATTTGTTCAAATTTTGTTATCCAAGTTTTAGGATTATTTATTTTAAAAAAGTTGCAATGAAAAGATTTTATTTTTTGTGGATGTATAACTGTCTACAGCATGAGATCATTAGCATTCCTCCTCACTGAGGACAAACAGTACAGGGCAGCTGTGAAAAAGGCTTAAGGGTTTAGTTGACTCCAATCTCAAAATGAGTCAACAGTGTCATGTTGCTGCCAAAAACCTAGTGGAAAAAAATCTAGGCTGCATTAATAGGAGGGAGGTGTCCAGAACAAAAGAAGAAAGAGTCCTACTATATACTCTGTGCTGTTCAGATTACAATGGATATCCTTTGACTAAAATATTTCTACACATTAAAAGAGATGGGAAGAGAGGAGAGGAAATAACATAATGGAGAAAAACTGAGTTTTGAGTAAAACTGAGGTTTGTATCTTGGTTCTGATATTTAATAACTGACAATTTACTTAACCTCTGAGATTATTTTCCTATCTACAAAATAATATCTACAAATTTTGCTATTTGGTATGCAAATAATAGAGAGCTCTGAATTTGCAATCAGGAATGTCTGAAGTTGAGTCTTGCTGTGAGACTCTGGACAACATCTACTTCAGATTCCTCATCTGCAAAATGGGCTTAATAAATTAAAAAAAATCCCATTATAAAACATTTTAAAGAAATAATCATAAAGATTGTATACCAACATTTGAACAAATAATTATAAGCATTTTATTCTTCATTCGTATATAGAATTGATTAATTTACCAATAAATTATACTGATAAAAATACTGATAAATTAATTAATGGACTACTTTTACAGCTTGTTATGAAGATCAAGTGAGATAACATACTTCAAGTACAGTGAAAACTTTAAAGTACTATATAAATGCTAGACATTATTATGATTGTTATTATGTGCTAGGGATCTGCTCATATTCTTAAAGAAGACACAACTTCTCTTGGTCTCTGTTTCCTCATTTATAACATGAGAAGTTTCTAGGAGGTTTCTAGCTCTAAATCTATATTATCCTCTGATCTTCTGAGGGCTTTACCTATCAATCATATCCTCTTTCTCATTGTTAATCCTTCCATATCTACTGGCTCCTTCCCCTATTCATATCTATTTCTACCTCTACTGTCTAAATCCCCCCATCTTCAAAAAAAAAAAAAAAAAGAAAGGAATATTAGTCTAGTGTATAGTTGGTTCAAAAGGCATTTGTATAAAGTTCTAAAAGGCTTTCTAGAATAGTTATATCTATTCATGGGTTAGCCAACAGTGCACAATTCCCCTAGTTCTTCCAAACTTTTTCATTTTAATTTTTTGTCATTTTTACCAATCTAACAGAGAAAAAGAAAAAAAGAGAGAGAGAAAAAGTAGAATCTCAGAATTTCTTTCATTTTCATTTCTCTAATTAGTAGTGATTTGGAACTTTTTTTTTTGGAGGGGGGGCGGGGTATGGCTATAGATAACAAGGTTTTTTTTTTTTTTTCTCTTGAAAACTGCCTGCTTTTATCCTTAGACCATTTATCAATTATGAAATGGTTCTTTTATTCTTCCAAATTTTAATCAATTATTTATAAATCTTGGAAATGATATCTTTGTCAGAGAAACTTGCTACAAAGATTTTTGTGTTTTATATTTTGATATCATTGCTAAGCCTATATTTCAAAAAGATCAAAGAAATGGGGAAAGTTTCTACTTGTACATAGACATTTATTTCTGTTCTTTCTATAGTGGCAAAAAGATAATTAATAGCTGATCATTAATAAATACATTGATACATAATTGTTATACTGATGCATCAAAGTCTTATTATAATCATTCAAAAGAGGGCAACCAGATTGATGAGAAACTATGAAACTATACCATACAAGAATCCATTGATACTATTTAGTCTGAAGAAGAGAAGAGAATATATAGAACAGGATACTGCAAGGTACTTGCAGAGTACAGCAGAAAGAGTATTAAATTTGGAGTCTGGGGATAGAAGTAGTCTGGGTTCAAATCTTAACTCTGTCATTTACTATAGATGTAATCTTAAATAAGTTACATTACCTCTTTGGGTTTAGGTTTCCTTTTTTATAAAAATGAATAGACTGAAGTTGATCTCTTTGGTCCTTTTACTTCCAAATCTATGAGCTTATGAAAAGAGAAGGAAAAACCATGATATCTGAGAATATCTTCTAGGACAAAAAACAAGGAGTTTATAGGAGGGAGATTTGAATACAACATAAGAAAGAATTTTCTAATCATTATATGTAATAATCATAACTATAATCTTCAAAAAAAATGGAAGTATTTGTTTGTTTTGTGACAGAGGGAAACTTCCATCACAGGAAGTATTCAAGCAATGGACAAATGATTACCATTTGCCATGAGTGCTATAGAGGAGTGACTATATAATATAGGACACTGGATGATTTCTGATATCTCAAATGCAAGAGTAACAGTTATACCTCAAGGGGTCTTTCTATGTATTTGCACAATCAAAAAAGAATGATTTTTTTTTTCATTTTCCTTCTTCATTGGTTTGTTTTTATTGACTTTTGACCTGGCATTGGATGGCTATGGTCTGTATATCTGAAAAGAATCTAGGTCTCTAGAATCATAGAAACAGGGATCTAGTGCCAGAATGGGACTTCAGAGACTATTGATTTCATCCTCCCTATTTTATTGATGATCTAAAGAGATTAAATAACTTTCCCCAAGGTTTAATGTCAAAAGGGAGATTTGAAACTATATTCTCTCAGTAGAAAAATCAGTGCTTTTTCAAAGTATCATACTGCCTCCCTGGATTTAATAAAAGGCATATTAAATAATAGTAGTTGTATCCAGTTATCACTGTACAGAGCAAAGGCAAGGTATATATTTTCATGTTTGTTTGAAAGTTCAACACAATACAAAGAAAAGTAAAGATTAATCTGGAGAAATGTGATAGAATATTATTATGCAATAACAAACAATGAAGGGGATGCTTTCAGAGAAACCTGGGAAGATGTTTATGAACTGACATCAAATAAAGTGAGCAGAAGCATAACAATAACATTACAAAAATAAATGACTTAAAAAGTTTTAATTCTGATAAAGTCAAGGATCAATCACAAATCCAGAGAACTGATGATCAAACATGCTGTCCACTATCTGACAGAAAGATGTGCTTATTCAGGGTGCTAAATAAGAGATATTTTGAGGCATGGCTAATGTGGAAATTTGTTTTTTTTTTTTGTTATACAATATTTGTTTTAAAATTTTTGGTTTTATTGATAGTAGGAATAAATAAAACAAAATTTATAAGTTGAAAAAATGAAAAAACCTACAAATTCTCATAAGTAACAGCACTTTTCAATGTGTGGAAGCTAATTCACACTACAAATTTCTTGGATTCTGTGAATATTTATCTAAGCATTGTCACTGCATTTGCTTGAATAGCATAATTTAGTCCCAGAGGACTAAATATTGGAAAGGTACTTTCAAAAATTGCAGAATATAAAATTTTGCAGGTGTTTCATACAGAAAGGTAGCTATAGCTTCTGCTCAGCATTGTCTCTCAAATTCATGAGATGGATTTTATATGACCTAATAACCCCTGAATACTCTTGCTTCTTACCTACATTCTTCTGCCACCTTTCACAATATGTGAATTATTCTGATGGGAAGTACACCAAGATCAAGATATAACTCAACAATAGAGAGAATAGGGAGGTTGATTTCTATATGGACAAATAATCTAGTTTTCCAAACTAATGTCACACCTATAAACATAGTGTCACATTCACAAAATATAGTGTCATAGATACTAGACTTGAAACAAGATACCCTTGGACTTTCTTCTTGGTACTATTACACAATATCTTGTTTGACTCTAGGCAATTCAAATTATATTTCTAGGCCTGTTTCTTCATCTGTAAGATGAAAGAGTTAGGCTAGAAGATGCTATCTAAGTTTTCTTGAAGCTTGTTCAATCCTGAAGTCCTACATAGTGGTACCTAACCTTGAATTTCTTTTGCTTTTTAAAAACATTTTCATAACCACATTTTAATATAAGTAATTTCCTTTGTAATCCTATGTATTTTACTTTATGCATTTAAAACAGTATTGAGAAGAAACCTATAGACTTTACCAGACTACAAAAGGAGTAGTCTGTCTGTCTGTCTGTCTCTCTCTCTCTCTCTCTCTCTCTCTCTCTCTCTCTCTCTCTCACACACACACACAGAAACAATCATCAATAGAAATGAAAATAATATTAGTAACTATTTTTTTCTTTTACTGTCTAATGAATAGTAGTATAGGGGATTGAAAGAGGAAGGGATTGATGGTCTCCTGTTCCAGGAATTATGGGAAGAAATCTCTCATAATTTGAAAGTCCCACCCAATTCCTCCCAGTGGTACTTAAAGAACTTGAGAGAAAACTAAGAAATCAGCCCATATTGTCATAGTCTTAATTTTCAAAACCCTGAAATGACACTATATTTGAATTTAATCTGAATCTGTGCCTCCTGCACCAAAAGGAAAGCTGTCAAATACTGCCCTATAAAGCCATTGCCTTAAAAGTAAGGTATATATTTTCCATTAGAGAATAGTGAAAGAAAATATTTGGCTTTTGATTTTTATTGTTTCTCTTAAAAGTAAGAAAAAAATTCAGCTTTACTAATACTTAATATTTGGATGAAAACTGGCACTCTCTGTTTATGTCAGATATGTAACACAGAGTGTACAAGGAATGATTAGGGAAGAATAGGAATTGTAAAACATTAAAGGGTTAACAGTAACACTTTCATTTATTTTTAGGGTATTTTGTCATATTACTTTTTTTTTTTTTTTTTGCTGAAGCAATTAGGGTTAAGTGACTTGCCCAGGGTCACATAGCTAGAAAGTGTAAAGTGTCTGAAGTCACATTTGAACTCAAATCCTCTTGACTTCAGGGCTGGTGCTCTATCCACTGTACTACCTAGCTGCCCCTACTGTGAAATATTATAATTGTATTTCTGGCTTAAGTAAATTTATATATTACATAATCTATTCAACTAAACTAACCTTCACAAAGAGCAGCTAGGTGATGCTATAGTGAATACAGTTCCAGGCCTAGAGTCAGGAAGACTCATTTTCCTGAGATCAAATCCACACTAGCTGTGTGGACCTAAAGTCATTTACCATTCATTGTTTGCCTCAGTTTCCTCCTCTATAAAATGAACTGGAGAAGGAAATGGCAAAGCACTCCAATATCCTTGCCAAGAAAACTCCAAATGGGGTTTGGACCCCAAACAAAGATAGAAATATAGAGAGAATAATTTAGATAGAAAAGTAGATAGATAGATAGATAGATAGAGATATAGATATAGGTGTGTGTGTGTGTGTGTGTGTGTATACCTATTTATGTCTTATGTTAGCCTTCTCTAGGGAGAGGGGAAAGAGAAGAAAAAAGGAAAGAAAAGAAATAACTATTGTGTATTTAAAAGAAATAGCAACTTCTACATAGTAGATTTACAATTCCACATGCAACTTTTTTATTATATTGTTATTATACTATATTATAGAAATGTTTATTTTATTTCATAAACTGAAATCAAATGAATTAAAACTAAAAATAAATTAAAACTAAAACTAAAATCAAATGAATTAAAACTAAAAACAATTAATAATAATAATAAACACCTAAAATCTTTACAAAATAGATAAGCAGCTTTAAAAGATTCAGCCATTCTGGAAGACAATTTGGAACTATATAGGTAAAAACATTTCTAACCTGTACATACCAGAAAATTGGAAATTGAGGGGATGCTCATCATTTGGGTAGCTATAGTATATTAATTTAATGAGATATTATTGTACAATAAGATATAATGAGCAGGATGATTTCAGAAAAACCTGGAAAGACTTGTATGATGATAGAACAATTCTTATGGACATGGTTCTTATCAACAATGAGATGATTCAAGCCAATTTAAGTGGTCTTGTGATGAAGAAAGCCATCTGCACATAGAGAGAAGACAGTGGAAACTAAATGTGGACCACAACATATTTTCACTCTTTTTTTTTTTGTTGTTTCCTTATATTTTGTTTTCTTTCTCATTTTTCCCTTTATGATCTGATTTTTCTTGTGCAGCATAATATTTGTGGAAATATGTATAGAAGGATTGTACATGTTTAACATATATTGGATCACTTGCCATCTAGGGGAGGGTTTGGGAGAAGGAAGAAAAAAATAGAATGCAAGGTTTTGTAAGGGTGAATGTTGAAACTTATCCATGTATATATATTTTAAAAATAAAAACCTTTAGTTAAAAAAAAGGAGTGTGTGAACTAATGTAAAGGGAAATGAGCAGAATCAGGAAAATATCATACTTAGTAAAAGCCTTGTGTGATGATCAATTATGAATGACTTAACTTTTTCAGCAGTACAATGATCTAAAAGTACTCTGATTTTTGTATTATTAGAAAATGTTCTTCACATCCAGAAAAAGAACTGATGGACTGCAGATTAAAGCATACTATTTTTGCTTTCTTTGTTTTTTGTATTTTCTCAATAGTATTATTTCCCCAACTACATATATAGTTTTCAAAATTCATTTTTGTAAAACTTTGTATTCCAAATTTTTCTCCCTCCCGTTCTCATCTTCCCCCTCCCCAAGACAGTAAACAAGGCAATATAGGTAAAATATGTGCTGAATTTTTAAACACATTTCCATATTTGTCATGTTGTGAAAGAAAACTCAGACCAAAAGAAAAAAAAAAAAAACAAGAAAGAATAAAATACAAAGAATAAGGTGAAAATATTATACTTCAATCTATATTCACTCTCCATAGTTCTCTCTCTGGATGTGATTGACATTTTCCATCCCAAGTTGATTGCCTTGAATCACCACATGGTTGAGAAAAGCCAAATCCACCACAGTTGATCATCACATAATCTTATTGTTACTATGTACAAGGCTCTGATATGGTTTTACTCACTTCACTCAGCCTCAATTCATATAGATCTTTCCATGCTTTTCTGAAATCAAATTGCTCATCATTTCTTATAGAACAGTAATACTGTCTTACTTTCACATACCATATAACTTATTCAGCCCTTCCCTAACTTATGGGTATCCACTCAATTTCCAGTTCCTTGTTTAGGGAGTGTGTGTGTGTGTGTGTGTGTGTGTGTGTGTGTGTGTGTGTTTTCCCTTTTTAGCTATATCTTCATTTACAGTTATGATTAAAGGGAAATGTTTGCATGACTGCACAAATATAACCTATATCAAATTATTTACCATTATACAAAGAGAGGGAGGGAGAAAGAAAAGGGGAAAAATTTATAACTCACAATTTTGTAAAAATAGAAACTTAAAAAAGGTAAAATACCTTTAAATTCCAAAAACAAATAGTGCATACCCTTTGGCCCAATGAAACCACAGTACAAAGTCTATATCTCCAAGAAACCACAGAAAGAGAAAGAAATCCCATAAGCAGAAAAATATTTCTAGCAGCCTCTCCTTTTTTAGTGGCAAAAACTGAAACCAAGGTTATAACCATCATTTGGAAAATGTCTGAATAACTTATAGTATATGGATGTAATAAGGTTATTATTTTGCCATAATAACCTTATTATGTTATTTTAATAATAACATAAAGAAGTAAAAGTAAGGAATACAATTTAAGCAAGAACTACAACATTGAAAAGACAAACAATTTTGAAAGGCTTAAGAATTTTGATCAATGAAATGGCCACCATGGTTCCTAAAACCAATGATGAAACATGGTATTCTCTCTCTGACAAAGAAATGATGTATTCAGGGTACAGAATGAGGGATATATCTAATTTTTGGATTTGCCCAATATGGGAATTCATTTTGCTGGATTGTGAATTTTTTTTTCTTTTTTCCAACCTGGAGGATTGAGAGAAATGCAAGGGGGAAAATAGTTTTTTGCTCACTGAAAAAAATAAAAATGATATCTACAAAGAATCTTCAAACTGATGATATACTGTTATCATAAATGTATAACAAGAAAATTGCTGTGCTAACAGTCCTACTTCTATCTGCCATTTTATAAGAGGCAAAGCAATGGCAATCTAATCAGATCCAATAAAAAAAAATCAGCCAATTAAATTCAAAATTAGCAAGATTATTTGAAATGTGGATTTATATCACTATAATTAACAGTGAATCTTGCTCTAAGTGCTTATTGTGCCTTTAAACATTAGCTGATGTTTATACCACATTATCAGGATGAACAAGGCATTGAAAAACAAACTTTGCATTCCTGAAAATATGTATGATTTATTAAAACTATTAAGTCTATTCACTTGAAAAACTTGAAAATACAATTTTCAAACTTTAAAAAAAATTTCAGACTATTGGCCTTAAAGTAATTTATTTTAAAATGGTCTCTATAATCTGGGTTCAAGGGAAAGAAAAAAGGCAACAAGCAATTTATTAAGTATCTACTATGTTCCAGACACTTGATAAGTATCTCATTTGATTCTCATAACAATCCTTAAAGATAAATACAATTATTATGTCAGTTTTACAGTTAAGGAAACTTATTTGATTGAGGTTATGTTATTTACAAATTGAGGTTCTATGATTTACATAGCTAGCTAATGTCTGAGATAGGAGTTGAACTCAGATCTTTTTAATTCTAAGCCTAGAGCTCTATGTATTTTGCCACCTAGTCTTCTAGATAGTGTTGCTAAGTACCACATGGTTTTTCCTGCGAAATTTACAAATAAATATGTACATATTGGGAATATATTCTCTCTCTCTCTCTCTCTCTCTCTCTCTCTCTCTCTCTCTCTCTCTCTCTCTCTCTCTCTCTCTCTCTCTCTCTCTCTCTCTCTCTCTCTCCTCCCTCCCTTTTCGTTTTTATTAGAGGTGTGGCTCAAAGTTTAGAATCCTAGGCAACCCCAGCTCTCTTATAAACTTTGATAAAAGACTGTTTATCTGATCAAAGGTAATGCTGCCACCTTCTGGAGTCTGTGTGTAACTTCAAGTGGAACAGCCTCAAGAACTGCAGAAGTGATCAATGTCATCTTTTTTTGAGATCTGCAGAAGATGGAAAGTGGGGAGCAACAATTGAGGGGAGTATCTGCTGGGAATCATGAGAACTACAAAATACACCCTTCCCACTTCAATATATCCTCCACAGCTTCCAAAGTGCTTTCCTGAAGTGAAGCTCTAACCAAGTCACTCCCTTATTCAAGAGATATCAATTGCTCCTTGTTACCTTTAGGATCAAATATAAACTTCTCTCTTCGGTATTACAAGTCCTACTAATCTCAACCTAATCTAAATAAATCTTTCCAATCTTATTATAAATTACTCTTCTATATACAGACTATGGCTTAGCTGAACTAGCTCTCTAAATGTTACACACACAAGATTTCATCTCCCATCTCCAATCTTTGCACAGGTTGTCTCTTGTGCCTAAAGCATTCTTCTTCCACATTTTTGACATTTAGAATCTCTGTTATCCTTCAAGATA
Source organism: Antechinus flavipes (assembly GCF_016432865.1). Taxonomy (NCBI): domain Eukaryota; kingdom Metazoa; phylum Chordata; class Mammalia; order Dasyuromorphia; family Dasyuridae; genus Antechinus; species Antechinus flavipes. The sequence continues at coordinate 239,267,324 of NC_067401.1, read as the reverse complement.
AATCAAGTGTCATCTTCTCCATGAAGAACTCTTAGTTGCTAATAATCTTCTACCTTCTATTTTGTACATACTTGTTTATGTACATGGGGCAACTAGGGGACACAATGCACTGGGATTGAAGTTAGGAAGACTCATTTTCATGACTTCAAATCCTGCCTCAGACACTTACTAGCTGTGTGACCCTGGACAAGTCATGTAACCCTGTTTACCTCCAATAAAATGAACTGGAAAAGAAAATGACAAATCACTCCAATACCTTTGCCAAGAAAACTCCAAATAGGGTCATAAAGATCAGATATGACTGAAAAAAGACTGAATAGATATTTACTTATCTATAATACAGATATATAAATCTAAGAGAGATAGATAAATAGTGCCTACCCCTAAGAGAATATAAGCTTCTTGGAGACAGAAAGTAACTTATAAACCCGGTGTTTGGCACATAGGAAGCAATTAATGAATGCTTTCCAATCATCCATTCTTTCATTCACTCATTCATTTGTTCATTTATTTTAAATGTTCTAGTCATTTTATTTAAAATAGGTGGATATATAGAAAATCTGCATAGAACTATGAGAGATATTAGGTCTTGAAAATATTAACTCCATTTCATTTGAATGTTAACTTTTTTTTTTTTTTACTTGTGCTTGCTTTCAAACTTACAAAAACTGACATTCTAGATCAGGTACTTTTAGTATCACATATAGCAACAACAAAATTAAACTAGATTTAGTAATTAACTATATTTTAACTTAATATAATAAAATTATAATTTTATGAGTAAATCATAATTTTTTTACATTCTTAAAATAAATTCTGATGAGCTCTAAAAATATAGCTACAAAATCTTGGATTTGAAAAAGATCTTAGCTATCATCTTGTCTACTTTCATTCCCAATTCAGAAATCCTTTTTTTATTATAGTCCTGATACCTATGGTCATCTTCTTTTTCTTGCATATTACCAGGAACAAGGAGATAATTACTTAGCAGGGAAGCCCCAGAACTATAACTAGGAGAGAGTGCCAATTTTAAAGAACGCCAAATTTAGGAGAACTTATAGAACTTGAAGTCTTTCAATAGTGTAAAACAACAGAACTTAGTACCTAAATAATAAAAAAAAAAAAACCACCAAAATACTTAAAATATGAAAGTCTCCCCTTTCATCCAGTTTTGCTATACACTAACTTCCCCATACTACAAAGCAAATTTAGAGGTAATTATATAGTGGTATGTAAAGAGCATTGACATGGGCATTAGAAATCTAACCAGGATTTTGATACTGCCTGTTTGAACCAAATTATTTAATCTTCAAGGATCTTGGTTTCCCCATCTATAAAATGAGTAGAATTTATTAGGTGGCTTCTGAGATCCCTTCAAACTCTGTCTATGATCATGTGCCAATTCTCACTTTTCTATACAAATTTACATAAATCCCTCCCCTCAAAATTTATTTTTAGTTTCAAATTTTCTATTAATTTCTATCTATTTATTTTATTTTGCTTCCCCGTAATTATTGGCCTGAATAAATCAAGATTTTATGAGAATAGAGAATGACTCTATTATACCTTGTGGTCTATAGATCACAATACTTTATATATAGTACTACCTTTTATGCTGTCTCTATTCCAGTAAAACTGCTCTGATAACTGTTTCCCATACATTACAGTCCATCATTCTGCCTCTATGACTTAGAAAAAGTGGTGCTTCATGTTCGGAATGTACTCCCTCCTTGCTTCTATCTACTAAAAGCTCTAGCTTCATTGAAAATATTACTCAAATGCCATCTCCTATAGGAATCTTTTGCTGATATCTTAAGACATCAGTACTTTCTTAATCTTAAAATTATTATGTATAACTATTATGATTGCTTTTATATATACATATATGCATATATATAATTATAATTTATTTGTATTTACACTCTCTCTCCTCTGCTCTATCAAACTCTTTGGCTTCTTTTTGGTTTTCCCAACTAAAATCTCCTCTTTTAAAGGAAGACTTCCCCAATCCCTCTTAATTACAATACATTCTTTCTGTTAATTATTTTCATTTTATCACACATACATACACACACACACACACACACACATAGTGTGTGTACACACATGTATAATACATATTATGTATGTGGTTTGCTACATGTGCATGTGCATATACACATCTATTTTGCATATTGTTTACCATTTGAGTTCAGGAACTGTCTTTTGCCTACTTTTTGTGATTTTTCACCTCTAAGCACATTTCCTGTCACATAGTAGGCACTTCATAAGTATTTACTGATTCCTTGATTGACCAGGAGAACTTAAGGATTCTTAACATTTTTTTGCAATATGAATCTTTTTTTGGCATTCTGCTGAAATGTAACAGATTCCTCAGAATAATTTTAATGCATAAAAAAGAAATGCATGTGTATAAGAAAAAAATTAACTTTATTGAAATGTTTTGAATATTATGTTATTCAAAATATTTTTCAATATAATTCTAAGAATATTAACAAAAATAATTCACCATCATCAAGTTAAGAACATTTGTATATACTTTTCTGAGAAGTGTTATGGCCTACCGGCGGTGTCTCTGTCCCTGGGCAAATCACAACTTCTAGAGTCCTAGGTCTTTCTGAAAGAATATAAATTTCAGAGAACATGCCATTCTGCATTAATAGGATGAATTCCCTTTAGTGTATTTCTTCTCAATATGCTGCTAACTCAGACCTTGATTGACACTGTCTCCCTTAGTCTCTTTCCTCCTCTGATTAGAGCACTAGAGAGTAGAGTACCAAACTCTCCCCAATACATTCCTTTATACAAGGAAACTATACTTACAGCTCACTCCACTTTATATCTGTTCTTCTGCCTGGTTTTAACTCCTTGGAACAAGATACATCCTAGTGTTCCACCCTCTTGTTCTGACTACTGGCCTCCTTTTGTGTGTTGCCTCTGCGTTTAGACTGTAAGTTTGTTGAAAGTAGAAACTGTTTTTATTAATTGTATCACCAGCATGTAGCACAGTGCTTGGAACATAAAAGGCACTTGATAAATATTTATTGGATTGGGTTAGTGATTAAATCATATTTTAATTCTATTTCTATATTAAGTTAAATACACATATTGAATTCTTCCAATATAATGTCAACTTAAGGGAGTAATTCATGTTATAAATCTTCATATGTCAAGGTAGAAGTTCATTGATTAGGAAATGCTTTTTAAAATGTGATATATAAATATAATGGAATATTTCTATGCCATAAAGAATTGTGAGAAGCATCAGGAGCTGTATAAAATGATGCAGAGTGAAGTAAACAGAACCGGGAAAACAATGTACAAAATGATTACACTGTTGCAAATAGAAACAACAATCAAGAAACTAAACATTGCCATAATGAGTAAGTTTGTCACAAAAGAAGAAATGAGAAAATACACTCTTTATCTTCTTTGATAGAGGCAGAGGATTATTGGGTGTAGAATATTAAATACAGTAAAACTCAGTTAATAATATGTTCATATATTTATTAGTTTTGATGGATTGCTTTTTTCTGTCTTTTCTTTCTTTGTTACTTTTTGTTGGAAAGCCAAGTTTATTGAATAGAAAAGAGAGAAAGTATATCTTTGGAAATAAGGATAAGATATAAATGAGGATATACATGCAGATGTATATGTATGTATATGCATATATACACATTCATACACACAAAAACATATCAATAGAATGTTAAAATTAAAGAAAAATTTGAAATTCCCATACTCGTCCCCATATCTTACACAAAGTAGACATTTAATAATTGCTGTTGCAATTAAGTCCTATAGAGTTATGAGTTAGGATTAGATAATCATTATAGTACCAGGAGAATGCTCATTGCTGGTAATACATTAACCTGATCTTGTTTCCATCCAGGAGCCCAATCCAAAAAGAAGTATATGGCTTAGGGAAAGTACAAATCAAAAAGTACTGTGAATATAACTACTGCATCCTGTATAATAGAGTTACAAAGGAAAAAAGCATCTATCCTTACTCCAGCCTCAGCTTTATGAATTTATATGTTCATTTCCAGATTAAAGTATCAAACTAAATATAATATTATTATTTATAATTGAAGTTGATTTCTTTTCTATAATTTTAATTGTGAAGAAGGGTAGGCAGAAGTAAAAAAAAAAAAATTGCTGCATTCCTTGTAAGAAGTTATGGAATAAAGTTCCTTCAGAACTATTTATTTTTTCCTTTTCTACACTTAACAAATATGAAAGAAAATGAACATTTCCATATATATTATGGAATGTTCCATATATGCTATGGAACAAAAAGAGGATTGTATGTAAAACCATGAATCTCAATTATGGTGAGTTTATTGCTTTTCTTTTTAAGTACATAAAATGCATATAATACATTCAATATGATATTTTCAAAGCTGTCCTACTCATTTATGATTTCTTTGTCCTTTCTGTGCTTTTTTGGGGGGGAGGCAAGGAACCTTATCTCCACCACCATCCCCTAATTTCTACTAACCAAGAGAAGAAGGAAAATCTTTCTAACATATATGCATAACCAAGCAAAACCAATTCCCAGTTGTTCATATATAAAAATGGAAGTGTTATTCTATATCTTGTGTCCATTACCTTTCTATGAGAAAGGAGGTAATTTTATTTATCTTTGGTTACTTGGAATTTTGGCTGCTCTGTATATCAATCAAAGTTCTTAAATCTTCCAAGGCAACCTGATAACGTTTCTGAAGAAATCTTTTGGGGTATAAGCATTAAATATCTCTAAAAAAAGATGTCAATACAAACAAATAAGATATAGTATTTATATCTATTTATCTATTTATATGACTGTGAATATATCTATTTATATGACTGTTTTCCTTCCGTTTCTTTCTTTTCTTTTCCTTCCTTCCCTTGAAAACCTTCATTTCTCATGATTCCCCACTTTTTTAGAAGTGCAATTTGAGTACACTGTTATTTATTTATTAAGACCTTTCTTTATAAATAACTATTGCAGACCGGGGAACAAAGTTAAATGCTCTGATACTTCATGGTAGCAATTGATTCAAGCCTATTCTGAATTTGAATAGGCCTTGCTCACTTGCTTCACGTGACTACTGTTAACTTCCTTAATTAAATTTTCTACTCAACATTTGAGGATCATTTACATATAAGCATTAGACCAAAATGAATATGAAATAGTAATTCCAATTTTATATTTCACTTCCTGCTTATACTTGACTTATTATCTTTTTGTTTTCCACAGTGACTATACTGACAAAATAGCTTATGGATCTAATTCATGATACAATGAAAAAAAGAATAGATTTGGAGGTGAAGGAACCAGGGTTTGAATGTCTGCTCTGCCCCCTTGCTATGTGATACCTCTTGGCTTTAATTTCATCATTTTGAAAATCATCTCTAAGGTCCTTTCCAGCTGTAAGCCTATGATCCTCTGACCTGCTTGTTGAATTGAATTTAGTTGAATTGAATTTAGTTGTTCTTTAAAGTGGGCCTGGATTCTATCAAAGTTGTCTCAGACTAACTTGCCATAACTATTTCTAACTAAATGCCCTATACTATTGTGGAGAAAATGAAAGGCATTTTAAACCATTTACTTAAGATATTTCCCATACACAGTGTCATGACATGCCTTTATTTATGGATGTTTGTTTACAAAGAATAACAGAGGAAATTGTTATTCCTTGGAGGGAAGGGAGAAGAGAGTTGTATTTCAATACACTGAGATTTGACTTGGAAATCTACAGGAATTCTGCTATCCAGATTTCAAAGCAAGTTTCTAATTTCCCTGAATATTAAGAACAAAAAAAGAGTAATTCTAAAACTTATAATTATATCTTCTCTTTTGAGTTTCTGAAACAATATTGGCTCCCTCTGGTGGCCAGAATCATCATCAAACACTTAATTCCTGATAAACACATCAACACCTTGAACTAGACATGTTCAACTGTGCCCAAATGCAGGTGGATATGCTAATAAAGCCTCAATATGCTTTCTGCTTATAATTTAAATTAGTGTCTAAATTAGTGTCTAGCAATGTATAATCTGGACATCAGGTTTGGAATCATAAGACAGGTTCAAATTCAACCTGTGTGACTTTGAGCAAGTTAAATTCTTATCTGTGAAAGAAGAAAATTAAACAAGATGGTTTCCAGTTCCAAATCTAGAATTCTATAGGTTCTCTCAGGGAAATTGCTATTTATATGTTTATAACCAAAAAGTCAACTAATTTAATATAAAAGTCTAACAAGAAAAAGTAAACATATAAAGGGGAAAGATTTATTCGGTTTTTATTATTGCTCTTATAAAAGAAATATAAGCAGTATCATATAGTAATTTAGGATTCATATTGCACTTTAAAATATAAATCACTTAACATTCATTCATTATTTAGTATTAAAAATAAAGCTGTAGCACTGGTCAATACTGAACTATCATAGATTTAGAGCTGAAAAGAACCATAATGATCTCTCTTAGCAGATTTTTTTTTTAACAGAAAAGGAACCTGAAGCTGGGAGTGGAAGTGACCTTCAGACCAACAGAGGTTAAGTAAATAAAAGGGCTAAAAGTGCAGCCTAACTCTTCTGATGCCATAGCTACTATTTTTCCCATTGTATTCATACTTAGAATTCTTTAGAAACCAGGAAGTAAGACAGAAAGAATATGTCATCAGGTCACTCAATACATCTTATCACATATCTTTGAATTGGTCTCATTTGAAACTCAAAATGCTTTGAAATAATTAGTCCTAATACATTTCCACTGAGCTATAATACACACACACACACACACACACACACACACACACACACAAACATATACACATATGTGTATGTAAGGAAAATCTGAGCCTCGGTTTCTCTTTCTGTAAAATGAGAATGAGTACTACAAAATTATAAAGAAAAGGATTCAATAAGAATTAAACCAGCAAAAATCTTGGCATAAAGAGCATACTATCTATCCCAGAAATTCTGAATTTGGGGAGCATGGTGCTAATGAACTTTGGAACATTACTTTGTTATTTCAGATCATTAAATTAGAACTAGGTCAGGAAATAGCCTGCATACAGTCTCTGGTCTATTTCTTATGGATTCAAACATTTAGTTAGCACCTATTATGTGCTAGGCATTATATCTAAGTCTGGGGATAGAAAGAAACGTAAAAGATGGCTCCTGTCTTCAGGGAATCAGACTGTAATGGGAAGGACAACATTCAAATAACTATATTCATACAAACTATATGCAGGATAAATTCAAAGTAATCAACAGATGGAAGCTATTAAGATTGAGGGTGGGGAAAGGGTTCCTGTAGAAGGCAGGATTTTAGCAGAGACATGAAGGAAAGCAGACAGGTCAGAAAGAGAAGTTGAGGAAGGGAAAACATTCCAAAACAGAAAAAAGAAAACAATTTAAGATTTTATCATTTCCAAGTATAGAGAGCATAGCTTTGTGGATAGAGTACTAAGTTCACATCCCTGCTTCTGACATTTTCAAGCTATGAGACCCTAAGTAAGTTACTTCACTTAGCTGACTATCATCAATTCCATAGGAAATGAAGGCATGACTTTTTTTTTTTAAAGCACACAGATTTATTAAGGATTTACCATACACCTGAAAATGTGCTAAGTGCTAGAAATACAAATATAAGCAAATCTATCCTTGTTCTTAAAAAGCTTACATTTAAATAGAAGACAATATATTGGAAATTGGGGAGAAAGGTCTATGTGAAATGGCTTGGTTTAGAAAGGGAATTCATGGTGATCTTTGTTCCAGGCAAAATAAGATACAGGCTCACCCCTCAAAACCCAGGAACTCAGGGATAGATTCCAAGTTCTGATGGGAAAAGAAAGAGGACAGCCATCTAAAATAAGTCACAGTTATGTTGTGATCACCATTTTGGAGAGAGTTCCCATGCAGGTGTTCTCCCAAATGGCAGATATCACAGATCCTTTTTCTATTTGTATAGCATTTCAAGTAAAAATGCATTATTGCAAAAAGCCACTTACTGATTCAAATAGTAACTATCAGGTGAGCAGAAAAACATACAGTAACATTTTATTATTATTTCCATAAGGAGAATGGTCTAGTTAAACAAGATGTTCACTGCTGAGTTAATTTAATTACAGAGCTGGAAATATTAATTTATTTAGAACAATCTCATGCTGTCATCCATAGGCTCATAGTATACATCAGTAATTCAAGTCAATAAACATTGACAAAGTGTACAAGGTGAGATGACTTGGCATAAAAATTATAAGCTCATGGCGCACTACTTCAAATACTCAGATAGGGGACTTTTTTTTTCCACTTTGCTCATTTTATCTCCAATTGGAGTCATTCAGTGAATCTCTACTATTTTCATACTGGATCTTGTATCTACTTTTCCCCAAATGGGAATAAAGGTAGCCATAGCCCTCCTGCCCCAGAATTCAATGTAGCTCATGAAAAGTAAACATGTGGCAGCCTTTATTTCACCCCTAAGAAAATGTAATGGTCTTGAACCGGATCTAAGTCAGAAAAAGAACTTACATGAACAATTTAATTATCTCCTTCAAAGAAAACTAAACTTGGGGGTTGCTATGAGATCAATTCTTTAATGTTCCTGTAAGCCCCTCCTTACTTCCTGAATTCTTACATATGTAAGAATATGTAAATAGTAGCATTCCATAAGACTCTTCACCTTCCTACAAGTAAACTTACTTTAGGTGCAGCTAAAAAACAATAATATCCTTCCCATCAAAATGGTATCATCTGAATAATTTTCAATGCTCTGTCTCCCAAATAAAATGTAGCTCAGGAAGCACAGATTCAACCTCACCTCTCTCCCATCTACAATTCTTTTCAAACTATTCAATTTATATCTAACTACTGTGTCTATATTTATATATTCTTTTTATAATTATTGTCTGTACTAATATGTTTACTTTTCTTCTCCATTTCAATCTAAGTTCCTGTGGGGGTTGTTTCCTTTTATGTATTTGTATCACCAGCATCTAACATAATGCCTGGTATATAGTATGTGCTTAATTAATATATTACTTGTTAATTTTTTGATATGCTGTCAGATCTTTTTATCTCTCCCCAAATAAATACCCCTCTCTCATGGCTTATATGGGATCATTTATCTCTAAGCACTTGCCCTATTTGAATTGTATATATGTGTGTGTGTGTGTAGTTAATCCAAATATGTTTGAATCTATTTCTTCTTTTTCCTGTTTTATTGTCTTTGTTACCCACAGTGATTACAACAATATTTATGCTATTCATGTTGCAGTAGAAAGAGCAAGTCAATAATCATGAATTGTCTACTGTGTATAAATGTCTATTTCCCAACATTGTGTTGGGCACTGAAGATACCTTTACAAAGAATGAAACAATTCCTACGGCCAAGGAACACAAGAGGAAATTACAAACATAATATATACATATTCATATATTATAAGGATATCCCAAAGGTCTGCCAAAAGACCCTTGGGACACCCTGGATAACATAAAGTTCATGATACAAATATATACAAAGTAGTTAAAAATGTTCATTTGGGAAGAAAATACAAATAGTTGAGGAGAGTAGGGAAGACTTTATGCACACAAGCATACACACATTATACATGGACACACATTTGAGTTTTTGTTCCAGGAAACAGTTTGAATCATTGATAGGATTACATAATTTCACAAAACTATTCATCATTCTCTTTAGCTAATTTATTTTGGGACTCAATTCCTAATCCATTTATAGTTCTTGGCCCCAATACATGCACTGATGTACTAAATCAGTGAACTATTCATCCAATTATATGTCATAATCTTATCAATAGATAATTTTCATCCATTTAGTATTTTTCTGTATGGGTTGTTCTATTAATTTTTTGAGTAATAGTGGACCTCTCCTATCCTGATAGACTCAGGAGTGCAGAGAGTGATATTATCCCTCTCAATCCACTGATCCTACTTCCAAAGCAGCCTTATATCCTATAAAGAAGGGGCTGGACATATCCACCAATCACCAACTAACTGTCACTCACAAGCGCAGCAAATCAACCTAGTCAAGCAAAGCACCTTAAGAAATTGATAGATGTTAGTATGGATCAAATAAGCCAAACAACCACCAAACACCTTGAGTGCCATCCTTCTTCATACCTTGATGGTGGATATCCCAGAAACCTAAACCAGGGGGCCTTGAAAAAGTGACATTAAATAATAACATTAAGGAAGAGTTTTGCCACTTTAAAAACTATAATCTTTAAAGATAGACAGATAGATAGATTTTCATTTGATCTCCATTTTACAGATGAGAAACCTGAAGCTGAGAGAGGTTAAGTTAATTGCATGCTGCTCAACTGTGTGGGTAATTCAGCTAGTCATAGCTAGCGTGTATCTAAGGCAGGAATTTGAACTTTAATCTTCCAAGTCTTTATTCTAGTCACTATGCTATTCACATTTAATTTAAGTGACCTAAGGTTTGCAAAGCATTTTAGCTTTATGTTATGCTCACAGTTACAAGCAAGCCTATCATTTTCCTTTATTTAAGGAAGTCACTTGGCAGATTCACAGGCTCATAGAGTTACTAAACACTTGAAGTGAGATTAAGTCATTTCTCTTGGCTTCAAAGACAGATCTCTATCCACTCCACCATTCTCCATTTCAAGAATAGAAAAGAGCATTAACTCAAGATGGAAGAGTGTTGCTAAATATTGAAAGAGCCTGGCATTAGGATGAAAAGATTTGCATTCTAGTCTAAACTTTGTCACTTTATACCCTTATATGAGTCAGATAGATAGATAGAGCACTTTTAATTTTAAATCTCACCTCTGACAGTGTGACCTTGAATAAGTAACCTTTATCAGTCTCATTTTCCTCAAACCTACCTTTTAGGATTGTTGTGAAGATCTAATGAATAATATTTGTAAAGCACTAGCATAATTATTCACACATGGGCAGTATACACATATTAGCTATTTTTATTATTTTTAATACTCAATTTCTTCATATATTGTTATAATTCTTATAAGGTGCTGTCAGTGGAATTGACAGAGACAATGATTGTTTAGCAAGGTACTTAACAGTTCTCTATATGTACTTAGTACTTATTAGAGTTCACACCTTTAAGAGAGCATATATAAGCTGGGAGCCTCAACCAGCATGCACTTCGGGAGATTCAGAGCCAGGGGAGATTCACAAGCCAGGCAGAACGAAGGAAGACAGAGAAGTGGTGACAGGCTGTCCTGTGGAAAACACTGAAACCAAGATCCGGAAGGCCTCCAGAAAACTAGCCGAGCCCCAAGTGAAGGAGATAAGATTTTGGAATAGACAATAAAGGATTTGGACTTTAACTCCTGACTGAATTTGAGGTCATTATTACACTGAACTGAAATGACAGTTGCTCCCAGAAGCCCCCCAAGAAACCTGCTCCCAGAAAACACTATATTTAAGAGAAGAACATTACAATATATAAAAGAGGTTCAATAATATTTGTCCTACCTAATATCCCAAAGCTCTTATGAAGATCACATGGATGAACAGTCCTGAAATTGCTTTGAAAAATGTATACCCTGTTCAAACATAAATATATCATATCATTCATTTACTTAATGTTTCTTATTATAGTTTGGGAAGCCTTTTGCTACATTACCTGTCTATTCAACACCAGTATCTTTGGAAAATTCAAGGAGAGTTTGGAATTTCTGTTTGTTACAATATTGAGGAAAACAAACCAAATTAATGTTGAGAAAGTACTTTATTGCTTTCATATGCCTTTCATCCTGTAGGCTTGTGAATATAATTGTATTCTGTTGCATTATATTAGCAGCTAAGTGGCACAGTAGATAAAGTGTCAGAATCAGAAAGACTCATCTTCTTGAGTTCAAATGTAGCCTCAGACATTTACAAGGTGTGTGATCCTGGTAAATCACTTAATCCTGTTTATCTCAGTTTCCTCATTTGTGAAATGAACTGGAGAAGGAAATGGCAAACTACACTAGGGTCACAAAGTCAGACATGACTAAAAATTACAACAACATTGCATTATACCACTATCCTCTTTTTATAGATAAGGGGACTATTACAAAAGGGAAGGAACTTGCTAATAGTGACATACCTAGTCATTATGAATACTAGGATTTGAACTCATCTTCTGATTCCAAGTCCAACTTTTAAATATTTATAGCTAGAGATATGTAGATATGTGTGTGTATGTATGGGTATATATACACATCCTTGCATTTAAGCATATATATATATATATATATATATATATATATATATATATATATATATATATATACATATATATATACATATGTATATATGCAAATATACATGGACTTATAGATGTGTGTTTTTGTATGTATATATAAAATTTTCTATATATTCCCTATATGAGGGAATAATTCTGATATTTCAATGAAAGATCTTTAAAAACTTTCCCCATGGCTATAGAAAAATTTGTCTGGGACAAAAGAAATATTTCATGAATTTCTGAGATTTTCCAAGACTAAGAGCAGGGAAAGAAGGTGAAATAGAAGTAAGGTGGGAAGAGAGAAAAACTTAAGGGAATATCTTAAAATATTATATTTTCAAATATTTGACTGTTTCTGACAATGTTGGCTCTTTGCATAGTTATAATTATTCAAAATTTTAAAAGGTAAGGTGCTTAATATCTGATTAACCTGGCAGAAGTGAAGAGAATTTCTAAATACATACATGAATGAATGTTTTTCACTTTTGCTTCTCATGATAGCCTGTGAATTGTGCCCAGTGGATACTTCTATACAAAACAGGCTTTACTTTTTGTGGAAAAAAAAAAAAAGCAAAATTCAACTTTGAGTCTTAATCTTAAAGACTGAGCTTTCTACTCTTCTCCTTTTCTGGCACAGAGATATACTCACAGACCACTTTCATTCATGGTTCTCTTATCATTTAACAATTTAATTCAGTACTTATCAAGGATTTGATATGTACAAAGCATAGATATTGCAATCATGTAATATGATTGAGCATGGCAATCAAAGGTTCAAGTTCATTATTAAATCCTCTTTTATTTTAGTTTCCTCGAATAGTGACACTTTTCTGAAGCTCATAAGGTTTTTGTAAGAAATAAGTTGGCAAACTTAAAAATAAATGCAATCTTTGACATACTGACAAAAGCCAGAAAATCATGCATTAAGAATGACACACTATTTTTCCTCCAGGTCCTAGCTTTGTTTTGCTCAGTGATATGAGTGGCGGCCTGAATGGCCTGGTATTTGTCAGTTTATGTCACAACCTTAATATTTAAACATCGGGTTTTTTTTGTATTCATTTTCTCTCATGTAAAGTCTTTTTGAAAACCTGCCAGCCCCATATTGACTCAAATAAATACAACAGGTCAAATATTTCTTTAAAGTAAAAACTGCTTTTCTCCCTTTCAAATGTTTTTTTTTTTAAAGCCCCTCACTTTAAATGAATTATTTTCTTTTCTTTTTTATTGCTTATAATCACAGCAAAGGTAATATTATATTATTTAATAATCCACTTTTTTTGCTCAGAATCTGGTTCCAATGTCCAATGTCTGGTGGCTTTATCAATAAACTTTTCATTCCCCCTATTATTCTTTTGTACTTAAAAAAACAAAAGAGCAATGAATATTGTTTTGTTTTCTTTTTTCCCCTCATTTTATAATGGAGGAAAATCCACATTTATGCTTGGAGGATTTTAATTTTTTTCTTACATGTTTAATGTGTCTATTTGGAGGGGAGAAGCAATATATTAAGAAGAAAAGATTACTAATTTTTAAGGTAGCATATCTAATTCAACATAGAAATAATTGAAATAATTTTTCCTAAAAGGAGATAATGCTATATTTAAAAATTAACCATAGGATCTTATGAGCTATAAGGGACTTTAGAAGCCATTTAGTTTGATCTCCTGATTTTATAGATAAGAAAACTAAAGTCCAAAGAGTTAAGTAACTTACCCAGATCACACAGCTATAAAAGTCTAAATTGTGCTTTGAATTCCATTAAATCTAGAGATCTATTCACCACAATCTGTAAACGGATTCATTAAAAGTTAAATGATTATCAAATTACACATGATGACAAGTTTTTATGTTCATGTATATAGTCAACTTCAAAAATGGTTTCAAAATTATTAAATACCTAAAGAAAATATTACTTTAATGTTATCCACTGATTCTTTTTCTCAGATGTCAGAATTTCTTTTTTTTTTTCAGAAAAAGAACATGATGTTCTTGACCCAGCACAGAATAAAATCATGAAGGGTGCTTGATTAAGGGTAGAGTGCATGTATTAAGAATTGGCAAAATAATAATTTGCCCAGAGTTTTTGAAAATCTAATCAAAGGTCATCAAAATGGAATTTTAAAAGGGAGCAAGAAAGCTGGCTATGCAATCCTACCAAGCTTCCATTAAAGTAAATTATGTAGAAAATAGTTACAATTTAGGAAAGTGTATAAAAGCAAAGACACTCAGAAATAAATAATAGAAAGAATCCAGGAAAAAATGGTCAGTAATAAAACCCATGGATGCAGAAGTCTTAACACAAATGTACAAGGTATGGATCTTGTTAGATCTGTACACAAGGAAATAAATTGGAATTCAAGGATATCACTGAAACTTAGTGGTCTGGGACCTATGGCATATACATACACACACATACACACATATCTGAAAAGATATACTACAACCAAGGGAAATGATAGGTCAGAGGAATGTAGACATTGAACTTGAAGGGATAGCAGAAGGCATGTAGTTCACACAGCCTGGTCCTGGTCCCAGCCCTGCCCCACAAAAGCAAGGAAGGTATGGGCTTTGGGACTCTAAATTGGTAGCAATATTAGTGATTTCTAGATCACTCAAACCAGAAATACCAAGGACAAATTGGAAGGTCAGCAAGAAAGTTTTGACAGTAGGGTGAGAAGGGCTTGGAAAACCAGCAACCCAGGAATGGGTATGGATGGTGGTGACAGCAGCAGCTTCCAGAGGCCCCAGCTCACAGTACTGAGTACCTATTATTATTAGTAATAGTATTAGAAGTAGTAGTAGTATTCACAACTGAGTAACTCTCTGGTGCTTTAGCATACTAGAACCTACAGCCACACTGGACAGGGACACTCTTCACAGTCCTAGGGCAGAAAAAGAGTTCTTCTGGTCATGGACCTAGGAGAATCACTGAAAACAGCTTGGGAAAGTGCACCCTCTGCCATGGAAATGGAGCCTTATTTTAACAAAGAGTTAAAGCCAAATAATAGGCTAGAA